>NC_138374.1:87398097-87419854 GCF_054177405.1 Leptonychotes weddellii
AAAAAAAAAAATAAGTAAATAAACTAGAGGGAATCAACAGCAGATTAGAGCATGCAGACCAGATCAGTGATCTGGAAGACAGGAAAATGGGAAGCAACTGAGTTGAACAGCAAAAAGAAAAAAAAGAATAATAAAAAATGAGGACAGGTTAAGGGAACTCAGTGACATCATTAAACGTAATAAAATTCACATTATAGAGATCCCAGAAGGAGAAGAGAGAGAGAGAGAAGGGGGCAGAAAACTTATTTGAAGAAGTAATAGCTGAAAACTCCTCTTATCTGGGGAAGAAAACAGACATCCCAGTCCAAAAGGCACAAATAGCCCTAGCAAGATGAACCCAAGGAGGACCATACTAAGACATGTAATAATTAAAATGCTAAAAAGTAATGATAGAGGATTTTTAAAGCAGCAAGAGAAAAATAAACAGTTACATACAAGGGAAACCCCATAAGGCTGTCAGCTGATTTTTAAGCAGAAACTTTTCATATCAGCAGAGAGTGGAGTGATATATTCAAAATGCTGAAAGGAAAAAACGTGCAACCAAGAATACTCTACCCAGCAAGATTACCATTAAGAATAGAAGGAGAGAGGGGTTCCTGGGTCGCTCAGTCAGTTAAGCATCTGATTCTTGATTTCGGCTCAGGTCATGATCTCAGGGTCATGAGACTGAGCCCTGAGTCAGGCTCCATGCTCAGTGGGGAGTCTGCTTGAGATTCTCTCTCTCCCTCTGCCCCCCCACAACATGTGCATGCTCTCTCTCACTCTCTCTCAAATAATAAATAAATAAATCTTTAAAAGAATTTTTAAAAAAGAATAGGAGCGATAATTTCCCAGATGAACAAAAGTTTTAAAAGTTCATCTTCACTAAACCAGCCTCACACAAATGTTAAAGGGAGTTCTTTAAGTGGAAAGAAAAGACCATAACTAGAAGTAAGAAAATTATGAAAAAAAAATTTCACAGGTAAAAGCAAACATATAGTAAAGGTATAGATTAACCACTTATAAAGCCAATATGAAGGTTAAAACAAAAAAGCAGTAAAATCAATTGTATCTACAAAAATTAGGGAAGGGAATTAGGAAAGGAATACACAAAACAAAAAGATGTAAAATATAACATTATATACATAAAATGGGGAGAGGGGAGTAACAATTTAGTGCTTTTAGAATGTGTTTGAATTTAATATAAAGAGAAAGGAATCCAAGCATAACACTAAAGAAAGCCATCAAGCCACAAGGGAAGAGAGCAAAAGAAGGAGAAATGAAAAGAGCAGAACTACAAAACAACAACAACAAAACAAATAAACAACCAAAACCCATAACACAACATAATGGCAGTAAGTACATAACTACCAATAATTGCTTTAAATAGAAATGGACTAAATGTTCCAATCAAAAGACAGAAGGACTGAAGGGATTAAAAAAAAAAAAAAAAGACCCATCAATGTGATGCCTACAAGAGACTCATTTCTGACCTAAAGACACATATAGACTAAAAGTGAAAGGATAGAAAAACATACCATGTAAATGGAAACAAAAAAAGCCAGGGTAGCAAAACTTATATCAGAGAAAGTAGCCTTTGAAACAAAAACTGTAGCAAGAGACAAAGAACTACAGTACATAATTATAAAGGGATCAATCCAACAATAGGATATAACAATTGTAAATATCTATGTAACCAACATAGGAGCATCTAAATACATGAAGCAAATATTAACAGACATAAAGGGAGAAACTGACAGTAATACAATAGTAGTAGGGAACTTTAACATCCCACTTACGTCAATGGATATACCATCCAGACAGAAAATCAGCAAGGAAACAGTGGCTTTGAGCAACACATTAGACCACATGGACCTAATAGATATATACAGAACATTCCGTCCAAGAACAGAATACACATTTTTTCAAGTGCACATGGCACATTCCCCAGGATAGATCACATGTTAGGCCACAGAATAAGTCTCAACAAATACAAGAAGACTGAAATAATATCAAGCATCTTTTCCAACCACAACAGTATGAAACTAGTAATCAATTACAAGAAAAAAATCTTGAAAAAACAGACACATGGAGGCTAAAAACATGTTATTAAAAAATTAATGGGTCAACCAAGAAATCAAAGAGGAATTAAAATAATACACGGAGACAAATGAAAACATAAACACAATGGTTCAAAAACCTTCGATGAAGCAAAAGCAATTCTAGGAGGGAAATTTATAATGATCGAGGCCTATCTCAAGAAAAAATAGGGCACCTGGGTGGCTCAGTTGGTTGAGCGACTGCCTTCGGCTCAGGTCATGATCCTGGAGTCCCTGGATCGAGTCCCGCATCGGGCTCCCTGCTCGGCGGGGAGCCTGCTTCTCCCTCTGACCCTCCCCCCTTCTCATGTGCTCTCTCTCTCCCTCGTTCTGTCTCAAATAGATAAATAAAATCTTAAAAAAAAAAAAAAAAGAAAAAAGAAAAATCTCACATAAACAGCCTAACTGTACACCAAAGGAGCTAGGGAAAACAAGCCCAAAGCTAGTTGAAAGAAGGAAATAATAAAGATTAGAGCAGAAATAAATGAAATAGAGACTATAAGACAACGGAAAGGATCAATGAAACTAAGAGCTGCTCTTCAAAAAGATAAATAAAATTGATAAACCTTTAGCCAGACTATCAAGAAAAAAAGAAACACAAATAAATAAAATTAGAAACGAAGGAGGAGAAATAACAACTGGCACCACAGATATGCAAAAGTTTCTAAGAGAATAGTATGAAAAATTATATGCCAACAAATTGGACAACCAAGAAGAAATGGATCTATTCTTAGAAACCTATAACCTTCCAAAACTGAATCAGGAAGAAATAGAAACTTTGAACAGACCAATTATTAGCAATTAAATTAAATCAGTAATAAAAAAACTCCCAACAAAATCCAGGACCACAGGGCCTTACAGATGAATTCTTGCAAACATTTAAAGCAGAGTTAATACCCATTCTCAAACTATTCTAAAAAATAGGGGAAGGAAAGATTCCAAATTTATTCTATGAGGCCAGCATTAATTACTCTGACACCAAAACCAGATAAAGACATCACAAAAAAAAAAAAAAATTACAGGCCAAGATCTCTGATGAACATAGGTGTAAGAATCCTCAACAAAATACGAGCAAACCGAATCCAGCAATACATTAAAAAAAATCATTTACCACAGTCAAGAGGGATTTACTCCCAGGATGCAAGGACGGATCAATATTCATAAATCAATCAACATGATACATCACATTATTAAGAGAAACGATAAAAAGCATGTGATCATCTTAATAAGTGCAGAAAAAACATTTCACAAAATACAACATCCATTCATGATAAAAAATCAACAAAGTGTGTTTAAAGGGAACATACCTCAACATAATAAAAGCCATATATGACAAACCCACAGCTAACATCATACTCAGTGGTGAAAAACTGAAAACTTTTCCTTTCAAGAAGGTCCATTCTTACCACTTTTATTCAACACAGTACTGGAAATCCTAGATGCAGTGATCAAGACAATAAAAATAAAAAGTAACAAATTGGTAAGGAAGAAGTAAAACTCACTGTTTGCAGATAACATGTTACTATACATAGAAAATCCTAAAGACTCCACAAGAACACTATTAGGACTGCTAAACAAATTCAGTAAAGTTACATGATAGAAAGTTAATATACAGAAATCTGTTGTTTCTATCCACTAGTAACAAAATAGGAGTAAGAGAAATTAAGGATACAGTGCCATTTAAATTGGTACCAAAAATAATAAAATACCTAGGAATAAATTTAATCAAGGAGGAGAAAGACCAGTACCTGAAAACTATAAAATATTGATGAAATAAACTGAAGATGACACAAAAAATTGGAAAGATATACCATGCTCATGGACAGGAAGAATTAATATCACAAGCTACAGATACAATAAAATCCCCATCAAAATACCCACAACATCCTTCACAGAATTAGAACAAGTAATCCTAAAAATCTGTATGGAAACACAAAATACTTTGAATAGCCAAAGCAATTTTGAGATGAGGGAGAAAGCTGGAGTTATCACAATCCCAGATTTCAAGACATACTACAAAGCCATAGCAATCAAAGCAGGCACAAAGTAGACACATAGATCAATAGAACAGGTAGGGAGCCTAGAAATAAACCCATGTTCATATGCTCAATTACTCTAACACAAATGAGGCAAGAATAAACAATGGGGAAAAGACAGTATTTTCAATAAATGGTGTTTAGAAAACAGGACAGTTATATGTAAAACTGGACCACCTTCTTACAACATACAGAAAAATAAACTCAAAATGGATTAGACTACATCTGAGATCTGAAACCATAAAAATCCTAAAGCAGAACACCGGAAGTAATTTTTCTGACATCGGACATAGCAACTTTTTTTTTTATAGATATGTCTCCTCAGGCAAGGGAAACAAATACAAAAATAAACTATTGGAATTATATCAAAATAAAAAGCTTTTGCACAGCAAAGGAAACCATCAACAAAACAAAAAGGTAATCTGAATGGAAAAAGATATTTACAATTATATATCCAATAAGGGGTTCATACCCAAAATATATAAACAACTTCTACAACTCAACACCAAAAAACCACAAATAATCCAATTAAATGGGCAGAGGATCTGAATAGACATTTTTCCAAAGAAGACCTCCAGATGGCCAACAGACACATGAAAAGGTGCTTGACATCACTAATCATCAGGGAAATACATATCAAAACCACAATGAGGTATCACCTCACACCTGTCAGAATGGCTAGTATCATTTAGACAAGACATAACAGGTGTTGGTGAGGATGTGGAAAACAGGGAACCCTCCAACACTATTGTTGGGAATACAAATTGGCACAGCCTCTGGAAAACAGTATGGAGGTTCCTCAAAAAATTAAAAATAGAACTACCATATGATCCAGTAATTCCACTACTGTGCATTTACCCAAAGGAAACAAAAACACTAAATCGAAAAGATAGATGCACCCCTGTGTTTACTGCAGCATTATTTACAATAGTGGAGATATGGAAGCAACTCAAGTGTCCATTGATAGATAAATGATAAAGAAGAGGTGATATCTTTAAACAGTGAAATATTACTGTGTCATAAGAAGGAATGAGATCTTGCCATTTGCGACAACATGCATGGATCTAGAGGGCATAATGCTAAGTGAAATAAGTCAGAGAAAGACAAATACATATGATTTCACTTGTATGTGGAATCTGAAAAGCAAAATACACAAACAAAAAATAAACACACTCTTAAACCAGAGAATAGACTGGTGGTTGCCAGAGGGTTGTGGGTTTGAGGAAGGACAAAAAAAGGGGGGATTAAGTGGTATAAACTTCCAGTTATAAAATAAGTCATGGAGATGAAATGTACAGCATAGGGAATATAGTCAATAATATTGTAATAAGGTCATATGGTGACAGATGGTAACTGCTCTTAGTGTGGTGAGCACTAAGTGATGTATAGAATTGTTGAGTCAATATGTGTACATCTGAATCTTACATTATATGGTAATTGTACTTCAACAAAAAAATAAAGTGGAATCATACTAAATATAATCCTTAAATCCTTAAGTCCATAAGATTTGTTACTTTTCAGATTGAAAAGATAACCAATGCAAAGAAAGCTGGAGCTGGGACTATATTTGAGAAAGGGAGGGACCTAGGGACCTGAAAACTCCCTGTGTGGAATGTGATTTCAGTCATTATAATGATTGCCTGGATATAATGGTATTAATGGATATAGAAATTTCCATGAAGTACCAGTTATTATGACTACTGGGAATAAGTTATTCTAGCATTTTACAGAGATCCATTATTGCCGTGAATAAAATACTAAATTCCTACCTATGCTAAATGAGGGAAATATTAGGATCCCTTTCTTACTGAGATAGTGTGTGGACTATCTGGGGTAGAAGTCATCAAAGTACTCTAACAAGGAAATGAGCTCTACACATGACAGGATACAGGAGGGAACACAAAATTGCTCCTTAGTCCAAGATCCCTTTATCTGACAAAATATCAATTCTTTACTACTAATTGGGCCATAAAGAATTAGAATTTGATAGCCTAATGCTTATTATATTTTCAGGATATTTTTAAGGTCAATATAGAGACTTTTGAAATACTACATTTGAGAGGACAAAAAATCTTTGCAAACCATCAGCTTTCCACCTACACATAGCTCAGGTTTTAGCTGTATACAGTCAGCAGTGAAAGAAGCAGTAGACTTTTCTGGCAACTGGCAAATGGAGGAAGTAGTGGGATGTGGCACCTGAAAGTGGTGCTCACCTCATCAGGGTGTGACATTTCAGCCATATGGAAAGAGAATGGGGGTGGAGGCACATTGTCCTCATTCATGAGATGCTCCCCATGTGTTTACTTAATGGACATTGACTAAAAGCCTATGTTATGCTAGGCAGGGGCTAGAGATTCAAAAGTCTGAGAGGTCCAGACCCTCAAGGCACTTACACAATTAGCAGGGGAAAAAGATATGGCTCGGTCCCCTGCACACCTGTGCATCACATGCCCATGTTAAGTGGTGAGTGCAGATTTGAAGAACCTGAGGAAAACTGTTTTCAGCTGTGAGACCCAAGGCCTCTGTCCTTGTCAGCCTTAGAATGCATTAATGCATACATACACACATGCAAATGTGCATGTGTACACACACACACACACACACACAACCAGGCCTCTAGTCATTCTCTGAAAGGGCATATGGCAGCCTTGACACTTAGATGTCCACCAAGAAATCCAGGTAATCAACCAGGTCATGACTGGCTCCTTCCCGAGAGGCCACCAACTCCCCCATTCAGAGACTGGCCCTCCCTGGAAGTGTAATAACCCTTGGCTGCAGCTAAATCCATTGACAGAGGCTACAGATCCCTTCAAATTCCAAAGGTTGCTGCTGTTTCCAGTTCTAGGTCCCGGAAGTAAAATAATCTCTTTGCTGGCCTGCTGACAGGGTCTAGGTTTTCCTCAAAAGCAGAACCACAGCCAACTTTTCCCCAAAAGGTACAAATGTCAGTAGTTTCCAAATGCTAGTTTAATTATTATCTATATCAGAATTACCTGCAACATAAAGCACCCCCCCCAAAAAAAAAAACCTCCACAGATCCAAAAAGCTCATCCCAAACCTACTTAACCAGAATCTTCTGTGAGAGAGCTCCAGGCTTATGTAGTTTTAAAAACTCCATATTGTACATCTAAAACTAATATAACACTGTGTGTCAACTATACTGGAATAAAAATAAAAATTAAAAAAAATAAAACTCCATAGGTGATGTTGATGCATGCTATTGGCAGAGAACCCACTACCTTAGGGGCATCGGAATCACCTGGAAAGCTGCATAAAGCAGATTTCCTGGGCCGGACTCACAGCGTTTATGAGTCAGCAGTCTACGGTGGGGCCAGAGAGTTTCATTTCCAAGTCTCAGGTGATGCAGATGCTGCTGATGCGGGGAGGACTCTTGAGAACCACCATACTGGGGAACAGCAGGGGCCAATTCTAGTGGAAAGCTGGTCCTAGCTAAAGTCCTGTTATTCTTATTGACCATCTGTGGCAGATGCTGCTCTTCCCCTCCCCAGTGCTCACTCTCCCTTTCTTCCTTCCAACAGAAACTTGATTTTGTTGGAGGTAGCAATGTTCTCATTGCTCTCTATATTAACCAGCTCCTCTTGAAGAACGGGGTGGCCATTGGACTAAATTCAAGCAAGCAAATCATAAGCAGAATTTGCTGGGTGGGGCTCCTGGAAAATCTCCTTTAAGTGGGCAGAGAAGAGGATGCTGACTGAGCTGGTATTTTTCACCTTTTGCCCCTTGCTCTTATCCTTCTTCATGCCTGGATCACAGAAGTAATAAATGCAGCTTCAACAACCACGCAGGGGGACCACAAGGCAACAAGCTAAGAATGTCCGTGAGGAACAAGAAGGTGGAGCCTGGGTTCCTGAGGTTGTAGGCCCCGACTGCCTACATTCAAACCCTTAACTATGGGGCAGAAAAACAACTAGTAACTTGTAACACCCCATCCACCAAGATGGAGGCCATTCTGGTCACCTATTTTCCCCCATCTCGTTACTCTTCCATGGCTCTGGAGTTCCTCTTCCCTCCACCAGTCACTCACTGTCCTTGCTCCCTCCAGCCCCTCAGTCTCAAAGTAAACTCCCTTGAAACCTGAACTTCTTCACCAGGCCTCCCAGCCTTAAATGAAACCTGGATATCCCTGAAGGCATCCCTTCTTTGGAGCCATGGGTGAAGTTTCTCTGGCCAGGATTGTAGAAATAGTGCTCTTCTTCCTCCCTCATGTAGGACCTGGACTCTGAGCTCTGCCATCTGGCCAGATGCTCTCTTCTCCTTGCTGCTGTCACACCTCAGGTTCACTGTCTCTACTTTGCTGAAAACTTTAGGCTTTGAATCACTGTTTTCCTCTCAACTCTGCCTCCCAGCCATGATCCCAGGGGACTTTAATTTCACTAATCACTGAAGGCTCCACATCTCTGGTGACTTCAATTCCATGATGGTCACCTCTTCCATGGCCACGTCCTGAACCTTACCATTGCCATGAGAAGCTCCTTCTCTGAAATTTTAAATTTAGACGAGTCTACTCTGACCACAGCTCCTGCCTTCATTTGTTCCAGGACCCGTGTCCGTAAGCCTCAGAAGGCTTTCAGTCCCTTTTGATTTTCTCCTTTTATTCTAGCACCTTCTCCCATCACATCTTCCCTTATTTATAACTTCAACCACTCTTGCTAACATCCTCAATGCTCTTGCCTCATGCACCCACCTGCAAAAGCCTCATCCCTGTTCATTCCAACTGTACCTCAGAAAAACAATAAATTCATGATACACATAGTATCTCAAATCAGTTGAATCCTAAATATCACCCAGAAATCTTTATTTGTGATCAGCTCTTTCTCCATGGCTGTTTCAAACCTTCTCCACTATCCTTTATTCAAACTCCTGGTGACAGATACTTTGAAACTTGGAATAGTAATAAGGTATGCATCCTCCATATTATATAAAAGTCATTGAATGTATATGGTATATATATTTTATATTGTACCAGGAGTCTGGGGAGTTTTCCATACATAATCTAATACATTAATACTTCTACAGCAGTGTGAACGATCACACTAAGTGGGTTGTAGAAAAATTATATATAAGATTAGGTTAGGCTTTGCCATCAAATTTATGAAACAACTTTGGTTTTCAGAAATTTGGGTATCACAGATAACAATGGTAGCCTCCATCGTCTTCACTTGGAGATAGGAGTAATCTTGTCTCATTGCCATAGGTTACCCTTCACATCCAACTAGTCTCTGAGGCTGTCAGTTCTAGCCCCCTAAATATCTTCTGAAGCTCACTGCTTTGAGCTATTCCTACTGCCACATCCATTCAGGCTACCAGAATCTTTCCCTAAATTACCTTCACAGCCTTCTACCTGGTCTCTCTCCCTCCAGACTGACCTTCTCCCCCTACCCTCCCCAACCCCCTCGATTTGTTCTCCATCCTGCAGCCAGAGTGATCCCTGTAACACATATATGATTGTGCTACTCCCCTGTTTAAAACATTTATTTGGATTCCTGTTGCCTTCTGGATAAAGTTCAGATGTCTCAACATGATTTTACAAGGCCCTTTATGACTTTCCTAGCCTTATCTCTTGTCATTTTCCACCTCAAGGTCAAAGTCTCAGCCTTACTAAACTATTTTTAAATCTCTTAGAGAAAGCTGTTTGCTCTTGTCTTTGGACAAGTTGTTCCCTCTTTGACAATGTACTAGTAAAAATCACAACTCTTCCTTTGAGATACAAACTAAAACTAAAGATAAATTATGAGTGTCAGTGTATGCAGAGACCCATACTAACCACAGCCAAAAAATCCAGGCCTGTCCAATCATCTTACTCCTATACCTATGTTTATTTCTGGTTAATGTTTGATTAATTTTTTTCCAGAGTACACCAGAACAAGAATCAATGCAGAAATAATTATATATCCAATTTCAGATTTGTTTTGGTTGTCTATTTATATCTACAATGAAATATTTTATAAACTTTTTAAAAGATCCATTTATTTTAGAGAGAGAGAGGGAGAGAGAGCATGTGTGGGGGTGGGGAGGGGTGGAGGGAGAGGGCGAGAGAGAATCTCAAAGAGATGAGTGTGGAGCCCAAGGCCGGGCTCGATGTCACAACCCTGAGAATCATGACCTGATCAGTCAAGAGACTGATGCCCAACCAAGTGAGCCACCCTGGTGCCCCTATTTTATAGACTGTAAAAATTCTTATTTTATAACCACAAAAGTGATATAACCAATTTACAGAATATTTGGAAAACAAAAACAGGGGAAAGATCCATATTTTCATGATTCTAAAAAACGACGACTATGATTGCTATCTCCTAAAAGGTAAGCTCCATGAGGTCAGGGGCTGCATGTATCCTGTTTACTGCTGTGTCCCCAGTGCTGTTTTTAATTTAAAAAAATGTAAGTATCTGAATGAATGACTGATATATCATTTTGACGAACAGAATTCAAAATTCAAACATACATTTTCTACTGTATACTTATTTGGCAGCTTGGAGAATTTCAATTTCAGTACATGTAAAGTGTTGGTTGTTCTCGTGAAGATAATCAGAAAACAACAGTTCTGGGAACTGACTACGGAAGGTACATGAGCAGCACAGAAGCTTTGGGAAAGATAAAGGAAGGAGAAAATAAAACTGAGGAAGAAGTATCATCAGTGATGCTCGTGAGCAGCGGCTCAGGCTAAGTGGAGCAGAAGGGAGGCATACACAATGTTGGGTCATAAAATCAAACAGGTGTCACACAGCTTCATGGACAATGGGGAGCCAATAAAAGACTCTTTGTATAAGCAATATATGCTGTTCAGCAAAATCAATGTGTCAGTATCTTGTTAGAAATGCACAAAGAAACCATCCAGAAAATCTTTTGATGAGCAAATGAATAAATGGGTCAGTTATATTAGAATCTCTGCTTGTTACTGTCAAAAGTGTCAAGGTCCTGAAAGTCAAGGAAAATCTGAGCAAAGCTCTACCCTGAAAGAAACTAAGCAAAGAACTAAATGCAATGAGTGATTCTGACCTGGATTCTTTTGCTACTAAAACACATTATTGAGACAATGGGTGATATTTGAATGGGGTTTAAAATTAAATGGCAGCAACGTATCAATGTTAATTTCCTAACTTGGATGCTCGTAATGTAGTTAGGTAGAAAAATGCCCTTTTATGTTAAAAACTACACACTAAAGTACTCAGAGATATGGGGCATTATGTTGGCAACTTAATCCCAAATGTTCATGAAAAAAAATTTTTTGTACTGTACTTGCAACTTATCTGTAAGTTTGAAGTTATTTCAAAAGAAAAATTATTAGAATCTCTAAGGATAGGTCTGGGCATCAGTATTTTAAAAATGGTCTAGGTGATTCCGATATGCAACCAAGGCTGGAATCCACTGCTGAGGTCTCCATCATCATTATTTTAAAAAAAGGTTACAAGTATTTTGTTACAATTACAAGAGAGATTCTGAAACTTTGATATTAAGAATGAGAAAAAGAATCATATTGGATATGCTATGCTAAATAAAAAGCTGAAAACCTCAAAAAAAAAGTTACATACTTTTGCATGGAGTACATGAACCATAATTTATTTCACCAAACCTTCCCTCTTATTCTTCAAAACTGATTTGTGGAGGAGCTTTTATATGCTGGGCAAGACAGATTCTCTTCCCTATGAGTACTCAGTCTTATGGGGATATATATATAAGCAAAAGACAATGGGTTGTAATAATAATAATATAATTGCTATCATTTGTTGAGCAATTACTCTGTGCTAGGCACTATGCTATCTGATAGGGCAGGCACTGCTATTATCTTCATTTTATGGAATGAGGAAACCTAGCTTGGTGAAATGAGTAACTTGCCCCACATGCAGAGCTATGTCAGCTCTTGGCTACACTACTGTATTAGAGGGAAGTAAATTGCTAGGCAAACACACATATGGAAGGAACTCTGATGCAGACAACAGGTAGCAAGAAAGTCTTCTCAGAGGAGGGACCATCAGATACACCTTTGACATGCACGTCATTTCTGACTTTAATTACCCCAAACACTACTTCAATGAACATCTGTGCAGATAACTTTCTATTTTGTAGTCCTGCTGTCACCTGCTCCTTTGGTTAGAGTCTAAGAAGGAGAATTCTGGAACAAATGGAAAAAACCCATGGCTTTCAATACCTGTTGCCACGTAGCTATTACCAGCAATATGAGCGTATCTGTTTAACTGTAGCCTTACCAGCAGTGAACAGTGATATTTTAAAAAAATTCTTTGCCCTTATTAAAAAACTAGTATTTCTTTGATTACTAGTTTAGCTATATATTTTGTCATTAATGCTTTCTTTAAAGCTCAAATTTAAGATCTTTAGAGTTACTACCAATCAGGAGCATTACCAGTGAAATAACATCATAGAATGTCTCATATCATAGATGCTGTCATTTATTCCTACATCCACAAAAATGGCTATGTCACAATTAGGAGCATCCAAATGCTCCTAATAGATTCTATTTTCATGCTAAGATCCTTGAACTCTGAAACTTATTATGAGCTCAATGAGGATAGGGGAAATGTCTCGTGTGATTCTGAAATCCTATCACAATGTCAGCAAGTAATACATACTATAATCATTGCTATAAGAATAAGTACATAAAATAGATGGTGACAAAATATGAACTGGAATACCTTCTAAGATCTGACACAAATAAACTTAGCTCAATAAACATCACATGAGGAAAGGATTAAGGAGAAGTAACCTTTTCCCATTTTCCTGGCTCCCATATAAAGAGAGAGCCTATAATCCCAGTGTGCCAATGATAGTTCTGGTTTATGCCTTTTGTCCTAGCATCTTGTCTGATTGGAGCTGCCTTTCAGAAAGGTCCTGGATTAGACAATACATTTTATGGTCACCCTACATCTACAGGATGTTCCCTTAATGAGTAGCAGCATAAAGTGCTTCCCTGATCAGAAAGCTTGTCTTTATGTCACTCTGAATTTCACTTTGAAGACCTCTGAACAGATAACTATTCTGGCTTCTTAGTGTTTTTATAATACTTTACCATTTAAAGCAATGTAACAATCCACAAACAGTTAATCCCTAACTGGAAGAACATCCCTTGATTATATCAGAAATCTTTATTCTATTTTGCTGATAAAAGCGAGGCATGGAAAGAAAAAGTGACTTATCCAAGGTCACATCAATTTATGAATCACCAGCCACATGAGAGGAGGCTGCTGGAGCTCTGACTTCTGGTTTTTGGTTAATTCTCTAAACCACACAGTCATTAACTTACAATTAAATCTCCTGTGAAGTTAGGTTAGAAAGATTTTAATCATTTAGTAAATGGCTTTGTAAACTACAGGCAGTAATAATCCATTTCAGTTTGTACAAGCAAAATCATGGGCATACCTTGATAATATTTTTTAATGGGCATAAATTTCATAATTAATATTTCAGTTTCACTGAACAATAGTCTGTATTCAAACCTACTCTATAGATCCTAAACTATCAGAAAGTAAATGGAATATTTATAAAACAGGTGAAAATTTTAAACAAACATGTAATACTTTGGGTAATTAAAAAATGAAATTTGTTACAATTTTATATTTCACAAGTATGTGAAAATTTCGTACCACGGTGCATAGTTTAGATAAGGTTACCTTAACATGTAATCGCATGTTTATCACATGAACATCTTGGCTTATAGCAGAAAATTTTAATGGAGTTAATAAAGTAATTCTCTAAAGCAACAAAATAAAAAACTGATGGGAATAAATTTAATATACTATGTCCAAGACCCCTATGAAAAAAGACTCTACTGCTTGCATAAAAGAAGAGCCATACCAAATACACAGACAGAAACTCACAGTTCTAGATATTTCGGTCCCATGGTAATTTATAAAAATATTATAACGTTAGTCAAGGTCCCATTTGCATCCTGTGGGGATGGGGTAAAGAACTTGGTAAGCTCATATAAAGTTTATGTGGAGGAATAAATTTAAGAGAAAACCAAGAAAACTTTTTCAAAGTATAAATAAAGTGCAATAATAAAAATAGTATTTTGCTGGCACAGACCAATGGAATAAAATTGAAAGTTCAGAAACAGACAAAGATGTAGACAAATATTTAATAAATGAGAAGTGACAATGAAAGCATGGGAGGATTTAACGATGTTGTGACAGCTGACTAGTCCACACCTCACACCATATGTCAAATTCCAGGTGGACTGAATATTTCAATGTAAGAAAATGAAAGCAAAATGTGGGGGAGGCCTTTCTATGTATGACTTCAAAAGCAGAAAAAACGACTGATAAATTTGACATAAAACATAAATAATACTCTCTAAAACAAATATGTATTGAGGATATCAATCATTTTTCTGTGTTTAAGCTATAATCATTTTATCATTGTGTATTCATTTCAGTTTAGTTTCTTTTGACATACAAATTTAAAATACAATTTAAAAAACTGTAAAAAGTTAAAAATTTCTATTTTTTCTTTAAAGTTTCTATGCTTTGGGGCTAGAAATGACTTTTTAAAAACCAAACCAGACTGGGACACCTGGGTGGCTCAGTCGGTTAAGTGTCTGACTCTTGATCTCAGCTCAGGTCTTGATCTCAGGGACATGAGTTTAAGCCCCGTGTTGGGCTCCATGCTGCGTGTGGAGCCTACTTAAAAAAAAAAAATCCAAACAAAACTAATTTTCACTAATATTTTCTTATAATTTTTTCATTGTTTCCTGTTTTATGTTAATTACACAGATGAGAGGTCAAAATATGGCTCTGTCCTATATGAGTGGTTTGAGGATGTTATATACCTCTGAGTCTCAATTTATTTTCCTGAAAAAAATGGACATCATAATACCAACCGATTAGAGTTGCTCCAGAGATTAAGGGGGGTGGAGGGATGGGTTAGCCTGGTGATGGGTATTAAAGAGGGCATGTATTGAATGGAGCACTGGGTGTTATATGCAAACAATGAATCATGGAACACTACATCAAAAACTAATGATGTATGGTGATTAACATAATAAAATAAAATTAAAAAAAAATTACTTTATACAAAGCATTTATCTATCACGCTAGAACCCAGCATATAAAGAGTCAGTAAATGGTAACTATTACTTTTAATGTTATCACACTGCATATTGGACTTCTTGATTTCATTGACATATCATTATGACTAGAAACTTATGGTAATGGTATTTTTACCTGTTTTTAAAACAAATTTCACATTATTTAATGCTATAGCTTTTTGTTTTTAAAATTATTTTTAAATGTATGCATTAAAATATTGGCATGTATACACCAATCACAGAAATATGCCAAACACAGAACTATGCCAACCAATTAACTCTTTGAAGACTAGTTATATGCAGCATCCTACAACGTGGTCATTTAAAGTTACACTCTGAAGTCCTCAGATGGCCAAGTAATAGTATAATCCAAGAATATTAAAAGGTTTCTTATGCACCAGAATTGCTGAGATTATGAGTTTGAAATATAAATAGGATGTCAACCTTTCTTTATCTTACCTCTAATAGGCCATCCTCTGGTAGATCAGTACAGTGAACAGCATTCTGGATCTTAGTTTTACCAAAGACTGCTCTGAGGGTTCCAGGGCGTAAATGCCGGGCAATTTCCTATAAATGCACATTCACATATAGTCAGTCATTCAGTGTTAACAAGAAAAACACCAGCTACATGAAACACTTGAATTATCTGTTTATGAAATACATGTATACAGTGACGGCACTGATTTTTTTCTGGAAATAGCACGAATGTATGAAAACTTTGAGCAATGAAACATTTCAGTTCACTCGTAAGGCTTTTTCTGTGGCCTGATGTAAAGTCCAGAGGGCAACAATAATTATATCTTTTTTTTATCAATAGATTATGGAAAAATCACATAAAATAGGAACCCAGTTTATTACTGTGAAAGACTTGTATCCTATAAACTTGATATAAAAATGAACTAGTTTGATGGCCCTGATTTCAAAAGATTTTTCAAAATATTCCATTTGTTTCAGCTTAGTACTAGCTCACATTAGAGGAAACAATGGTTACAGATAACTCAAAACTGTAAAAGAAACAAGAAGTTAAAAAAATTAAAGATGGAGTATTAAGACCTACTTATTAGTCTTTTTTTTTTATTCTAAATGAAACATTTCCAAAACTTCAATTTTAACTTTGACATATACATACTAAAAGGGTACTTAATATATATGAATATTTTTAAAAGAGGAACAAATACCTGTGTACCCACTATTCAGTGGAATTAAAATAATACAATAACTTTGAAGTCCCCTGTGTGAGACTTCATCCTGACTCTATTCTATCCCACCCCTACCTCTACCCAGAGGTACCCGTTACTCTCAATTTTATTTAAAGATTCCTTTGTTTTGTTTAGTTTTCAAAACATTGTTTTTCAGATTTGTCCATGTTGTTGTGTTTAGTAGTAATTCATTTGTTTTTATTACTATACAAATCCCATGTGTGATTGAGCATATTTTATCCATTTTCCTATTGATGGACATTCAACTAATTTCTTCACTCTCCCCCTTTCTCTCTCCTTTCCTTGCTTTCACACACACACACACACACACACACACAATTCTGCATGTATACAAGAGTTTCGTCTGGATTAGGGCACATACATATTCAATTTTACTAAGTACTGCCAAACCATTTTCTTAAGCGGTTATAACAATTTGCCCTCAACCATCAGTGCACAAGAATTCCCACCACCCACATCAAAATCCACATTTGATATTAGCTAACTTTTTAATTTTGCTATTCTAGTGGGTGTGAAATGGTGTCTCATTGTGTTCTTAGTTCATATTTCCCTGATTACTAAAGAAGGGTAGTGTCCTTTCATATACATCCACTTTTGTAAAATGTTTATTCTTGTCTTCTTCCATCCATTTCCTACTGGGTTATTCTTTTCTTTTTGATTATTATTTTTATATCCTGAATTCTATTTTTTGTCACTTTGCACAATGTAATATCGTTTCCCAGTCTGAAGCTTATCTTTGGGTTTTCTTTAGTATTTTTTTATGAACAGAAATACTAAATTTTAATGAAATTAAATTTATCAGTCTTCTCATTTATGATTTGTGCTGTTTCTGAAGGAATTATTCTCTACTCCAAGACCATAAGGATATTCTTCTCTATTGTCTTCTAAAATGTTTAAAGTTTTGCCTTCCATGCGAAGTTCTTGATTGACCAACAACTGACTTTTGGTTATAATGTGAGGGGGATATCCATTTCCATTTTTCCCACATGGATATTTAATTGCCCTAGCACCATTTATTGAATAGTTTCCCTCTTTCCCCACCAATCTCTAGTGATTAGCTCTGTTATATATAAGATTTCTGTGTAGGTATGAATCTGTTTATTGGTTTGCTGTTTGGTTCCACTGGATGTTTTGTCTATTCGTACATCTATATTATACTGTCTTAATTATTATAACTTTATAATAAGTCTTCATCTGGTAGGGCAAGTCCTCCAGATTTTGGTGTTTGAATGCATGAAGTTTGAGTTGCCTATTAGATATCCTATTAGATATCCAAATGAAGTTTTCAAATACATGGTTGGGTATGAATCTAGGATCAGAGGAGTCTTCCACACTGCAAATAGCAATTTGGGGGCCCATAGCATTTTTAAGGTATTTAAAGGTATCAGCTGGATGAGATTGTGAAGGCAGTGAGATGAGAGACAGGGGCACCATATCTTAAGAAAACAAAGGAGACAAGGAGAGATGATGAGCAAAGGAGATGGAGAAGGAGCGACCAGCTAGGTAAGAAGAAATCCAGGAGAGTCCTTTCCTAGAAGACAGTGAAGAAAAATGTCAAGGACAGAGAGTCATCAGCAATGCTCAATGTTGCTGAGAAGTCACACAGAGTAAAGACCAAGAACTGAACACTGGATCTAATCAATACGGAGTCATGGATATCCTTGACAAGAGTGGTTTCAGAGGCCCGGTGATGAACAAAACACAGATTGATGTGGTTTCACGAGAGAATGGGAGTAGAAGAACTGTAAAAAGTGAATACAGGCAACTATTTTGAGGAATTTTTCAGCAAAGAGGAGAAGAGAAATGGAGCAGTAAATGGAGGACAGTGTTATTTTTAAAATGAGAGAAATAATGGCACATTTACATGCTGATAGGAATGATCCAGTGAAGGGAAACATTGATGAAGCAGGAAGGAGAACGGAGAATTGCTGGAGTGATGGAGTTAAGTGCAGGAGTAGGGGAGTTGGCCTTATCTAGGAGCACGGAACATTCATCCTCAGCATCAAGACCACACACAGAGCCCACTGCAGGAAGTGGGTATATGCAGTGGTGACAACTTATAGAAGTTCTTTCTTTATTTTTAATTTACTTACATAGGTAACATGTATTGGTTTTAAGTGCCCCATGAATTTTGTCAAATAGACTCAGTAATCACCATCCTAAACAACATATGGAACATTTCTAAAGTTCCCTCCAGAAGTTTTCCTTTGATTGATTCTATTATGCAGTGAAAAGGGCAGCAAGATTGTCATCAGCTGAGGGGAAGGCTGGAGAGGAGGTTTGGGGGATGTCAGGAGAGAAAAGAAGGTATGAACACATTTTAAGAGAGCAGGAAAGTGAATGAACTAGGAAAGTGAAATGTGATTGCTGACAGCACTGAGGGCCCTCCTGTGAGGCCCTTCATTGGTGAGGTTAGTGGTCATGAATGCAAAGGGAGATTATACAGGATAGCTGTGTGTTCTTCTGTAGCCACACTCAGCTGCATGGATGCAGGCAGAGATTTTGGTAGAAAGTTGAATGTAATGAGGGTTGGGACTTTACTAGAAGAAAACCACAAAACAAGAGAGGGGTAAGGGAGTTGAGGGGTATGCAAGAGAGTGATAATAAGGATGGGCAACAAAAATTAAACTGAGTAAGAAAGCAAGAGCCTGGGGGTGGGCAGAGCGGTGAGAGGCACTGAAAAGGTAGATCAATGGATCAGAGCTAGTGGGATGGAATGATTATTAAAACTGGTGTTTGAAGAAATGAGCTGGAAAGTTAAGAGAAAGGATACTTAAAATTGAAATTATTGGAAGTGAGTGGAGAAGGGGGGCGGATTAGCAACACTCTGGGGATTTGCCAGGTGTAATCTGAAACTGGCCATTGTACTCAGAGGGCAGAGAAAAACTGAAGAAAGAGGTTAGTAGTGGCAGTTTTCATAAGCAAAGGGAACTTGGGTGGCAGCAAGGTGAGTGGATTCCTGCAACCACCAGCCACATCCTAAGTTTATACAGAGGCCTTCACTGGGTTCAGTCATGTATACTGTGCAGGTGTTCTCAACACCGCATCATTATGTCAAAGCTGTGTCCTTGGAGCAGCCACTGGGGGGAAAGGCAAGCAGAACCCACGTTCCAAGGACAGGGGAGGGGGTGAGGAGCCTCTGATCGACTAGGTCAACTGGTGGTCATGTCTGTTCAATGACCTTCCCTGACAATGGGGTTACAGTGATTTATAATGATCAGTTTTAAGGTGTAACCATGCCCAAGGTCACATGGAGGACAAGAATACTGAGGAACGGAGGATCACAGACTGAGAGGCAAAGTACTGAGTGGATCAGCTCTACGGATATGGCAATCACCAGTAGTTATGGCGGCTGCATCTTCTGGTGCAAAAATGCTGAGCAGCATTCATACCTGTGATTCCATCCCTTTGGCACATCTTAAAGGTGTGCATTTATTTAATTACTTAAGTTTTCCTTTACAAGGTTGTATCAAATGTGTTATAAATGTATTACTTAAGAAAAACATTTTGATAAACTAGAGAATAAGGATGGCTCTATATTAAATTCATGACTTTCATTCTGTTCCCCCTAATTTTCCTGACAATTAAGCACCTGATATTACACACCTCCTCTATTCACGTGGTGGTAAGCTGGCATTCTGTGAAGTAAGACATACTTTGTAAAATCATGAAGGTGGGTACTTATTTTTTCTTTTCTTATAATTTCAGTTAGGAGGAAAACACTTGAAAAGGATTCCATTTGACTGTACTGTTTCGTAAGAACTTACCCTGTACCTACTTTATTTGGCATTCACCATTTTCATTAAAATATTACTCTCATGTAAGTGACTCTATATGCACCACACTTGAATTCTGAGGAGGGTGTGTGTGTGTGGGTGGTGGTGGTGGTGGTTGGGGGGGTCATTGTTAATGTCTAATCATATCGTACTGTGGTGAGAGAATGTGGTCTCTTTGGTCGTCCCTTGAAGGAGTTTGTTGGGATTTTCTTTGCATAGTCAATTTTAGTCAGTGTCTCAAGGGTAGCTGAAAAGAATACTGTCACATCTGCGTGCAGGAAGTTGATCGTGAAGTAGCCTCAGGATCTACACTTCTGGGGAAGTGAGGAATACAGGATTGGGCAGAGGGAGAAGTTGAACGGCAATGAGTAACAACAGCAGCCTCAGATAATCCTACAGGGAGCTCTGGAGCTACGATGACCCTTCACAGTCATCCTGAATTGAAGCAAACAGGTGAGGCCTTGATCTCTCCAAACTGACAAGTCACTGGATATGGGCCACTCCAAGGAAGGGGCCATGACCTTGGGCAAGGTGACTTTCTTCAATAGAAGGCAGTATCTGTAAGACTTACTGAATTACTGTCAGCTGCCAACACACAGCTGGGGAATGGGAACTTCAGTCCTGAAGGTGAGACAAGGATCTGAGTGGCCCTCCACAGCCTCTACTACTTCCATGAAAACACACACACACACCAACTGCATATACAGCATATACGACAAATATGATGTTGCAGACACTGTAATCTGATTACCATTCTTTTTAGATAATGAATTTTTTTCTCTTTTCTGGAAGATTTTGCATTATCTCTTTAGCTAGGCATTGGTCATTTGCCAGTCATTCTGCTCCACGGTCTGTTGACTGCTGTCCAATTCAAAGTGAAGAGCTACATCTTTAGTCAGCTCCTTTTTTTTAATTATTATGTTAATCACCATACATTACATCATGAATTTTTGAAGTAGTGTTCCATGATTCGTTCTTTACGGATAACACCCAGTGCTCCATGCAGAACGTGCCCTCTTTAATACCCATCACCAGGCTAACCCATTCCCCCACACCCCTCCCCTCTAGAACCCTCAGTTTGTTTTTCAGAGTCCATCGTCTCTCATGGTTCATCTCTTCCTCCGATTTCCCCCCATTCATTCTTCCCCTCCTGCTATCTTCTTCTTTTTTTTAAACATATAATGTATTATTTGTTTCAAAGGTACAGGTCTGTGATTCAACATTCTTACACAATTCACAGGGCTCACCATAGCACATACCCTCCCTAATGTCTATCACCCAGACACCCCATCCCTCCCACCCCCCACGACTCCAGCAACCCTCAGTTTGTTTCCTGAGATTAAGAATTCCTATATCAGTGAGGTCATATGATACATGTCTTTCTCTGATTGACTTATTTCGCTCAGCAAAATACCCTCCAGTTCCATCCACATCATTGCAAATGGCAAGCTTTCATTCCTTTTGATGGCTGCATAATATTCCATTGTATATATACACCACATCACCTTTATCCATTCATGTCGATGGACATCTTGGCTCTTTCCACAGTTTGGCTATTGTGGACATTGCTGCTATAAAAATCAGGGTG
>NC_138374.1:87420354-87476266 GCF_054177405.1 Leptonychotes weddellii
CTGGTATCCAAGATCTATAAAGAACTTCTCAAACTCAACACCCAAAAAACAAATAATCAAGTCAAAAAGTGGGCAGAAGAGATGAAAAGACACTTCTCCAAAGAAGACATACAAATGGCTAACAGACACATGAAAAAATGTTCATCATCATTAGCCATCAGGGAAATTCAAAATCAAAACCACACTGAGATACCACCTTACACCAGCTAGAATGGCAAAAATTGACAAGGCAAGAAACAACAAATGTTGGAGAGGTTGTGGAGAAAGGGCAACCCTCTTACACTGTTGGTGGGAATGCAAGTGGGTACAGACACTTTGGAAAACAGTGTGGAGGTGCCTCAAAAAATTAAAAAGAGAGTTACCCTATGACCCAGCAATTGTACTACTGGGTATTTACCCCAGAAACACAGATGTAGTGAAAAGAAGGGCCATATGCATCCCAATGTTCATAGCAGCAATGTCTGCAATAGCCAAACTGGAAAGAGCCGAGATGCCCTTCAACAGACGAATGGATAAAGAAGATGTGGTCCATATATACAATGGAATATTACTCAGCCATCAGAAAGGATGAATACCCAACTTTTACATCAACATCGATGGGACTGGAGGAGATTATGCTAAGTGAAATAAGTCAAGCAGAGGAAAGTCAACTGTCATGTG
Organism: Leptonychotes weddellii; assembly: GCF_054177405.1. NCBI lineage: Eukaryota > Metazoa > Chordata > Mammalia > Carnivora > Phocidae > Leptonychotes > Leptonychotes weddellii. The sequence goes on from NC_138374.1 coordinate 87,421,015, forward strand.
GTTTCACTTATTTGTGGAACATAAGGAATAGCATGGAGGACATTAGGAGAAGGAAGGGAAAAATGAAGGGGGGGAAATCGGAGGGAGAGGGCACGTACTTCATGGAGCACTGGGTGTTATACGAAAACACTGAAGCGTGGATCACTACATCAAAAACTAATGATGTATTGTATGGTGACTAACATAATAAAATAAAATAGAAAAGAAAAAGGAAAATAAAAGAGTATTGATCAGATCTGTCCTGTTCTCTGCTGAATCTTGAAGCCAAGAACAGTGCCTAGCACATAAGAGGTGTTCGTTTAATATTTATTGAGAATGCAAAAACTCAATTGTGAATGTGTCCTCCTGGAGAGAATACATCCTTATTCATTTTAGTACCCCTCAGAGTATTCAGTACATCTCACACAGGTAGGAACTTAATATGAGATGTTTAAGTTTGAATCTTCTCTGGACATTTGAGTTTTTTAATATTCAAAAACTATATATCATGATTTGTGAAATAAGTGTATTCCTAAAAATATGTTAAACATAAAAATATACCAAACAGACTGAATTTCAAAAGGGGTGAAGAAGCAGCCTAGGCAATGCAGATAAGACACCAACCAGAATTTAAACTGGAAGAGTCTCAATACAATTAGAAACTTTCTACTAAAGAAAGAGTTGTGACCACTTCTCTAGCAGTTGCTTTTACCAGGAGATGAAGCAGAATCTGAGACTTGTACAAATAACACAATGGCAGCACAGACAGAAAGCCAGGCTCTAGGGACCATGTGGCAGCTCTTTGGAGAGGCTTCCTTGGGAACCCACAGGCTGAGAATCTGAATATTTTATTGCTCTGTAAATTTGGATATGTGCAATATACTTCTTACTTATTTCAGAGATTTTATTGATTCCCTATACAATGAGTTAATTCATACTAACACCTGAAGGTACATTTTGTAATCAGTTCATCTTGGAGACTACACCAGAAAAACAAACAAAACAAGATTCAAAGACAAATATTCTCTAGGTAATTTACTGAGAGTTTTTGTTTTGCTTTGTTTTAATGTGTGTGTTCTATTTTAGGCAGGGATAAGCATCTGATCACACCTTTTTTTTTATTAAAGAAAAAAACATTTCAGGCTAAAACTATACAGTTATGATATATGCTATAGAACTTTAGTACCTTGACTGTTCAAATAATTTCTGTGTAACAAATATCTGGAGATGAATCCAGGTCCTGCCTGTGGGTACCTCCTGGGCCCAAGTCATTAAGAGTTTCCATCCATTCAAGTGAACATCCGTGTTATTCTCTTCAATCGCCACAAGTACATGTGGCGTGGCTAAGGGAGCACACCAGTCTGTACTTGCATTGGGACACAGAATAAACACATTTTAGTTGTTTTCCAAGAAGTTTAACCTTGAACTTACTGCCACTCAATATTACCAAAGCACTGACTTAGAACAGTATGTATAAAGGATTGCTTTAAGGAAATACAAACAACACATTTTTTTTCTTTTAGAACTCTAGCCCTATACTGCAACAAGATGTGGGATCGAATCATTATGATTTCTCATAAAACTGTCACCCACTAGGATGGTATCATCAGCTTCTTACAAAGAACAGCCTATGAAACTTGTTGCTACTGAAGACAGTGAGTGCTAGATCTCTTAGTGCCTTCTTTGGGAATCCACAAACGACTTTCCTCTTAGGTATCAGAAAAAGTTAGATTTTTTCGTGAGCAATTAGTTTATCTCAGGGACACCGCCAGTCATATAATCTGATTCTGTGGATCCCTAAGGCTAAGGGCCACACTGTGGCCTCCCTGTAATAAAAATATAGGACTTCATGGCACATGTTTTCTCACTTCTAGTCTCATTTGCTCCCTGTCCTGATTTCCTCATTCACTTGATTTATCTTATTATGTTGCATAAATGTTTCTAAATTGCCTTAAATTCTAAAAAAGAAATTTAATAATTCCTCATATCAGTGAGGTCATATGATACATGTCTGTTGCTGGAGTGGTGGGGGGTGGGAGGGATGGGGCGGCTGGGTGATAGACATTGGGGAGGGTATGTGCTATGGTGAGTGCTGTGAATTGTGCAAGACTGTTAAATCATAGATCTGTACCTCTGAAACAAATAATACATTATATGTTAAAAAAAAGAAGAAGAGAGCAGGAGGGGAAGAATGAAGGGGGGAAATTGGAGGGGGAGATGAACCATGAGAGACGATGGACTCTGAAAAACAGAGGATTCTAGAGGGGAGGGGTGTAGGAGGATGAGTTAGCCTGGTGATGGGTATTAAAGAGGGCATGTTCTGCATGGAGCACTGGGTGTTATACACAAATAATGAATCATGGAACAGTACATCAAAAACTAATAATGTAATGTATGGTGATTAACATTGCATAATAAAAAAATTAAAAAATTTTAAAAAAGAAATTTAATATAAATAAATGACTATATTAATGGCAATGTTATAAGCTTTTAAAAATATACACATTGTTAACTTATAATTACATATATTTATATTTTAACTGTTATAGTGATATGTAACTGCAGAATTTTTGTTGCACGTACTCTTAAAAATGATTGTTTAAAAATAAATGTGCCATTTTATGTGCTAAATATCTTCCCTTGTGAAGATTTATTTTGTAAAGATTTTATTTAATCATTCATTCATTCATTCATTCAGCGAGTGTGAGCAGGGGGAGGGGCAGAGAGAGAGGGAAGAGAATCTCAAGTAGACTCCCCACTGAGCGAGGAGCCTGACTCAGGGCTCAATCTCATGACCCCAAGATCATGACCTGAGCCAAAATCAAGAGTTGGAGGATTAACCAACTGAGCTACCCCAGAACCCCCAGATTTATTTTCTTTTATAAAAGTACTTAAACTCAGAAAATACTTGTACAGTCATTTATTTAATAAGCTATATCAAAAGGAGTCCTATATTTAAATCAGTGCTGTGATACATAGGCTCATCTAATTCAGCCACTTTTAAAATATAATCATTTATATATTTAATTCTGCTTCTACAACATGATAAAAAACTAGTTTTGCAATATAACAAATTAACAGACTGCCAAGATTTGCTCATCCAAGTACTCCTTACACTAATAGAAACAATTAACCAGCTTTCTTTTTCTTATTTTCTTCTTGGTTGTCTTGACTCAGAGTATACATAGTGTTTTACCAAATAAAATTCTCTGCAGAAGGGAAAAAAATTAAAAGGCAAATTGGGAAATAGCCATTCTCAGTTAAAATTCATGTGTGACTTGTTTTATTGTGTGTACAACCCACTATCTCCAATGTGATAAGACCATAACAGAACGAGCAGTGTATGCTGGTGAGTCAAGTTGATAAATGCTGCTCATTGTATTGCCTACTGTGACTACCTCCTCAGGTTAATTAGTTTCCAGATGTTACACAACTCTTTTGTATATTCATGCACTTCAGAAACCAACATAAATCTTGCTATTCAGACAGAATATTTTACAAAGGAAACTACGTAATTGTTAAAGTCGAAGTCTGTTAAACTACGATTGCAGTTTAGAAAGCACAACACAAATTACAAATGAACACCTTTTATCTTTTGCCCCAGCAATTTCACCTGTAAGAATTTATTCTAAGGTAATAATAAAAAGCTTGAGCAAAAATTTATAAATCTGGTCTCGGCAATGTCTTTGACATAAAACATTTATTTATTTAGTTAGTTAGTTAGTTAGTTGATTAGTTAATGTTAGGTGATGTTAGTCATGATACAGTACTTCGTTAGTTTTTGATGCAGTGTTCCAAGAGTCACTGTTTGCGTGTAACACCCAGTGCTCCTTGCAATAGACATAAAAAATTTTAAAATATCAACAGTAGTGGAATGGTTCACTAATCATATGCTGGAATACTATGCAGCTCTTAATAACTATGTTATGGAAGTACATTTACTAGGGAGAGAGGCAACATAAAACAATTGTAGGCTAGGTAGACTCACACCAAATGACATTTGGTACTTAACATTTCACAGGAAGGAAGTAGACTGTTTCTACCAAAATAACCAGAAAAATGAGTCCCATTTGCATACTTTAATACTGGCAATCAAAGCCTGAAGCACAATCTCCTAGATTACCGTTAATGAGTTATCAATTTGGGGAAACAAGGGGGATCAACAATACACTCTGCAATCGGCACATGGGGTTCTTGGTTGCCACTAAAGTCCTGAGACTCAGATTCATTGCTTGTTCTTAATGTACCACTTTTGAATTCCATTTAAAAAAAAAGGAAGGAAAGATTTGATAGGGTTTATAGTAAGTATATGCATAATTCTTGACCCTGAAATGTGATACCCGCAGAATTTGAGTTTATCGGGGAAACTGCACCTGTGTTCCTCAAAGCTAGATGTTTTGAATAAGAGCAAAAGTTAGGAAAAGAATGGATAACTCAGATGATTGGAAATGTATCATAAAGGCTTTTTGCTTTAGAGCCCAAATCTAGTGAAGCCAGAATAGAAGCTAGTCATATATAATCTCATTCAGTCTAATATCTATTAAAATGGATAAGTTAAACCCATTACTATAGATCAGATAGACAAATCAGAAAAAAAAGAAGAAAAAGACAACCCACATCTTCAGTTATTCACAGAAATTGACTTAAATCTATGTTCATTTCTTACTGCTGTTTTCATATTGCAGACAAATGAAGCATTTAACAAAATTTAAATCTTTCATCCTTTTTCTTTTTTTTTTAAAGATTTTATTTATTTAACAGAGAGAAACACAGCGAGAAAGGGAGCACAAGCAGGGGGAGTGGGAGAGGGAGAAGCAGGCTTCCTGCCAAGTAGGGAGCCCGATGCGGGGCTCGATCCCAGGACGCTGGGACCATGACCTGAGCCGAAGGCAGACGCTTAACGACTGAGCCACCCAGGCGCCCCTTTTGTCCTTTTTTTAAACAAACAGCATCACCAACAGGCATCTGCTGAAAGTCTGCCAGAGACATGGCGCTGGAGGTGTGGCCTGTAGACCAGCGGTATGCCACCAGCTGAGAGTCTGTCAGCAAGGTAGACTTTCAGGCCCCACCTCAGGCTGACTGAATCCTAATCCGCAATTCAACAAGATCCCAGGGGTTTCCTAAGGAGGCTGAAGAAGCACTGTGTTAGAGCATTTTTCTGGTTTTGGAGACACCAACAAGGTGTAACACAGATCCTCTGAGTATCTACACCAGGAGGTGAGGAACATTAATCAAAGATAAACTATACACGGAGCATATGCCAAGTGATAGACGGTAAGTGTAGACAATGGTATAATTGTTTAAACGAAGGCAAAAGTCACTTGAAGTTGGGGCAGTCAGTGGCGTCTTACAGGAAGGACTATGCTTGGAGGAAAGAGGAGAGTATGGTATCCTCAACTCTCCTTTGCGTAAATGTACTCTGTAGCAGTTTTGTAAATTCCTCATCCCCGGAGCTCTGAGGAATGAGTAGGGTCAGGAGGAACTATTGAGTCTGAACAACTTAGTTACAGTATCTTGAAAATAACATTGTGATCAGGTAGCAGAGCTTCAGAAAGATAATGGAGTAAGGCACTGTAAGAGATCACATGCATCATTCTGAAATATACAGCCTTCTGGGAGGTAGGGCAGGCTGTTTTACCCATTTATATGTATTTCACTTTTCACAATAAATGTGTTAAATTTAGGCTTAACTTAAAATGTAGGGAAACCTCTTTTTTGTTTTTTATTTAAATTCAATTAGCCAACAAATAGTACATTATTAGTTTCAGGTGAGAGTTCTTCAATAATTCATCAGTTGCATATAACACCCAGTGCTCATCACATCACATGCTCTCCTTAATGCCCATCACCCAGTTACCCCATCCCCCTACCCCCCTCCCCTCCAGCAACCCTCAGTTTGTTTCCTATAGTTAAGAGTCTCTCATGGTTTTTCTCCCTCTCTGATTTTTCCCAGTTTGCCCTTCTTTCCTCTATGATCCTCTACATTGTTTCTCATATTCCTCATATGAGTGAAACCATATAATTGTCTTTCTCTTACTGACTTATTTTGCTCAACATAATACCTTCCAGTTCCATCCATGTCAGATGTAAATGGTAGGATTTCATCCTTTCTGATGGCAGAGTAATATTCCAGTGTGTGTGTGTGTGTGTGTGTGTGTGTGTGTGTGTGTGTGTGTGTGTGTGTGTGTGTGTGTGTGTGTGTGTGTACCACATCTTCTTTATCCATTCATCCATCTCAGCTCTTTCCATAGTTTGGCTATTATGGATATTGCTGCTATAAATATTGGGGTGCAGGTGCCCCTTTGTATCTTTGTATCTTTGGGGTAAATACCTAGTAGTGCAATTGCTGGGTCATAGGGTAACTCTATTTCTAACTTCTTGAGGAACCTCTATACTGGGGAAACCTCTTTTTTGAAGCACTACTGAAAGTACAGAATTCTTTTAACAACAGTCAATTCCTAAATTATTTGTACTGTGAGTTAACATTTTCATTATATTTTAATTAAGTCTTTTCAAAAGAATCATGCCTGTACTTACTACAGAGGAGCAATAATTACTGTTTTGCTATCTAGTGTCACCAATCAAAAATCAATATACAAAGGTGAAAGAGTGGCACTTGCCTGCATGGTTATGTTTATCGGCCCCCAAAGTCCCTCTCTTTGGCCTTGCAAGTGGTAGGACTGTCTCACTGAGATATAAATAAAATGCCTTACTAACAACATCCTGAGAACACTGTGGCTCAGTACTATTCATACCAACTGTAACTGATCCTGGGCTCAAACCTGGCTCTGGTGTCAGTGGCCTGTACCTTTTGATAGACTGGTAAGGTGGCAGGCTATTTCTTGGCCAAAAATGGTAATTTCCCAGGGTCCCAAGAAGGCTTAAAAATATTTTCTTTCTATCTCAACACAAAGCATACTGTCTTTAAGTAATACCACTAGGGGCTGACATTTGAAACTGACAAGTAGCCCATGTGCATTAGGGAGATAAGGCCTGGCACATGCTGCCACCTCTTGGGATTTTAAAATGCTAGCAGCTCCAGCTGGTGGCTGTGTCCCATCCCCAGTGTGCACTGCTTTGGGGAAACTCGAGCCCCTCCTTCTGACTGTGATGAGGACATGTCTGATTGGAATATGGTTATCTTTGAAGATATTCAGAACAAATGAATTCCTCTATGAATACAAGGAAAATGTGAAAGGAAAAAAAAGAGGTAGAATATTAAGCTAAGAGATCTTAAAGAGTCATTTGTTAGAAAATAGTTAATGCAGTCAAGGAGAAGTAAAAAAAATCATGAGGGAGGATTTTTTTTTAATTTTATTTTATTATGTTATGTTAATCACGATATAATACTTTTAATAAAAATGAAAATAAATGAGAGAGAAAGAAGAGACTGAAAGGAAAAACTTTTTGTGAAAAATCATTCAGATAAACGTACTGGAAAAAGGTGAAGCAAACACTGCTGATAGAAGGAATGAGAAAATGAAAACCAATTAAATGTCAAAAGTACACATAGACACCCCCCCCCAAAAAAAAAAACAAAAAGGAAAAGGAAAAGGGCCATTGTGGAAGAAAAAAGATAGTCGACTATCAAGAGTTTCCAATCCCTGTGGGGACCAAGTTGGCCCCTATAGAATAAAAGGCCAGGGACAAGAAGCTAGGGGTGGGAGTAGGGAGGGGGACAGAGTACTCAGCCATAATAGAAGATGCTAAGGCCAGAGCAAGTAAAGCCAAAAACCTTGTGGGAAAACAAAATTCAAAACACTAGGAGGAGAGTCAGGAAACGTACCAATCCAAAAAGTCACACAGCCAAGTGTCTTTCAAAAAGTTCATATTCCATGGGTGACAGTTTCATGATGGGTTATTGAAATGAACTGGAATGCCATATAACTAATCTTTTGAGACCTATGTCTAAAATGCCATTTACTCTCATCTTCAAAATATTTATTGGTACTATTATCACAGACAGCAACCAGAGTGAAGAGACCAGAGAATGCCCAACAGGAGAATTATAGTCTTAGGTGCTTTGTGGGCAAAGTATGTTTTTTGCATTATATACAATTATGATTTGAATAAATAATACTTTTAGAGATTTTGAATCACTAAAAAAATTCAAAATGGAACCAAGAAGAACAGTGTTCCAATCCTAGCTTCAACTTTTCTTTTTAAAGATTTTATTTATTTATTTGACAGAGAGAGACACAGCAAGAGAGGGAACACAAGCGGGGGGAGTGGGAAAGGGAGAAGCAGGCTTCCCGTGGAGCAGGGAGCCCGACGTGGGGCTCGATCCCAGGACCCTGGGATCATGACCCGAGCCGAAGGCAGATGCTTAATGACTGAGCCACCCAGGCGCCCTTTTCAGTAATTTTTAAAGAGGAAATTTTTTTTTTTTTTTTTTAGAGAAAGAGAGTACAAGCAGGGGTTGCGGCAGGCAGAGGGAGAGGGAGAAGCAGGCTCCCCGCTCAGCAGGGAGCCCGACGCAGGGCTCGATCCCAGGAGCCTGGGATCATGACCCGAGCTGAAGGCAGACGCTTAATGACTGAGCCATCCACGTGCCTCTAGCTTCAATTTTTAAAAGGATTATGTCTTCTACAAAAAAAATTAAAAGACACTTAAGTTTTTTTTTAAAGATTTTATTTATTTGAGAGAGAGAGAGAGAGCATGAGAGGGGGAGGGTCAGAGGGAGAAGCAGACTCCCCGCCGAGCATGGAGCCTGATGCGGGACTCGATCCTGGCACTCCAGGATCATGACCTGAGCCGAAGGCAGTCGCTTAACCAAATGAGCCACCCAGGCGCCCCAAGAAAAGATTTTTAAAAACCTCGCTGAGCCTTGACTTCATTCTTCATCTGTAAAGTGGGCACCAGATAATCTACCTTGAAGGGCACTGAGAATTAGAGGGAAGGAGCACAAAGCCTCTGGGTCAGTGACCGAATACGGCCGCCATAATAAATAGCACAGGAGATGTGCATTTAAGCAATACAAAATGGAAATCTAATTAATTTACATAAGATACATTTCTGAGTATATTAGTGAAAAAATAAAAAATCCTTTCCTTCCTGGAGTTTACATGCTAGTGGGAGAAAACAAAAACAATAAATGTGTTCAACAGTTAAATGATGCGGTGTGTAGAAGCTAACACTTATCACAGAAACAAGTAAAACAAAATAGGGTAGGTGGGATAAGGTGTTGCCCCTGTAAATGGCAGGGGGCAGAGCAGGACAGGCCTCCTTTAGATGAGACAGGCAAGCACCAGTGCTACTAAGCACAAATAATTGATATGACTAAGTACCAATTTGGATTTCTGCAAGAAAATCATGTATGATACATGGATGGCATTTTGTTATTGTTGCTGTCATCCAAATAAGCTAAGTTTGCTGTTAAGAATCCTACCTTGAAATATTCTAACAACTATATTCACATTACTCTTAATTTCTCTTTTGCCAGTTATGCTGAAGGGCTCAGTTAAAGCACAATCAGTTCTTTTGATTGATCTTGTAGCAGCAGCACTTGTGAAGGCCATGTTCACTATGGGTCTTCAGAGGTTGTCCCTGAAAGCACTCCCCATCTCCCTATTGCCTTATTTTACTTATTTGTGTATTTTTTTGTTTCCCCATTAGAAGAAAAACTGTGTGAGGCAGGGAGTTTTGACTTTTTTCTTTTTTTTAACCCCACTGCAGTATTCCCTGGCCTAGCATTGCCTGATACATTAAAAAAACAAAAACAAAAACAAAAACAAAACCTAGTGCTTCAGTTGAATAAATAAAAGCAGTAGATAAGAATGGTTTTTAGAAAGGAACAACAGTTTGGAAAATCACTAGGACACTTCCACAATTAATAAAAACCTCAGAATTTAGAGATTTAACATTTGTGGATTCAACTACTTAAGAATACCAAAGGTGTGTGACATGCAATAATTTGTAATGTTGCAGAGGCTGGTGAATGGGAGCCAGCTACTTCACCAGTGAGTGCGTCCTACCAGGCTGCTCAGCCTCCGACATAACATGTGGCTTTGTCATTTCCTACTGGAAATGTGTCAGTTGACACATCTGCATGGGGCAAGTTATTTGCTAGTGTGGTGCAAGATTCAGATCTCAGGATGTGGCCCTCTTGCTTTATAAAGAGCCCTTGAAATAATGAAATGTGGGTTCTTAATCTAACAGTACAGAAGCTTCCAGGTGGAGTGGTCAAAGAACAGAAAGGGGTGAGGAAATCTGTTCAACTTGGCATAAGCTGAGTGAGTGACCCTGGAGAAATCACTGCATATTTCCATACTTCAGTTTCCATACAGATAACATGAGAAAGACAAACACAGCAGTATCAGTAGATAACATTACCTCTATCTTACCAATTTACTGTTAGAACCAAGTGAGAGGCTGTATATTTAATTGCTTACAAATTTAAAAATACTTTGGAAAAATAGGTAACTTCTCAAAATAAAAAGTATGACTAATATTTAGAAAAACTCTAGGCTTATGTAATACCTGGAACTCATATTCGTATTCATGCTCACACTGAAGCATGTAATTCTGGATGAATCATTATTTCTCATATCTGCTAAGCTCTAGCATCCTGACTATAAAATTATACATTACTCAAAAACTGTGGAAAAAATACATTATATATCTTCTTGGATGTCAGCACTCTTTAAAAGAAAAACAAGACAAAAATAATAAAACGCTTCTAAATCAAATGTATACATGGCAGAAGGATAGACCTATAGATCAAGGGAATGGAATTTAAAGCCCAGAAATGAATCCATACATCTACTGTCAAATGATTCCCAACAACAGTGCAAAAACCATCTAATGGGGAAACAACAGTCTTATTGACAAAGGATGTGGGGACAACTGGATAACCACAAGCAAAAGAATGAAGTTGGATCCTTACATATGCAAAAGCATTGCACACAATATGCAAAAATTAACTGAAAACAGATAAATACTAAAAGTAAAAACTAAAACTATGAAACTTTTAGAAGATGGCATCAGTGTAAAACCTTCATGATCCTGGATTTGGCAAATGGTTTATAATATGACACATGACATTAAAAGCACAAGCAACAAAAGAAAAAATAGATAAATCAGACTTTGTCAAAATTAAAATCTTTTGTCCTTCAAAGGATGCCTTCCATCAAGAAAGTGAGAAGAATCCACAGAATGGGATAAAATATTTGTGAATCATATATCTGATAAGGGACTTATATCTAGAATATATAAAGAACTCTTACAACTAGGTAATAAAAAGACAAATGACCAATTAAAAAATAGGCAAAAGAACTGAATAGATAATTTTTGAAAGGAAGGAAAGAAATGGCCAATAAGCACATGAAAAGATGCTTGACATCATTAGTTAACAGGGAAATGCAAATCAGAACCACTGAGATGGCTAACATCAAAAAGTCAGTTAAAAACAAGTATTGGTGGGGCGCCTCAGTAGCTCAGTCGGTTAAGTGTCTGCCTTCGGCTCAGGTCATGATGCCAGGGCCCCGGGATTGAGCCCTGCGTCAGGCTCTCTCTGCTCAGTGGGGAGTCTGCTTCTCTCTCTCCATCTGCCTTCCCGCCCCCCATGTTCTCTTTTACTCTCAAATAAGTAAAATCTTTAAAAAAAATTAAAAATAAATTAAAAATAAAAAACAAGTATTGGTGAGGATGTAGAGAAACTAAAATCCTCAAATAGTGTTAGTAGTGATGTAAAATGGTACAGCTGCTTTGGAAAAACTGCAATCTGTTCAAATAATTGAATATAGAGTTACTACATGACCCAGCAATACTACTCCTAGCCATATACAGAAATGCCCATAAAAACTCATACACAATGTTTGTAACAGCATTATTCATAATATCCAAAAGATGGAAACAACCCAAATATCCAGACAAACAAATAGATAAACGAAATGGATAAACAAAATGTGGTATATCCATACAATGAATATTACTGGGCCATAAAAAGGAACTACAGAATACATAGTACAACATGGATGAACCTTGAAAACATTGTATTACAGGAAAGAAGCTAGTCACAAAAGACCACATATTATATAATTTTACGTATATGAAATATCTAAAACAGGGAAATCATTAAAAATAGACAGCAAATCAGTGGTTGCCTAGGACTGAGGGGTCGGTCAGAGGGTAATAGCAAAGGGTATGGGATTTATTTTTGAGATAACATTCTAAATGTTCTCAAATAGACTGTGGTAATGATTGTACATATGTGTGAATATACTAAAGACCATTGAATTGTACATTTTTAAATGGGTGCACTGTATTAGGATATGAATTATACCTCAACAGTGCTGTTAAAAAACCAAAGGTATAGAACTTATTCAGTTTTTACAAACTTCACAAAACAACTGTCTTCCTTTTCCCCTCCCCCCACATTTTTAACTCTGTGAAAGAATTAATTTACCAGGGGCGCCTGGGTGGCTCAATCAGTTAAGCGTCTGCCTTTGGCTCAGGTCATGATCCCAGGGTCCTGGGATCGAGCCCCGCATAGGGCTCCCTGCTCAGTGGGAGTCTGCTTCTCCCTCTCCTCCCCACTCATTCTCTCTCTCCTCCCCACTCATTCTCTCTCTTGCTATCTCTGTCTCTCTCTCAAATAAATAAAATCTTTAAAAAAAAAAAAGAATTAATTTACCAGACAGCCTAGGTAATTATAAAACAAAAAAGATGTTCTTCTATTGACTTTATTTATTATGTAAAATGTGACTAATAACAATAACACTTAAAAATGGTTAAAACTAAATACATAAAGCTAGCTGTGTATTATTTCTGTTCTTTATTTCTCAAAAGTAATGCCACTGCACCCTTTAAGCCTTGGCAATATCATATTGTAAGAGTGCGGAATATCATTAAATAGTTACAGTCATAATGATCTATCTCTATTACACTAATGACAATAATCATATTAGCTAGCATCAAGTGTTTACTATGTGCTAGGGAATTCACATGAATAATCTCACAAAGTAGAAGTCATTATTATCCCAATTTCATTGATAAAAAACTTAAGGTTTTGAGAGGTTACATACCTGGACCAAGAGTAAAGCTACTAGTGGTGTAGGTGGGATCTGAACTCAGATAACAGAACCCAAGATCTTAACCACCTCAATATAATGGGACAAATGGGACATTTGTGCATACACAAATCAAAATCATGTACATTTTCTTTTAAACTTTTAAAAGAGTTAAACTTTTAACTTTTAAAACTGTAAGTCATTCCTTGAAGCCATATAAAGGTAAAAGAAAAGGCATAATTCACCAAAAGTTCAGCAAAAAATCAGAATATTAATTACAGTTAGAAGGAACAGCATAAATCATTTAATTTTATAGCAACGTCATGGAAGTGATAAAGCTCAGGATTTGGGGACTTTCGCCTACCTCTTACAAAATAAGTCTAAGAATGATAATTTCCCCAAAGTTATGACTAATGTAGAACTCATTTGTTCATTCACTTTTTCATTTAGTTATTTTTCATTTCAGTCAACAAATAGGTACTAAATGTCAACTACATGCCATGCACTGTACTAGGCTACAGACTCTAGAAAATCAAAGAGGAACAGAACAGTCCCAGTCCTCAAGGGGCTCAAAGTCTGATGGGGAAGAGGGTGGTAAGTCATACACGTAAACAAGTAACTACAATATAATGTGCTAAGCAACACTGAATAAACATGGCAGGGAGTTACAAATCTATTGGGAAGGTCAAGGAAGTTTCACCAAGAAAATCATTAAGTTAAGAGATAAATTATTCTTCTCCAGGAAGAGGGTAAGGGAATTTACATTGGGATGGTAAGAAACTGCAAGTCATTTAGAATTGCTTGGAGCATAGCCAGTGAGAGCAGGAGACTGAATTAAGCAAGTCTTTTTATTCTGATGTTGTGCCATCTGGGGTCTTACTGACCGTGGGAGACCAACCAGTTCAGAGCCCCTACAGACTGTTACCTCTTCTGTCAGACATTTATACTCCAAGCCAATATTCCCCTGCCCCAAACATCCATACAACTTACAACAGCACCCTACACCCTAGAGCCCACTGAAATGATTTAAACTAGCTAATCCTAAGCCTTCTTACCCTGTCTTACCTGTTCTTCCTACAGAAATCACAAGGGCTCTTGCCCATGCTCCCCCTCAACACCCTCAAGTCCTTCTCCCTCCTAACCAAAGTGGGTACTTCCCCACAGGGCCCTGTGTGACATAGCATACCCTTTCTTCTTGAGCACTGTAACTATTTTTTCAATAGCAGTCATCTCCTAATCTGTGGGCCTCACCATATCTGAATATTAATAAAACTTACATTTTAAAACAGAGATGCGGAAAGTGCTGTAACATAGTAAGAAAGGGCCAAGATCATATAGGGCCTGATCTGTTTTGCTGAGGAGTTTAAGCACTCAGTAAACACTGAAAACAAAAGAATGGTTTTAAGCAGGGGCATAACATGATCAGACTGACATTAAAAAAAATTACTTGGGAAGATGGCAGAGTAGGGGACCCCTAAGCTCACCTCATCCCATGGATACAACTAAGTAACACATCAGTCTAAATAAGCCAGAAAAGCATTTGAAGACTGGCAGAAGAAACTCCACTACTAAAGGTAGGGAAGAGGCCACATCAAAGAAGGTAGGAAGGGTGAAGACAGTGGTATGAGAGTAAAAGGGACTGGGGCTGCTGGTGGGGAGGGAGCCAGTGATACAGAGAAAAGCGAAAAACAGAGCCCACTACCAGGCAGGACGAATCCACATAACATTTGAATTTCTTGAGTTCTTACAACCAGGTGGACTTAAAGCCTGGAATTTTAAAAATCAGCAGGCTTAGCTTTGGGAGAGCGCAGAGGGCTTTAGAAAGTGGAGTCCCTGTCCTTAAAGAGATAGCATGACAAGGGAGGGGAAGAATGAAGGGGGGGAAATCAGAGGGGGAGACGAACCATGAAAGACTATGGACTCTGAAAAACAAACTAAGGGTTTTAGAGGGGAGGGGGTGGGAGGATGGGTTAGCCTGGTGATGGGTATTAAAGAGGGCACATTCTGCATGGAGCACTGGGTGTTATACACAAACAATGAATCATGGAACACTACATCAAAAACTCATGATGTAATGTATGGTGATTAACGTAACATTAAAAAAAAAAACCAACCCCTGCAGATACATCACAGAACCAGCAGTTTGGAAAATGCCAGGGGCAGACAGGAGGGAGAATAATTTACTCATCTCTAGGTGTGGCCCAGAGAGAAAGGGATCATGGGGAGACCCCTCTGGGGAACAAAGGAGCTGGTAGGCATCATTTCCCTCCTTTACCCCCCAGCATAAACAGCCACCTGTGGGAACCAGGCACCAACACTCCTTACCTAACTTGCTTGCACCAACCCTCTCCTTTTCCCCGCCCCTGCCAGGGCACATCCACAGATCCACCCTTCCCAGTCACACTCCCAAGTCCCAGTGCTAGAGACACTCTCCCCTAGAATGTCAGTGCAAACCCTGCCAACACCACATCTCCCAACCTGTGAGTTTTGTGGGACCTCAGTTCCGGTAGCAGCTGGGCAGTTCTCATTTCACAAGCAGGCCACGACAGACTTTGTTAAAATGCACCCCACCCCTGCTGGGTACCAACCGCTGCTCACAATAGGCACAGAGAGCCTCTGCAGACAACTGGACTGAAGGGAAAAGAGGCCAAGACTCCAGAGCACAGCACATGAAACACACATAGGAGGCACTCCCTGAAGTTCCAGGTCCTGGGGAAAAGGAGACACTGCAATGCAGGGGACTACAGGAACTCTTCTTCATACGGCTATTATCATTAAGAACAGGAGAAGTAGCTGACTTTCCTAACACACAGAAACAGACACCAAGAGTTAGACAAAATAAGGAGACAGAGAAATATGTCCCAAATGAAAGAACATGACCAAACACAGCAGACCTAAGTGAAATGGATATAAGTAAAATGCCTGATAGAGAATTTAAAGTAACCATCATAAAGACACTCACTGGACTTGAGAAAAGAGTGGAGGACTTCAGTGAGACTCTTAGCACAGAGATAAAAAACAACCAATCAGAGATAAAAAACATAATAAATGAAATTAAAAATACACCTGATGGACTAAATAGAAGGGTAGATGAATCAGAGGAATGAATTAACAACCTGTTAAGACAGTAATGGAAAGTAACCAAGCTGAGCAAAGGAGAGGAAAGAAAATTATGCAAATTGAGAATGATCTTAGGGAACTCAGAGACTCAATCAAGCATATCATCTGCATTATAGGGATCTCAGAAGAAGAGAGAAAACAAGACAGAAAATTTATTTGAAGAAACAATAGCTGAAAACTTCCCTAATCTCAGCATGGAAACAGATATCCAAATCTAGGAAGTGCAGAGATCCCCCCCAAAAATTTAACCCAAGAAGTTCCACATCAAGACACATGATAAATAAAATGGCAAAAAGTAGTGATAAAGAAAAAAAAATTTAAGCAGCAAGAGAAAAGAAGATGGTTACAAACAAGGGAAACCCCATAAAGCTATTAATGGATTTTTCAGCAGAAACTTTGCAGGTCAAAAGAGAACGGAATGATATACTCAGTGGTGAAAGGGAAAAATTTGCAGCCAAGCATACTCTATTCAGCAAGGCTATTATTCAAAATAGAAGGGGAGATAAAGAGTTTCTCAGACAAAAACTAAAGGAGTTCATGACCACTAAACCAGCCCTACAAGTATTGTTAAAGGGGACTCTTTGAATGGAAAGAAAAGACCATAAGAAGCAGCAAAAAAAAAGTATTTCTGTAAAAGTTAGTCAAGGGATTCATAAAATGAAAGGATGTAAAATATGGCACTATATACCCAAAATGTAGGGGGGGAAAAGAATAAAGAATGAATTCAAGCTTAAGTGACAATCAACTTCATATAGACTGTTATATGCAGAAGATGTTATATATGAACTGAATGGTACCATAAATCAAAACCAGTAATAGATACGCAAAGAATAAAGAGAAAGGAATCCAAGTATATCATTAAAGAAAGCAAGCAAACTATGAAAGAGAGCAAGAGAAGGATCAGAGAAAATCTATAGAAATAACCACAAAACAAGTAACAAAATGGCGATGAATACATATCTATCAATAATTATTCTGATTATAAATGGACTAAACACTCCAATCAAAAGACATAGAGTGACAACAAGACCCATATGCTGCCTACAAGAGACTCATTTCAGACTGAAAGATACCTACAGATTTAAAGTTAGGGAATGGAGAAATATTTATCACGTAAATGGCTGTCAAAGGAAAGCAGGGTAGCAACACTTATCTCAGACAAAATAGACTTTAAAACAAACAGACATATTCAGAATACTCTATCCTCAAACAGTAGAATACACATTCTTTCCAAGTGCACAGGAACATTCTCCAGAATAGATCATATATTAGGCCACAAAACAAGTCTCAACAAATTAAAAAAAAATCAAAGTCAATACCATGCATGTTTTCTGACCACAACACTATGAAAGTAGAAATCAACTACAACAAAAAATCTGGAAAGAGCTCAAATACATGGAAGTTAATAACCAAAGACTTGGAAAGAAATCAGAGACGAAATCAAAAATTACATGGAAACAAATGCAAATGAAAACACGCTGGTCCAAAATCCCTGGGATGCAGCAAAAGTGGTTCTAAGAGGGAAGTTGATAGCAATACAGGCCTATCTCAAGAAGCAAGAAAAATCTCAAATTAAGCACCCTAAATTTACACCTAAAGAAGAACAAACAAAATCCCCAAGCCCCAAGCCGGCAGAAGGAAGGAAATAATAAAGATTAGAGCAGAAATAAATGATATAGAAACTAAAAAAAAAAACAAAACAAAAAAAAACCAAAAGAACAGATCAATGAAAGCAGGAACGGGTTCTTTGAGAAGATCAACAAAATTGATAAACCTTTAGCTAGACTCATTGGAGAGAGAGAGAGCGAGAGAGAGAGGGGACCAAAATAAACAAGATCACTAATGAAAGAGGAGAAACAACCAATACCACAGAAATACAAATAATTGTAACAGAATATTATGAAAAACTATATGCCAACAAATTGGACAAATGAGAACAAATGGATAAATTCCCTATCAAAACTAAAGCAGGTAGAAACAGATAATTTGAACAGACCAATTACCAGCAATGAAATTGAATCAGTAATCAAAAAAACTCCCAAAAAAGAAAAGCTCAGGACCAGCTGGCTTCACAGGCGAATTCTACCAAACATTCAAAGAAGAGTTAATACCCATTCTTCTCAAACTATTCCAAAAAATTGATTAGGAAAGAAAACTTCTAAATTCATTCTATGAGGCCAGTATCACCCTGATATCAAAACCAGATAAAGACACTACAAAAAAAGAGGAGTACAGGCCAATATCTCTCATGAATATAGATGTAAAAATTCTCAACAAAATATTAGCAAACTAAATCCAACAATATATTTAAAAAATCATACACCATGATCAAGTGGGATTTATTCCCTGGATACAAGAGTGGTTCAATATTTGCAAATCAAGCAACATGACACATTTTATCAATGAGAAAGGATAAAAACCATATGATCATTTCAATAGATGCAGAAAGAGCAACTGACAAAGTACAACATCCATTCATGATAAAAACCTTCTACAAAGAAGGTCTAGAAGGAACATATCTCAACATAATAAAGGCCATTTATAAAAAACTCACATCATACTCAATGGTGTAAAACAGTTTTTCCTCTAAGGTTAGGAACAAGACAAGGATGTCTACTCTCATCACTTTTATGCAACATAGTACTGAAAGTCCTAGCCACAGTAATTAGACAACAAAAACAAATAAAAGGCATCCAAATTGATATGGAAGAAGAAAAACTCTATTTGCAGATGACATGATACTATATATAGAAAACCTGGAAGACTCCACTGAACAATTACTAGAACTGATGAATAAATTCAGTCACTTCACAGGATATAAAATCAGTATGTAGAAATATATTGCATTCCTGTGCACTAATAATGAAGCAGCAGAAAGTTAAATTAAGAAAACAATCCTGGGGTACCTGTGTGGCCCCATCAGTTAAACATCTGACACTTGATTTAGGCTCAGGTCATGATCTCAGGGTTGTGAGATCGAGCCCCACATCAGGTTCCATGCCCAGTGCAGAGTCTGCAAATTAAAAGGTAACCTACTGAATGAGAGAAGGTATTTGTAAATGACATCTCTGTTAAAGGGTTAGTATCCAAAATACATAAAGAACTTATACAACTCAACACCCCAAAAACAAATAATCCAATTAAAAATGGGTAGAAGACATGAACAGACACTTCTCCAAAGAAGACATCCAAATGGCCAACAGACACCTGAAAAGATGCTCACCATCATTCATCATCAGAGAACTACAAATCAAAACTACAATGAGATACCGCCTGTCAGAATGGCTAAAATAAAAAACACAAGAAACAACAAGTGTTGATGAGAATGTCGAATAAAAGGAACCCTCCTGCACTATTAATGGGAATGCAAATTGTTGCAGCCACTGTGGAAAACAGTATGGAGGTTCCTTAAAAAATTAAAAATAGAACTACCCTATGATCCAGGAATCACACTACTGGGTATTTACCAGAAAAATACAAGAACACTAATTCAAAGGGATATATGCACCCCCATGTTTATAACAGCATTATTTACAATACCCATACTATGAAAGCAGCCCAAGTATTCACTGATAGATGAATGGATAAAGAAGTTGTGGTATATATATACAACGGAATATTATTCAGCCATAAAAAGAATGAAATCTTACCATTTGTAAGGACATAGATAGGGCTAGAGAGTGTAATGCTAAGCAAAATAAGTCAGAGAAAAACAAATACCATATGATCTCAGTCATATGTGGATTTTAAGAAACAAAGGAGCAAAGGGGAAAAGAAGGAGGCAAACAATGAAACAGATTCTTAAGTATAGACAACAAAGTGATGGCTACCAGGGAGGAGGTGGGTGGGGGGATGGGTGAAATAGGTGATGAGGAATAAAAAGTACACTTATCACAATGAAAAAATGAAATTAAAATTAAAAAATAAAAAATAAAAACACCTGTCCCATCAAGTATTGGTACACTGCCATCCTAGATTTCAAAATGCTCCTTTACCCTCAGCTGAAACACTTCATTAGTCCTTATTTCAATTCACATTTCTCAATTTTTATCCCTCTCAAAAATGTTCCTTCATACCCTTGCAGTTTTTCTGGGAACATTACTCCATTTTGTTTGGCCCAAACTCAGATCATTAAGATGAAAGATACATAAAAGGAAGCATGACTCTTGCTAAATGTTATAATTCTTAATGATATACATTCAGGATCTTTTATCTCAAGATCTCAAAGGGAATCTTCTTGATAGGATTCCATAATTGTAACAGGCCTAATGAAATACAAAAGAGCCGCAGAGTGCTGTTGGAATATCCAGCTCAGAGTCCTAAGGCCATCATTGACTCCCAAAAGATGGGATAACATTATAACACTGAGGGAAAGCACTCCTCTGGAACAAACATTTACTGGATACTAAGAATTGGTCCATAATCCTAGGTCAACTCTTTTTTCCTAGTCCATTTTCTGAAAATAAAATAGGAAAACTAATGCTCACTACTTCACTTAGTACTTGGGAGTCTTGCTAGGGAAAGTAAAAAATGTGATTGTATCACATGTTTTGTGAAGTCATCATAATGCAACATGGCCATGAATTTGTATCATTATAAGAAACAGAAGATATGGAAATATGGAAAAATACCAACATGTAGGCAAATCTGGATTCTGGTCCCTACTCAACTATTTACTAATGTTGCCTTGAGTAAGACTTTTTTTTCCTAGTGTAAAAAGGACAAATGATTTTGTGGAATCCTTTTCATTTTATTCATCCAACTGATCATTTGTTCATCTGTTCAGCAAACATGCAGTAGAGTTGTTGTGTTCAGTACCATGCTGAGCGATAAGGGTGTCAGATATGAGATGGTTCTATTGAGCCATATTCCTCTGCCACCAAAGAATCTCAAAGTGCTGCTCTTGACACGAGCATGACTAGAATGAGCAGAAAATACATTTGTCATCATCAAGTTCACTAACTCTTTTTGTAAAATGAGGACAAACATTTTACCTAACTTGAGAATATTTAGGAATACTCTTCCAGATAGGCAAATTACCTATATTTATACTGCCTGAATGATAACAAGTAATACTCATTTTGAGCTTATTCTGAACCCATTAAATGCCTTACATTTAATTTTCATAACACTTTATAAAGTAAGTAGTATTTGTATCCCTATTTTATGGATCAATTAGTCCACAGAGATAAATTCAAGATCTGATAGTTTATCCAAGTGTAAATATTTGTACTTAGGCCTGTCTGACTCTGAAGCTTAGTTTCTTTAATTTGGATATAAAATAATTTCAAACTTTCTGCATTTCTCAGCAAAGCCTGCTTCAGTATTTGCACATATCCACATTAGTATTCAAAGCATAGATTTAGAAGGCGTAGGATACAGAAATGGAAGAGATATTACAAACCATCCAGTCTGATCTATTCATTTACAGGTAAAATGTAGGTCTTGAAATTTGGGGGAAAATACATATTGAATGAAATGCTACAAGAAGTAAGGAAAAAAGCTGAACAGGGAGAAGGAAATGAGGAATCTTGAATTATTCAGCTTTGTATTCATAGTACTTAATACAGTCCTTGGCAACTAGGGAAAACTCACTATATATCTGGTCGACTGGATTATATTACATGTTACAGATTTTTTATTTTATTTTATTTAAGATTTTTATTTATTTGACAGAGAGAGCAAGAGATCACAAGCAGGGGGAACAGTAGAGGGAGAGGGAGAAGCAGGCTCCCTGCCGAGCAGGGAGCCCGATGTGGAGCTCGATGCGGGGCTCCATCCCAGGACCTGGGGATCATGACCTGAGCTGAAGGCAGATGCTTAACCATCTGAGCCACCCAGGCACCCCACATGTTACAAATTTTTTAAACTAGAGTTCCCCAAATGTCAAGAGAGGTATGGGATACTTTCATTTGTTTAAGGCTTATGAAGAAATGATAAAACTGTGATACATTTTAAATTTCAATCCTGTTAGCTGACATTTGCAATTATCCCTATAATTCATTTGGATATAAGGCCTTAAAAAAAAAAATTACTCAGGCAGCAGTGTGGATGCTGAATTGATGATGGTGAGGAGACTAGTTAGGAGGTTATTGTAAAAAATAGGAAGTAACAAAAATCTCAAGATTTTTCCTTTTTCTGCTCTTGCACTACTTCATCTATTCTCCACATAGAAGCCAGAGAGATAGAAACTAAAACATATCCGATCATGTCAGTCCTCTGCTCAAATCTTCATTGGCGTCCATTTTACTCAGAGAAAAAACCAAAGTCATTTGAGTGGCATCCAATGCTCCACGTGGTCTTCCTTCCCATCCCTTACCAACCCGACCTCACCCTCTGTTCTCCCCATTATGGTCACCTCACTCTAACCATGCCGGGCTTCTGGCTTCTTCCAATAGATCAGGTACTCTGCAACTTTGGCACTCCCTGTTCCCTCAGCCTGTATTGCTAGATGACCATTACGTTCACTTCCTTCAAGTCTGTATCCAATGGTACCTTTCAGCACAGCCTTCCCTGTCCATTCTCTTTATTTTTTTTTTAATTTTTATTATGTTATGTTAGTCACTGTACAATACATCATTAGTTTTTGATGTAGTGATCCACGATTCATTGTCCATTCTCTTTAAAAACCCCCTTCCTGCAAAGACTTATTTTCCTTCCCTGCTTTATTTTCCCCTACACCATCATTAAGCATACTATACATTCTACTTATTTATTCTGTCCATGGTCTGTTTCTCTCTACTAGAATATAATCTCTGCAAGGTCAAGGTTTATTGCTTGTTTTGATCACTGTTGTATCTCCAAATCTAGAATGGTACTCAGTTCAGAATAGGTTCCCCAAATATTTGTTGAGTAAATGAATGACTGAATGGATGAATGAATTACTCTATCCAAGTAGCTATATAGAAGTTGGGGCAGGTGTTGAGAGTATAAACAGTAAGACTGGGCTGCAAGTCTTACAAGTTCTCAGAGGCTTGAACAGTGAGGGTGGTGAGGATTCTTGCCAGTGAAGGGAATAAAATGAAAGAAGCTGCTCTGGGCTACTAGTATACTAGTCTTCTAACTCCAGGGGTCTTTATATGACCCTATGTATCTTCCTCTAAAACAAGGGTTCTTAATTTTGTCTTGTGCTTAGGACCTCTCTGGTAGTCCGATGAAGTCCAAGAACCTTTCTCAAAGTAATGTTTCCAAATGCATCAAACACACAGCATTACAAAGGAAACTATTATGAAAATACAATTAACAAAACTTTTTTAAAAGTTGTGACACAGTAATATAATGTGCATCTTTATTCAGGTCTACCAGCTGATCTAATCACTGCTAGACTTTTAAAGTAGCAATGACTATAAATGATATTTTAAGATATCTTACAACAATTGTAACGTGATAAAAAATGTTTGTGGTTTCTACTGGTTGCAAAGTCCAGGTATGGCTACTATAGTGGTTTGTTGCTTATATTCACAAGAATTCTTAATCTTCAGCCAGAGATTAGTGAAAAGAAGTACACATTTTTTTTTCTCATTTCAGTTCACAAAGCCCTGAATTCTATTCTCCAAAACTTTAGGTGTCTGTAGACACCAGGACAGGAATGCCGGCTCTAGAATCAGTCTCAGGCTATACCCAAGGGAGAAGGAGATCAAAGCTAAGGACCCCTCCACTCCCTCAGCACCAGAAGGGGGAAAGAGAAAACAAGCAAACAAAAACAAAACTATTTTTTCTAATTCCTTTAAAGGTAGATAATCCTTTTCACTCTAATTAGAAAACAGGCCTAAAAATGCATTATTTATGAGTATTAGAATATCAGGATGAGTTTCAGTAATAGGGCAAATAGTTACTTTCCAATACTGAGGAGGAATTCAAAAGCACAGAAGTACAGAAGCCTCAAAATCAGTGCAAAGATCCACAGCAGCAGTGCAAGTGTTGAATGACTAGAAATAAAGAAGATAAATTTTGAAATTCACATTTATGTAGCCCTGTTTTTCTTTCTCTCTTCTCTAAAAAGTAAAAGCTATGCTTCAAAGTTCTTTATGTTCTCTTCATGGTCCCTGCAGGCAGCTTAGCAAGAATTATGGTTTGGAATTTCTTCTTATCCTGATTGTCATCTCTAACTTTTGGCAACAAAGTTGGAAAATACTTGATACTAGATGGCCTCTTTGGAGATTCACAATGCATGTTAGCACTTGAAATGTTCTAGGGTCCTGCAGTGAAGAAATTTACTTAACTTCATTTAACCCAGTATTTCCCAATCTTATTTGATCATAAACTTTTTTTCCCATTTGATACAAATGTATATCACAATAACAGTAAGATTTCATTGCAATTGTTGATTATACAATGATTTCCTTGCATGGGGGCATGAGTTCCTCTGGCTCAGGGAAAATGTGTTGTTTCTCTTTTCATTGCCAATGCCTAAGGATACTAGGTACCTAGAAGGTCTGTAAATGTTTGGTTGATTGATAATCTGTGGGTTGGCTGGTGGGTTGACTGGTTGAATGAATGAACAGATCAGAAATGAAAAGAAATGCTCCTGAGCCAGGTTTACTGGGTATGTTACTTCTGCAAAATGTAAAGAACCTTCCGAAGCCTGATGAAGTGCAGTTAACAATGGGAAAGGATAAAGGAAAAATGGCTATCAGTAAACTTTTCAGAAGTCTACATACATAGCTATATTTAAACTAATGTAATAGCGAAATCTCACTGTAGAAAAGAAAGGCACACTTCTAGTATAATCATTTCTGTAGCTTTGAAACTACAGAGACTATGTCATTACTGATTCAATCAGCAGTTCATTTGCATTCTGTGCAAGATTAAATGTGACATCTCAGTAAGTGGCACAACCTCTAGCAGTGAATTACAGTAATTAATAGGAAGCCTTAAAGGCCAAAACTGGGAACAATCTCAGTTTCCAAATGTAACCTTTAATGGCTTGGATCACATTTACAGGAGATAAAGTAGTAAAAAGATATCCATAGAGTTACAGGTTTAGGAAAAAATATTATTAGTTGGATTTCAACTCTATAAGGTTTTCAAGAATGTGTTTTCATTGTCCATCTGTTTTTGGATCCTAATCAACTAATTCCACCCACTTCTGAATCCCCAATGCAGAACTAACAAGAAAGCAACATCTGCTGGTTACAGCAGGGTGATATATAGCATTTTTGTTTTTATAAAACTTGAGCCAAAAAAATCTTCAAAATTAAAATTAACATTGATGCGGCTAAAGAAGAGACCACTATTGCCAGGCTACTTCCTTTAGTGGTGGGGGGTGGGAGGCATGGGGTGGCTGGGTGATAGACATTGAGGAGGGTATGTGCTATGGTGAGTGCTGTGAATTGTGTAAAACTGATGAATCACAGACCTGTACCTCTGAAACAAATAATACATTATATGTTTAAAAAAAAAAAAAAAGAAGATAGTAGGAAGGGAAAAATGAAGGGGGGGAATCGGAAGGGGAGACGAACCATGAGAGACTATGGACTCTGAGAAACAAACTGAGGGTTCTAGAGGGGAGGGGGTGGGGGGATGGGTTAGCCTGGTGAGGGGTATTAAAGAGGGCACATACTGAATGAAGCACTGGGTGTTATATGCAAACAATGAATCATGGAACACTACTTCAAAAACTAGTGATGTTATGTATGGTGATTAACATAATAAAATAAAATTTTTAAAAAAAGAGCAAACAAAACAGACATACTCAAAAACTTTTCCATCGAAGTCCAAAGCGTTCCACATTTACTAAAAGCTGATAGGTACCTTAGTAACAAAGCTAAACCCAAGATCAAATGCCTTTTTTTCTTCTATTTCTGTCTCCTACTTTTGAGAATAAAAGCTATTATTTGTACCTAAAATTTAAGTCTATAACTCAGGAAGAACATTTAAATAGTGAATACACTTAAACATGCTTTGGAGTTTTAATCACTGTTTCTGGGTCTCTTCTAAAATATAACAGTCCCTTCTATCACAAATTTGTTTATCTATAGTTAGCTGCTTATGCTCACATCCAAATCACCAAATTCTGCAAGCTCTCCTTCCAAAATATAATTCAAAACCTGTCCCCTCCAATGATGGTTATAAACACAGGGTCTCATCATCTCTAGTCAGAATTACTTTATTCTGCTTCAACCAACTGTCCACACAGTAGTCAGTGATCTTTCAAAATACAAATGCAATCACATCAATCCCCCATTTAAACTTTTCCATAGAACTTCCCACTTCTTGAATGAATACAACCTAGTTAATGTGGCCTTCATAATCTGGTCTGCACTATCTCTTCAGTCACCTTGTAGGCTACCCTCCCCTTTGCAATTAAGATAGAGCCAAACTGGACTTCTCTGCATTCCTAGAATGTGCTAGTTTTCCCCAGATTTAGGGCCTTCACACATGGCTTTTCTCTGTCCTCCAGATTTTGGAATAAATGAGAATCTTTAAGGAATCCCTCCACTTTAGGTCAGCTAAAGCCTACTGTTATAAGCTCTATCTCAAATATTACATTCTATTATAGCACTTAATATAGTTGTAATATGCACGTATTCATAGAATCATTTGCTTAATGACCATATTCCTCATTAGACTATCAATTCCATGTGGACCAAGCTAATGTCTATCATCTCACTGCTGATACCCATAGTGTATTCAAGACTTTTAGTTGAATGAAAGAAAGTAAATTTGAATCCAATAAAAATGGAGCTAAAATGGCAAAGATCTCTTAAAGTGTAATTTATGTCTAGTATACCCTAGTATACCATAGTGAATCTCTGGAAGTTTTATTCACAAATAAGACTTTATATTCTCCATGACACGAGAAGATGTGTACGTGTGTGTATGTGTTTGTGTAGCTATATCAATAATAAACACTCACACATACACGCAGAACCCATAGTACCATAACCTGGAGTGCCTTTTCCACCATATGATTGCCAACACTGAATTTTATCTATCTTTTTAAGTTCTGTCAATCTCACTGGCTTAAGAGAATTATATCATTCTGCTTTGACATGCTCTTCCTTGTTTAATAAGGCTAAGCACACATTATGAGAAATAGGCATATTTTCTGTAAATTGTTCCCCATTTTTGTTCTTTTTTTTTTGTCTCCCTCAAGTAGGAAATTATAACCAACTCATCTTTAAATATGTCACATGTTAAATAAAGGAAGGACAAGAATGAGTACTGAAGAAATTTCCCTGCTCTTTAGCTTCTTGGTGGTCCAAAGAGATCTAGATGACTGCTTAGCCCTGGCCAAGAGACCCATCCTGGTCAGAGAGAGATCTGAAGGAAAATTATTTCAGTTGTTTGCCAATAGAGTTGGCAAAGTGGCTAAATCTTTTTGAAAGAAAATATGTCCATATACAGGAAGTTCTGTTAACTAGTCTCTAGTTAGCAGCTTCTCCAGATTACCCAGTGCTACACATTCATTCCCTTTGTAACACATACAGGTTGGTGGTATGAGTGCATGGGCGTTCATAGCAGTAAGCTACTTTCTGGTATGCATGAGTATATCTCTTGATGATCTGTACAAGCAGTCCTACTTATCTACCAAGAATTTCAAAAGTGAATTATGAGATAAGAGAACCTTAGTCCTCATTAGGTTTTAAAAGCTGTGAGACAAACCAAGCATGGAGGATTTGGGTGAGAAAGTACTCTTCAAGATGAAACTCAGAAGGATATGCTAAAAGCAAGTGGTCTGAAGAGGGAGCTTGTAGGTGGGAATAGAATTAAATTGGGCAGATGCCCTAGAAAAAAAACTGCAGCACTGTTCCCCATCATTAGTCCTTTAAAAAAGTTTAGCGGCTCCTTTTCTATGGTGTTCTCTGAACCTGGTGAAGAAGGGGGGAGCCTGGTTTGAAAACATGCCTGCAGAATGTGCAGTGGCTCCTCCAAGTCCATAATAGGTCCTTTTATACACTGGAAAGCCCCCAAGCTTTTATTTGATTTTTTGCCATGTCAAAAGTGATAATAGGTCCCAGTTAAATTTCTTAAGAACATCAAAGATCCTTTGACTAGGAAAGAAAACACTACGTATTAGATATGGCTTGCTTCTTAGGATTATTTTATTTGAAAAGAAAGTAAAAAGTCTTTGTAACTTTCCCCAGGACAATGTCAACATACAAAGGTGTTATTTATTTATTGTGTTGAGAAAAAGTGATAGGATTCATGTCAAACTGGAAGAAATAAAGAGATGATTCATTGTTTTCAAGGTTGCCAGATACTGGCTTAGCACCTTATTTTGAGCTTTGGAAGCTCAACTGGGAAGAAAGAAGTTCATTCTAAAGGTAGGCTAGGCATTAGCCTAAAGAAATAACAATATTGACCGGTACCCTGAGATATCTAGATAAAGAACTTAGTGCTTATTGCCCATAATAATAACATCGCCAATCAATTCCTGGAAGTGGAATGGGAAGTGAGTAAATTAACTGGGAGAGTCCTGTTATAGTTTCAAGTAGGATGACCAGGTAAGTTTCACTGAGAAGGTTACATTTGAACAAAGACTTAAAGAAGGTGAGAGAGTTAGCTATGTGGCTCCCCAGAGGAAGAGCATTCTACACCGAAAGGACAGCCTGTGTAAAGGCCTTAGGGCAGGAGCCTCCTGATTCAAGGGTCATGTGTTTGGCCTAGAAACTTCTCTCATATCATGTCGATCATATCACAGGAGAAGAGCCAGCCATTTGCCACAGATAATAATTTTGTTTAAAAATCAGTATAAAATAACTAAAAATAATGAAAACTCAAAATTCATTGTGATTTGATACTCATTAGGATTATTGGCAGATAGGCCAAATTGATTTACAGACATTTCAAAAACCTGGCCATGGCCACTACGTTCATAAAAACATGTAACAAGAGTCAACACCACAAAGTTTCTTGCCATCACTGAATCAGAGATATGTTTGTGGGTCCTACTCTCAAGGGAACCTCCTTATCCAATATTGTAGGCTTTGGAATTAGAATTCAAATCTGTTACTTAACTGTGTGACATCACCTTCTGAGGACCCCAGTTTCCTCATCTGTAATTTGGAATAAATCATGATAATCTCACGAGACTGTTGGGAGGGTCAAATGACATTATAGCACAGTGCTTGGCAAAAACAAATGCTTAAGAAATATTGGGTATTATGGATCACAACCTCTCCCCTTTTGAATGTCACATGTTTAAATGGCTTGCTCACATAAAGATTTTAAATATAGTAAAACTGACAGACTTCAATCTTCTTACAAAAGGACTTGACTGATATATGGTATGATGAAAAAATACTTGTAATAACTGAGGAAGCCTGGTAGCACATGTAATATTCCTGTTCCCAAGAAGGAATTTTATTCTGTGAGTCTTTTCATTTACTTCGGTTAGTCAGCAAAGAAAGATATGAAGGATCAAAAGCAACTTATAAGAACGTCAAGGGTCAATTACAGGAGATGGAAAGGAAAATGATATAAAAAACATGAAAAGGGGTTAAAAGCTATAAGTATAAAAGTTATAAAATAATAAAAATAGCAGGCCAGAGTGGACTGAAAACAATACTCAATTAAGCTCGCTAAAAATAATTATATAATTTATAACCATAGGATCTAGCATAAAATCCTAGAGGGCTAAAAAGATAAACTAGGTTGGGTGCCTGGGTGGCTCAGTTGGTTAAGCGATTGCCTTTGGCTCAGGTCATGATCCTGGAGTCCCGGGATCGAGTCCCATGTCGGGCTCCCTCCTCAGCAGGGAGTCTGCCTCTCTCTCTGACCCTCCCCCCTCTCATTCTCTCTCTCAAATAAATAAATAAAATCCTTAAAAAAAAAAAAAAGATAAACTAGGTAATACCATAAATTCCTTGAGTTTTAAAAATTCCTTAGACTTAAAGGAACAAAGCAAATTGTCCAGACCAGCACAGTCTAATGGAACTTCCTGTGAGGACAGAAATGTTCTGTAGTCTATGTTATCCAATATGGCAGCTTTTAGCCACATTTGGGTATTGGGCAGTTGGAATGTGGTAGTGTGACTATGAAATTAAAATTTTAATTTTATTTAATTGTAATGAATTTAAATTTAACTAGCCACATGTGGCTACTGTACTGGGCAATGCTCCTGGGGACAGAAATAGCTTTCACAGACCAATTCCAAGACAACCTTCCTCAGGGTTAAGAGGAGGTCCCTTCCTCAGCTACTGCCCTTTGTCTATTGTGCCCCCCTCTGCCCCGGTGGCAGTCTTTGAAGAATTGCAACTTGCCTGAGCAAGAAGCCTGATAGTACTACAAACATGAGGTTGAAATTATTTTCCTTCATTCAGTCTTTGACTCAGCTAGAAAAGGGAAAAGTTTTCCACATATATTCTACCTGATACAAGATGGACTCCAAATAACCTTTTAACAGAAGAAAATCGTGTTAAAATGACTCAATCTTATGTCTACCACTTTCATCACTCTCTCGGCCCCTCCAACACAAGCTCACTGAAATAGTCCTAACCCCTTGGGGGTGAAGAGCGCTTCTGTGTATCTCACAGTGCTTACAGTGACTATTTTAGCCCATCACACTTTCTGTCTGGTTTATTTGTTACTTCCCCCACCTCCCACAGAAAACTGCTTGAGAGCAGACCCTGAATTATTCATGAGTGTATTCACGATGTACATTCCAATGCATCTTAAAAAATAACTACTATTTGTTACATGAATGAATTGAATATACCAAACTTATCAAAAGCTTTTATTCATTCCTTATCGCATTTATAGCCTGGCTTCTGTCCCCACTATTCCACTGAAATTACTCTTATCATTTTCATCAGGGCTTCTAAATCTGCTATTTTGGGTACTTTTTAAACATTACTCTCTCCATTCCAAAGTCAATATTGTCCCAAAATGAAATTCAACATTTTCCTCTCAAACTGGTTTCTTCTCCTGTACTCTCCAGTTCAATTAATGGCATTTACTTACTATTATCCAAGTTGCCTAAGACAAAAAAAAAAAAAAATAGCTAAAAATCCTCCTTGATATTTCTTATACCACCCTCAGTTGATCACCAAGCACTGTGGGTGGGTTCTATACCCCTCCTTAATGTCTTTTTAACTGGTCCTCTCCTCTCTACCTAATCCTGCCAACTATCTTAATTTAGCCCTTCATCACTGCTTATCCACATTTTATAGGACCTTCTCTTTGCTTCTCATCAAGCTGCCCTACAATGGGTCATCGACACTACCATAATATTAATTTTTCTAAAATGCAAATGTAATCACATCATTGTCCCACTGAAAACTCATTGACTCCTCCTCATCCCCTCAACTCTTTAACATAATTTCTAAAGCCTTTTCTAATCTGGCCCATGCCCACCCCTCAATGCATGCTCCAGTGGGACATGAAGTTGGGACTCTGGGAAGATACTATACTATATTGGTGGTTTTCCGGCCAAAGGCTCTAGGAATCTGACATCTACCCAAGACTGGCTAATTATCTCTAAATTACCTGAGAAATATGCACAAAGGAATCAAAACTAGGCAATATAAATACTTTCTTGTTTTGACCACAAACCCCAGTGCAGCACACCAGTAATCTCAGCTAGACTATGGCTGAAGGCTCTATATTTTTAAGCAAGGCCTGCTGGAATGGCTAGGGCTGCATTATCTAATATGGTAGCCACTAGCCTACCTGATATGTGGCTAGTTCAAATTCAGACATGCTCTAAGTGGAAAATGAATGCCAGATTTCAAAAACTTAGTAAAAATGAACAAGAATATAAGATTTCCCATTAGTAATTTTTATATTAATTATAACCTTATAATATTTTGGATATACTGGATTAAATAAAATAGTTAAAATTAATGTAACCTGTTTCTCTTTAGTTATTTTAATGTGGCTACTAGAATATTCTATCTTATTTCATTTGAAAATTTTAAATTACATGTGTAGCTTGTATTATATTTCTACTGAACAGTGGTTACCTAAAGTCATCCAAACTGTAAGGCCTGTTCCATGTCGCCCCTCTTCCATCTCATTCCCAAAGTCTTAGAACTTAGCACATCAGTGGGATGCAAGGTCATATATCATAAGAAAAGAAGTAAAAGAAAGTAAAACACATTTACCAGATGGCCTTCTCCCCTTTGATGTATTTAAGAACAAAGGACTGCCGTGTGCACTTGAATAAATTCCCTGGTGTAGCATCTTGGTGCTGGTGGCAGCTTCAAGGATCACCTCTCACCTGCCCAGACGCCCCGCCCACTGCCTCCAGGCACTGCAGGGTCAATGTGCTACAGGCTTAAGCTTTCCTTTTCTACCCACACCACTACCCCCAGAAAGCTTTAAGGCATACTTGATTTTACTGAAGCTTTGAGATTAGGATGACTTATACCCCAGAAACACAAATATCCTAGACTTAAATTTTATTTTCATTTTTTTAAAAGATTTTATTTATTTGTGTGAGAGAGAGATAATGAGAGCACAAGCGGGGGGTGGGGGGAGGTAGAGGCAGAGGGAGAAGCAGACTCCCTGCTAAGCAGGGAGCCCAACAGGTGGGCTCTGATCCCAGGACCCCGGGATCATGACCTGAGCGGAAGGCGGATGCTAAACTGACTGAGCCACCCAGGCGTCCTAGAGTTAAATTTTAGAGATACTGTTCTGAAAATCCCTTCACCCACCCAGCCTCGAGACTTGGTCTCTTTGCCCAATTCTAGCCTCTGCTGGTACCTTGAGTTCTCTTTTCATTTTACTTCCTACTTTCAAATTGCTAAGCATTTCTTAACAGTTTAGCTATACTTTTAGTTTTTTGTCACAGTCCAACTTATTCCCCCATAACCTCACCTGTTTACCTCAGAGGAAAACCATACAACCCACTTCCTGCCTGAAAAGAAATATTAGCATTGGCAGTTATTAAAATTTTAATTGTGGTGGTGGCTGTTATTTGAATTTCTATTATACTCAATGCCAGAGCAGCCTGCCTCAAGGCTTCTCAAGGATAGACAAGTAACCCCCAGAAAGGACAAAAACCTTCTGCAGAGAGTAACACTGGGCCTTTTCCCAATCGGAATGAGTGGCCCCAATCCTTATCACCAGTACTAATGGAGAGGGGGGGTGGGGGAAACAACCAAGATTGCAGATGGGTGTGAGAGATACCACTTTGGAAAGGAACTGCTTCCTTAAGATAAGTGCCCTCAGTCTTGAATACAACTCCTCTTCCTAGAAGAGTAAAGTTTCTTAACCAAGATCCAGACTTTCCTGTGAGAAGTAATAGTGAAGGCAGTTGGGAAGAGCTTTGCTCTCCCATTAGAAGTCAGATCAAATTGTGCTCTCTGACCCTATAGTGATAAATAGGATTTCTTCATTTCTCTGGAACCTTCCTTCATGGCTTAGCCAAATTTTACTTAGTCTTTATATAGCTCCAGGCATCATTTCCTCAGGGAAGTCTTTCCTAAATAGTCTTCCCTGGGCCCCCCATCTGATCTCCTCTCTTTATCATATCTGGTTGAAATGTGTTTGCTTGATGCTCCCATTAAACTGAGAGCTCCTTAAGGGTCCCAACAGTGTACTACTTATCTTTGAATCCCTAATGAATAAGTATGACATCAGATTCATGGCAAGTCTTCAGTACGTGCTTGAATTTATGAATGAAGAAGAATAGCTGAAATGAACAAGTTAATATTTACTCTATTAAAACATATAAATGTGTTTTAATATGATGGAACGTGTTCCAAAATGATGAAGAAGCTATAGATACTTGATAGAAGGATGGTTAAGAAGACCTTCTGAGATAGTTTTTCTTTATTTTCCTGTCATTTTCATCCTCATCCTTGAATAAAGATTTGTTTAAGTCATAATTTTAAGTTCTTACTTATATTTCAGTTCTGCACCTTTTCCTAACCTCTACACTTGAGCTTTCAATCACATTTGTTGTTCTGGCAAATGGGCCTCTACTTAACATCCCTACCTGTAAACCAGTTCCATTGAAAGGATAACTTATAAAACAAACAAAGCTGATTTTAAAAATTTACTAATTTTTAGCTTTAAAATTGAAGCTAACTGACCCTCTTTGGAGGTTGGTGGAAGCACGTTAATTGCACTTCTGAACTTTTCTAATTCAATACATCATCCATTTAAAAAGGGTCTGAATATGTAGACTCTTAGTTACAGTTTGTTTTTAAGAGCTATCATGCAATAATGGGGCACATTTTTTGTAGTTATCTACTACTTCAGTCCAGGAATGAGGGATTTCTCAGGACTCTGCTCTTTTGGTACTAATCCTGGAGAGTCCTGGGCAAACTAGGACAGTGTTGGTCACTCTCACTGTATACGACATTAAGATAAGTGGGTTTGTTTTGTTCTTCTGTTAGAAAAATGATTCTTCATTAGAAACATGATGATTTACAACAGAATTATTTTCCATTGCTAAGTCACTTAACAGGTATTATAAGTTATCACATACAAATCATTTCAAATTAAGATTACTATCACACAGCATTTTTACATACTACTATAAATTCTTATTATACTTGGAATACTTTTAATTTTCTTATTTTAAAAATGCAGTTAAAATATTTAATACTCTCCTGAAAATGTATTTTTATTATTTTTATATTTGTTAAGATCAATGAAATGCTTATTAAATAATTAAGTTGATCACCCTAAAAAAAAATGTTTCTTGAATTTTTACTACAAACTAGCAACAGAAATTCTTCACCTGTTTTAATCTGTGAATATGCATGTGATCTCTGGATCATAAATGCCTTCTCTAATAGTTGTCATACACTAAACTGATAGAGAAGGAGTGTGGTCATCTTCCATTTGTCTCATAAGTAGGTGGAGATGAAACCAGAATAGAGGGAACAGAATTCTATTCCGTTCTATTTCCATCTCCTAGAACTAAGGATTCTGCCATACCCCTTCCCTAGGACTGCATCAGTTTTAATCTTCATCCACTCAAGATAAAAAGAGAAGCAAAGGGTAAGCAACCTGGTAAACAACACCTAGCTATTTCTCAGCATGCCCACCACTACCCTCCTGGTCCAAGTCACCATCACCTTGGATCCATATTGCAACTTCCACCTTTTTCTCCCTTTAGACTATTCTTAACAGAACAGTCACAATGATCCTTTTAAAAGTCTAATCATGTCACCATTCTGCTCAAACTCTTCAAAAACTTATGGTCTCACACAGAGTAAAGCTTAAAGTCATCATAAGGGTCTACAAGATCTGTCCCAGCCCCTTTCTCTCTGATCTTATTCCCCATCTTGCTCATTCCTCTGGGTTCCTGGATTACTTCAAGCAAGCTCCTCTCCCATTGGTTGTTTTCTCCTCTTATGATGCTCTTCACCAGGAAAGTCACATGGTTTACTCTTTTATTCCTTCAAGTCTTTTCTTAAATATCACTGTCTCAGTGAGACCAGCTTTGCTGATGACTCCAATTTAAAATAGAATCCTATCTATCTGCCCTTAACTCCAGCCCCTTTCCTTCCTTCGTGTTTCTCCATACTATAGGAAATAGTATGCATTCTATTTTTTTGTTTATTGTCTGTCTCCAAGTAGAATGTAAGCTTGATGCTCTGTGAGGAAATTCTCTAACACACATACACACACACACACACACACATACACACACACACACACACCACTTGTTTTGTTCACTGGTATATCCCTAGGACCTAGAATAGCGCCTGGCACATAGTAGGTACTCAAATATTTCTGGATGAATAAATAATTGGAGGTAACTAAGAAGTCCCTTCTTCTGTCAGTTTCTCTTTCTCAGTCACCTTCCTGGGACCTAAAAGTCCAAAACTGGAACTGTTTTTCTTTTAAGTAATGCATTCTGTTAAAAGAGAAAAAGGAAATGAGAAACCCTAGGAAGTGAATAATGTATTAATTCTGAGTAGTAATTTGCATCTCAGTGTGACTGAATTTACCAGATCTGATTAGAGACTTTGTTCAGCAAGGAAGTAGAGGAAGCCTAGGTCTGAGATCCTGGGACTGTGGGAAGGAGAGGAAGGACACAAGGCATATATAATCTACTTCTTTCACACTTTTCAATGCGGCTAGACTTGACTTTAGAGACAATAATATCTTGTTTACTTATTTTTAAGTTTTAAGGACCATACATTAATTTCTTAGTTTTAATCGGAAATAATCATAAACTTAAAGAACAGTGCAGAGTACAATTGTTTTTGCTAT
The DNA here is from genome assembly GCF_054177405.1 of Leptonychotes weddellii. NCBI lineage: Eukaryota > Metazoa > Chordata > Mammalia > Carnivora > Phocidae > Leptonychotes > Leptonychotes weddellii. The sequence continues at coordinate 87,457,245 of NC_138374.1, forward strand.
CAACCATTTGAAAAAAAGTTGCCAACATGTTTACCTCAATATTTTAGTATTTCCTACAAATAAGTATAGTCTCTTACATAACCACAATACAATCATCATACTTAACACCGTGAGGCCACATACAAATTATCCCAATAATACCCAAACATACTCATACATTCACTTGTTCCCCCCTCAACTATGTGTCAACTACTTTCCAACATTCCATTATTACATTCTGCTAGGTGCTTAGAATACCAAGAGGAGTAAAAATTAAGGGTGACCTTCAAGACAGTAAATAAGTACAGACAATTTAACACGTGATATGACAGTATAGTATATATAGAGTACAGTGACAGCACGAAAGAGGAAGTAGTCAATTCTGTCTGAGGGTAGAGCGGCCAAGAAATAATTCTCAGATGCTTGGGCAAAGCCTCAGGAGTCGAGGGGGTACCTATGCTTATATCTATATGTAGAGAAGGACATATAAACAGAAGTGCAGGGAGAGAGTGAAGAAAGACACTGGTTTATTGTGGAATAATAAACATTTATATTAGTGGAGAGTACAGTACAAATGTGGAGAACAGAAAAAAAAGACCAAAAATTGCAACAAGAAATGAAGCCAGAAGCAGTAAGGTCTGTATCATGGACTCTGTACACCTTCCTGTGAGAGGTAAACTAACCAATAGGGAGTCACATCAAGGCTTTAAGCTGAGGAGCAGTAATTCTTCACTTATATTTTAGTAAGAGTGCTGTATCAGTAATGTTGAGGGTACATATGAAGAGTAAGACACTGCAAACGAGAAAATTTAAGAGATACTAGAAATAGTGAGGATAAGCAATAAACTAAGTAGCACTGGGGATGAAGATAAAGAAACATACACTTAGATATAAAAGAGGTATTCATTCAGGGACTTAGGACACAAATAGATGTGCGGAATAAAGGACAAAAGAGAGTTTCAGATGATTCTCCAGTTTTCAGGTAGGATGATTATTAGCGGCATTCATAAAAACAGAAGAATGTGTGAGAGGAGGGAGAAGATATGGCATTTTAGAAGCACATGGAGCACAGGAGAAAGATCTGAGCTGGAATCATGGATTTTGGAGTCCCATGCATATTAATTGGTAGATAATGTACTGCTTATTAATACTAATGGTTCACCCAGGAAGAGCTTATAGACTTTGAAGAGACAAAGAAGGATGAAGTCCCTCAGGAGATTCTCATTTGAAGGATAAAGAGTCTAGCCAAGGAGATGAAGATGAATGAGGTGGAGAGATAGGAGGAGAAGAAGAAAAGAATGACTGTATGATTATTAGGCTTCCATTCATGTATGATTCACTTACACTGATCAAGTACACAGATAATTAAAACTCTACTCCAACCCTGGCCCCAACCTCTGGCTGATATATATAGAAATAAGAGAGGACCACAGAAAAATCAAAGGATTCAGCCCTTGAAAAAAAAGAACCACAATGAAATTCATATATAAATATACATACAGTTTTTCCCATGAGGTTACTCTCCAGTCAATGTGACAGAGCTGAAGCAGAAAATCTCAGTATTATTGGCCTGAGGAATACGAGGATGAGGATTGGGACGCCAAAGCAGCTGAAAATGGAATGGGGCAAAATCCTAGGAGTAGGGAGCCCCAAAAAATCTGTAAATAAACTCCCTCAAATCCCTGAACGTGCATGTGTGGGGCAAGATTCAAAGAGGCCAGGGGAGAAACAAATGTCAGAAGGCTGAAAGAGGTAAGCAGAGCTTCAACAGCTACTCACTGCAGAAAAAAATGAAAATTGTCAATCTGTCAAAGGAGAAGGTTTGGTAAACACCTTGGGTTGGATTTTCAGCTGACACCTCTAAGAGCCATGCTTTAGCAAAAAACACCAGGGAGAATTAGGAAATCATCCCATGTCTAAGGGAAATGACAAAACAGATCCACCCTGCCAAAGCCTAAAACCAGTAATATTAACTGCCTGCTAGAACATTCTTCATAAGAGGATAAGAAAATCCAGAGTCTGTGTATCTTACATAATGTTCCAGTATATAACCCCAAATTACTTGATTTTCAAAGTAGGTAATCCATAGTCAAGAGAAAAAAATCAGTCACAGGCCCACATACAAACCAGATGTTAGAATCAGCATTCAAGGACTTGAAAACAGCTCCAAAGTGCTGGGATAGAGGGAACATACCTTAATATCACAAAAGCCATCTACGAAAAGCCCACAGCGAATATCATTCTCAAGGTCAGGAACATGAGAGGGATGTACACTCTCACCACTGTTGTTCAACACAGTACTAGAAGTAAGTCCTAGCCTCAGCAATCAGACAACAAAGAGAGATAAAAGGCATTCAAATTGGCAAAGAAAAAGTCAAACTTCCACTCTTCACAGATGACATGATACTTTATGTGGAAAACCCAAAAGACTACACCCCAAAATTGCTAGAACTCATACAGGAATTCAGCAACATGGCAGGATATAAAATCAATGCACAGAAATCAGTTGCATTTCTATACACTAACAATGAGACAGAACAAAGAGAAATTAAGGAGTTGAGCCCATTTACAATTGCACCAAAAACCGTAAGATACCTAGGAACAAACCTAACCAAAGAAGTAAAGGTTCTGTACTCTAAAAACTATAGAACACTTATGAAAGAAATTGAGGAAGACACAAAGAAATGGAAAAACAGTCCATGCTCATGGATTGGAAGAATAAATATTGTTAAAATGTCTATGCTACCCAGAGCAATCTACACACTCAATGCAATCCCTATCAAAATACCATCAACATTTTTCACAGAGCTGGAACAAATAATCATAAAATTTGTATGGAACCAGAAAAGACCCAAAAGAGCCAGAGGAATGTTGAAAAAGAAAAGCAAAGCTGGTGGCATCACAATGCCAGACATCAAGCTCTATTACAAAGCTGTCGTCATCAAGACAGTATGGTACTGGCACAAAAACAGACACATAGATCAATGGAACAGAATAGAGAACCCAGAAATGGGCCCTCAATTCTATGGTCAACTAATCTTCAACAAAGCAGAAAAGAATATCCAATGGAAAAAGGACAGTCTCTTCAGTAAATGGTGCTGGGAACATTGGATAGCCACATGTAGAAGAATGAACTGGACCTTTTTCTCACACTATACAAAGATAAACTCAAAACGGATGAAAGACCTAAATGTAATACAGGAATGCATCAAAATCCTAAAGGAGAACACATGTAGCAACCTCTTCAACCTCAGATGCAGCAACTTCTGGCTAGACACGTCTCCAAAGGCAAGGGAAACAAAAGCAAAAACGAACTATTGGGACTTCATCAAGATAAAGAGCTTCTGCACAGTAAAGGAAAGAGTCAACAAAACTAAAAGGCAACCTATGGAATGGGAGAAGACATTTGCAAATGACATTACGATAAAGGGCTAGTATCCAAGATCTATAAAGAACTTATCAAACTCAACACCCAAAAAACAAATAATCCAGTCAAGAAATGGGCAGAAAACATGAACAGACATTTCTGCAAAGGAGACATACAAATGGTTAACAGACACATGAAAAAATGCTCCACATCACTTGGCATCAGGGAAATACAAATCAAAACCACAATGAGATATCACACACCAGTCAGAATGGCTAAAATTAACAAGTCAGGAAATGACAGATGTTGGTGAGGATGCAGGGAAAGGGGAACCATCTTACACTGTTGGTGGGAATGCAAGCTGGTACAGCCACTCTGAAAAACAGTATGGAGGTTCTTTAAAAAGTTAAAAATAGAGCTACATTATGACCCAGCAATTGCACTACTAGGTATTTACCCCACAGATACAAATGTAGTGATCTGAAGAGGTACTGCACCCCAATGTTCATAGCAGCAATGTCCAGAATAGCCAAACTATGGAAAGAGCTGAGATGTCCATCAATGGATGAATGGATAAAGAAGATGTGGTGTATACAGACACAATGGAATATTACTTAGCCATCAAAAAGAATGAAATCTTACCATTTACATTGATGTGGATGGAATTTACATTGATGTGGAGGGTACTGTGATGAGTAAAATAAGTCAATCAGAGACAATTATCATATGGTTTCACTCATATGTGGAATATAAGAAACAGTGCAGAGGATCATAGGGGAAGGGAGGGAAAACTGAATGTGGAGAAATCAGAGAGGGAGACAAACCATGAGAGACTCTTAACTATAGGAAACAAACAGGGTTGCTGGAGGGGAGGTGTTGGGGAATGGGGTAACAGGGTGACGGGCATTAAGGAGGGCACATGATGTGATAAGCACTGGGTGTTATATGCAACTGATGAATAACTGAACTCTACATCTGAAACTAATGATGTACTATATGTTGGCTAATTTAATTTAAATAAAAAAATAAAAATAAATAAAACCGTTATAATAGTATGTTAAAAAAGCCATAGGAAAAAAATGGATATAGTGTATAGAAAGATAGGGAGTTTAAGGAAAGTTATGTTAAAGTGTAAAAAGGAACCAAATGCAAATCTTAGATCTAAAAATTACTACATCTGATATTAAAAGCTGATTGGAAGAGAAGAAGGAATACATAAATCCAAGGATAAGTTAATAGAAATCACCCAAACTGAAGCACAAAGAAAAAAAAGCTTTAAAAAATGTACAGAGCCTCAATAACTTGTATCAAATTATCAAGCACATATGTAATTGGAGTTGCAGGAGGGAAGAGAATAGGAAGGCTAAATAGGCAAAGAAATACTAGCTGAAAAGTTTTCCAATTTGATCAAAAAGAATATAAAAACATAATGAATACCAAGCTGAATAAATACAAAGAAAACCACAATAAGGAACTAACAATCAAACTGTGGAAAACTTAAGCTAAAGCTACACACTAATTAAAATTACACATATTGATAAAATAATTGATATGATTAATGAAAGTTAACAAATAACTTAGAAATAAGGTATCAAAAATCAACAGGAAAACAGAGCAATCAATAAATGGTGCTATGGCAACTGGTGAAGCTTCAGGGGCAGGTTTGAGGGAATCAGAACTTTACTGAGGATCATGAGCAACAAAATACTCAATGTATAAAATAATTAAATGTGAAAGGTGAAACCACAAAACTATTCAGAGAAAATTATCATTCTCTAGTGAGGAAGTATCATTAAAGTTTTTATTATTTATTTATTTATTTATTTATTTATTTATTTATTATTTTAAAGATTTTACTTATTTGAGAGAGAGAGACAGTGAGAGAGCGCATAAGCAGAGGGGAGAGGGAGAAGCAGACTTGATCCCAGTGTCCTGGGATCATGACCTGAGTCAAAGGCAGATGCTTAACTGACTGAACCACACAAGTGCCCCTCATCAAAGTTTCTATAAAAGCAACCATAAATGAAAAAATTGATAGACTTGACTACATCTTAAAATCTCTATGTGAAGCAAATTAAAAATTAAACTGGGAAAACAACTGAAATACAACTTTTATGTATATACAGAGCACATTTAAATGATGAAAAATGTAGAGAACTGATCAAATGACAGAAGACAATTACAGACAAATAATCAATAAATACAAAGTTTACCTTTATAAGTAATTAATATTAAAGCAATGAAATCATAATTTGACCCATTAAATTAGAAATATTTTAGCTTAATAATCCTCAATCTTCATAACTATGTACTCTACACAATGCTGGCAGGAATGTAATTTGGAATAAATTTTCTAGAAGATCGTTTAATATACACTGTTTTAAATCTATATTCTTTGTTTCAGAAATTTGATTTCTGGGAATCTCTTCCAAGAAAACAGAGGGGGAAAAAAGTATATGTAAGAACGTTCAGAAAGGAGAGAAGTCAGCAATATGGCTAAATAAGACCTCCTTCATCGTGTCCCTCCCTCCACAACAATTTGACATCCAATCATGAAAAAAGTAGGAGCTTTGGGATCCAGTACCATACACCAAAAGATGTAAGAGGAGTCTTCCCCACCTATGCATCAGATCCCAGTTGTGGACCCCACAGTGGCTCCCGCACCAGCTCCAGCCCCTCCTGGCTACAGTCCAGAAGTCCAGTAAAAACTGTCTTAGACAATCATCTATGAACAGGAGTACCCTTGTGGAAGTCTAGGTCTCCAGCAGAGAAGTCCTAGCACACAGCTGGAGCAAAACAATAGGAGTTGGATGCACCAAAATGGGTAAGATGAACAGTTTGATTTTACATGTATCACCCTTCTCCGAAAGTGGCACACCTCAGGGCCATGAGAGATATTTTTATCCTGTGATTTCTCCCAAGAGAGGAAAGTGAAAGTATGTGAGTGAACACCTGGGCTTCCCCAGCTGTGCAGGATGATGCCAAAGAAACTCATTTCTCTCTCACTCCATTCAAAGTATTATGAGCTGCCTTACTGGAGGGTGGGAACAGCTGGAAAAGTAGAAGATAAGACTCTTGGAGACCATTAAAAGGACATGGGTTCTAAAAACTGTGCCACAGATTCCATCAAGTGCCGAACTGTGAGCTGCTAGGGATGTCCTATCTGCAGATCCCATCAACTAGCCCACAGGCACCACCAGTGCTCCAAGTCCCTCACCTACATACCCCCAACCCTATGTGCTCTCCCACAGGGGCAATGAGAGAAAGCTTTGATGGATGGCAAGTGAGCATGTGTAGAAAATCAGTAAGAATCTGTGAGACAGAGAGAGAGCACAAACTGAGCTTTAAGGCAACCTTTGGGAAAGCAAAAGGGAGGCTGTTGGCACTTCGCCTAGTGCATTGGAGGATCAAAAGAAGGCATACAATTAAGAATTCTGCCAAAAGAGGGAGCCAAAATGTGGACCAGGTGTATCCACAGAAGTTCAGAGAATCCCTAGGAAGGCTGACAGAAGAGATTTCTCCTCTGGAAGGTAGTTAGTAAAGAAGGAAGGCACTCAGTTCTCACTGCTACTTCAAATGTGAAGACAGCAAAACAAATCTTCAAGGGCCATGAAAGATCTATGAAACATGACATAACCAAAGGATAACAATAATCTTCTAGTAGCTGATCTCAATGACATGAATATGTGCTATTTACCTGATAAAGAAATTAAAATACCTGTTTTAAGGAAGCTCACTGAGCTACAAGAAAACAGAGAGACAATTCAACAAAATTTAAAAAGCACTAATACACAAAATGAGAAGATTAACAGATAGAAATCATAAAAGAAGAAATAAAAAAACTCTGGAGCTGAAAAACACAATGAATAAAATGAAAAGGCACTACAGAGCATTAATATCAGAATGGATGAAGCAGAGTTAAAAGTGAGGAAGTGAGTTAAAAGACAGGAAGTAGGAAATTATCCAGTTAGAGGAGAACAAAAAAAAAAGAAGGAAGAAAGCTATGTGATCCATGGGATACCATCAAAAGAAATAATTTGCAAATTACTGGAGTCCCAGAAAGAGAAGAGAGGGAGATGAGGGTAGAAAGCCTATATAAAGAAAGAATAGCCAGCAACTTCCCAAATCTGGAAAGAGATTTGGATATCCAAATTCACGAAGCTCACAGATCATAACAAACTCAAACAGATCCTCTGTAAGACACATTATAACAAAACTGTCAAAAATCAAAGACAGAGAAACTTAAAAGCAGCAAGAGTAAAGAAGCCTGTAACTTACAAGGGAACTCCCACAAAACTATCAATAACTTTCTCAGCAGAAATCTTATAGTCCAGGAAAGAGTGGGAGATTATATTCAAAATGATGAAAGAAAATAAAAAGCAACTGCCAACAAGAAATACTCTATCCAGCAAAGTTGTCCTTCAGAAATTAAGGAGCAATAAACAAAAGCTGAGGAAGCTTATAACTCCAGACTGCCTTAGAAAAAATGCTGAAAGAGGTTCTTCAGGCTTAAAGAAAAGGATGCTAAGTGGTAATATGAAAAAAAAATCTGAAAATATACCACACACTGGTAAAGATAAGTATATAGTCAGATTCAGAATATTCTAATACTTTAATATGGTGGCATATTAACCACTTCATACTTGTATAAAGGTTAACAAACAAGAGTATTAAAAATAATTATAATAATTTGTTAACATATTGACAACATGAAAAGAGGTAACCTGTGACATTAAAAATATAAAATGGGGGACTAAAAGAAGAACTTTGATTGTATGCAAAGTTAAGTTGTTACCAGAAGAAAAGAGACTTAATGATTTCATTGATTCAATGACTTAATGATTAATGATTTCATCATTAAGATATTTATATAATGCTCACGGTAAGCAGAGAGCAAAAACCTACAGTAAATTCACAAAAGACAAAGACAAGTGACTCAAAGCATACCATGATGGGAAATCATCCACACACATGGAAGGCAGGAAAAAAAAAAAAAAAAAAAGGAAAGGAAAGGAACAACAGGAACTACAAAACAGCCAGAAATTTAATAAAATGGCATTAGTAAGTCCTTACCTATCAGGAATTACTCTAAATGTAAATGGAATGAATTCTGCAATCAAAAGGCATGGAGTGCCTGGATGGATTTAAAGAACAAGACCAAATTATATGCTGTCTTCAAGAGCCTCACTACAGCTTTAAGGACACACACAGGCTCAGAGTGAAGAGATGGAAAATGATATTCCATGCAACTGGAAACCAAAAGACAACAAGGGTAGCAATATTTATACAGAAAAAAATAGACTTTAAGCCAAAAACTGTAAAAAAAAAAAGGCAAAGAAAGTAATTATAGAGGTACAGGCTGAGAAGATGGTGGAGTAAGAGAACAGTAAGCTCACTTCATCCCACAGATATAACTAGATAACATTCACAAGAGTGTAAATAACTCAGAAAATGACTTGAAGAGTAGCAGAACAAACTCCACAAGTAAAAGTAAAGAAGAGGCCACATTGAAGAAGTGATAAAGGGAAGAAACTCAGTTTGGGAGAAAAGAGGACCATGGCTGTCCCTAGTCAGGAGCCCAGGGTACAGGGAAGGGCAAGAAACAGACTATCACACTGAAGAGCCCTCACAGGGAAGATGAATCCTCATAACATTTGGCTTTGAAAGCGAGAGGGACCAAATTTCATGAGTACATACAACCAGAAGGACTTAAAGCCTGGAATTTTAAAAATCAGCAGGCTCGGTTCTGGGAAGTTGAGTCCCCGCTTAAAGATACAGCACAACAAATAGCCAGTAGAGATACAGCACAGAAGCAGTAGTTTGAAAAACGCCTAAGGCACATGGGAGGGAGAGTTATTTACTTATCTCAGAGCATGGCCAGCGAAGCAGGGATCACAGGGAGACCACTCCAGGAATAAAGGAGCTAGCAGGTGACAACCCCTCCCCACCACCCCTCAGCATAAACACATGGCCTCCTGCAGGAACCAGCATTGCATTAACACTTTCTACCCAACTTGCTTACACGAAGCCCCCTCTGACCACCCACACTTCAATGGATCTGCTCTATTTAATCAAGCTTGCCTCAGTTCCAGCAAGGCAGGTCCCCTCCCCCAGAGCAATCCCTGCCAAAACCTCATCTCCTGACAAGGGGGCTTTTGTTCTGGTGGCATCAGGGGCAAGTCTCATTTTGCAGGCAGACCACTGTACATCAAGTTAAACTGTGCCCTACCAGGCTAGGGACAAAACACTGCCCAAACAGGCAAAGAGAGCCTCTGCAGATAACTGGACTGAAGGAAACAGTGGATAGGACACAAGAGCAGGGCACATGTAACACACATAGGAGACACTTCCTGAAGTTCAGGTCCTGGGGAATAGGGACAAAGCACTATAGGGCACTACAGGATCTCTTCTTCATAAGGTCATTACCTTCAAGAGCAGGAGACATAATTGACTTTCCTAACACACAGAAACAGACACAAAGAGTTAGACAAAATGAGGAGACTGAGGGGTATGTCCTAAATGAAAGAACAAGACAAAACCACAGCAAGAGACCTAAGCGAAATGAATATAAGTGATATACCTCATAGAGAATTTATAGTAATGATCACAAAGATACTTACTGGACTTGAGAAAAGAGTATAGGACATCAGTGAGACCCTTAACACACAGATAAAATAGAACCAATCAGAGATGAAGAATATGTGAAATTAAAAATAGACTTGTTGAAATAAATAGCATGCTAGAGGAAGCAGAAGAACAAATTAATGACCTGGAAGACAGAGTAATGTAAAATAATCAAGATGAACAAATGAGAGAAAAAAATTACACAAAATGAGAATGGAGTTAGGAAACTCAGTGACTCCACCAAGCATAACATTCACATTACAGGAATCCGAGAAGAAGAAAGAAAGGGGGCAAAAAATAAAGCTGAAGAAATAACAGCTGAAAACATCCCTAATCTGGGGAAGGAAACAGACATTTATATCTAGGAGGCACAGCGATTCCCCCAACAAAATCAACCCAAGGAGGTATACATCAAGATATACAGGGTTAAAATGGCAAAAAGTAGTGATAAAAACAAATTTTTTAAAAACAGCAAAAAAAAAAAAAAAAAGAAAAGAAGACAGTTATATACAAGGGAAACCCCATAAAACTCTCAGCAGCTTTTTCAGCAGAAACTCTGCAGGCCAGAAGAGAGTGCCATGATATATTCAAAGTGCTGAAAGGGAAAAATCTGCGGCCAAGAGTACCCTACCCTATAAGGCTATCATTCAGAATAGAAGGAGAGATAAAGAATTTCTCAAACAAAAACTAAAAGAGAGTTCATGACCACTAAACCAGTCCTAAAGGGGACTCTTTGAATGGAAAAAAAGACCATAAGTGAGAGTATGAAAAGGAGGAAACCCAAAAGCATTAAAAATAAATATATCTGTAAAAATCATACAAGGGATTCACAAAATAAAAAGGATGTAAAATATGACACCATATACCTAAGATGTGAAGGAAAGAGGAGAAAAGAATGGGATCAAACTTAAGCAACCATGAACTTAATATAGATATAGCAGAAGATGTTACATACAAAACAAGTGGTAACCACAAATCAAAAATCAGTAATAGATAAGCAAAGGATGAACAGAAAGGAATCCAAGTATATCACTAAAGAAAACTAACAAACCATGAAAGAGAGCAAGAGAAAGATAAGAGAAAAACTACAAAAAGAACCACAAAACAAGTAACAGAATTATCTATCAATAATTACTTTGAATATAAATGGATTAAATGCTCCAATCAAAAGTGCCTGGGTGGCTCAGTGGGTTAAGGGTCCAACTCTTGGTTTCAGCTCAGATCATGATCTCAGGGTCTGGAATCAAGCCCTGCATCCAGGTGCAGCATCTGCTTGTCCCTCTCCCTTCCCCTACTTACTCACTCTTTCTTTCTCTCTCTCTCTCTCTCTCTCATAAATGAATAAATAATCTTTTTTAAAAAAAGACATAAGGTGACAGAATGAATTAAAAAAACAAGACCATCTATATGAGCCTACAAGAGACTCATTTCAGACTGGAAGACACCTGAAGATGGAAGATGAGGGGATGGAGAAACATCTATCATGCAAATGGATGTCAAAAGAAAGCCAGGGTAGCAATACTTACTTTGGAAAAAATAGACTTGAAAACAAAAACTGTAACAAAAGACAAAGATGGGCACTATATAATAATAAAGGGGACATTCAACAAGAAGATATAACAATTGTAAATATTTATGCACCTAACATGGGAGCACCCAAATACATAAAACAGTTAATAACAAACATAAAGGATATAATTGACAGTAATACAATAACAGTAGGGGACTTTAACACCTGACTTCCATCAATGGACAGATCCTTCAAACAGAAAATCAACAAGGAAACAATGGCTTTGAATGACACACTGGATCAGACGGATTTCACAGACATATTTGGAACATTCCATCCTAAAACAGCAGAATACACATTCTTTTCAAGTACACATGGAATACTCTCCGGAACAGATTTGCCTACTAGGCCACAAAACAAGTCTCAACAAGTTCAAAAAGACTGAAGTCAATACCATGCATGTTTTCTGACCACAATGCTACGAAACTAGAAATCAACCACAAGAAAAAAATCTCGAAAGAGCACAAATACATGGAAGCTAAATAACATGCTACAAAACAATGACTGGGAAAGAAATCAAAGAAAAAATTTTTTAAAAAGTACATGGATACAAATGCAAATGAAAGCACAATGGTCTAAAATCTTTGGAATGCAGCAAAAGCAGTTCTAAGAGGGAAGTGTATAGCAATACAGGCCTACTTCACAAAATAAGAAAAATCTCAAACAACCTAAACTTACACCTAAAGGAGATAGAAAAAAAAAAACAACAAACAGAAACCAAGACCAGGAGAAGGAAGGAAATAATAAAATTTAGAGCAGAAATAAATGATATAGAAACTAAAACACCAACAGAATAGAGCAATGAAACCAGGAGTTGGTTCTTTGGAAAGATCAACAACAAAACTGATAAACCTCCAGCCAGACTAATCAAAAAGAAAAGAAAAAAAAAGAAAGAAAGAAAAGCAAGTGAGCAATAGAGATGACTCAAATAAACAAGATCACAAATCAGAGGAGAACTAACAACCAACACTACAGAAACACAAAAAATTATAAGAGATTATTATGAGAAATTGTATGCCAATAAATTTCACAACCTAGTAGAAATGGATAAATTCCTAGAAACATAACCTATGAAAACTAAAGCAGGAAGAAACATAAAATTAGAAAAGACCAATTATCAGCAATAAAATTGAATTAGTAATCATAAAACTCCCCAAAAACAAAAGTCCAGGATCAGATAGCTTTCTGGGCAAAATCTGCCAAACATTAAAGAAGAGTTAATACCGGGGTGCCTGGGTGGCTCAGTTGGTTAAGCGTCCAACTCTTTATTTCAGTTCAGGTCATGATCTCTGGGATTGAGCCCCACGTAAGACTGCAAATGGAGCTCGCTTATGATTCTCTCTCCCTCCCTCTCCCTCTGCCCCTCCTCCCTCGGGGGGAGGGGAAGAAGAGTTAATACCTATTCTTTTCAAACTATTCCAAAAAACAGAAGAGGAAGGAAACTTCCAAATTCATTCTGTGAGGCCAATATTACTCTGATAACAAAACCAGATGAGGATACTACCAAAAAAAAAAAAAAAGGAACTATAGGTCAGTATCTCTGATGAACACAGATGGAAAAATCCTCAACAAAATACTAGCAAGCCTAATCCAACAATGCATTAAAAAAATTCATTCACATGATCAAGTGGGATTTGTTCCCAGGATGCAAGATGGATCAATATCCATAAATTAATCATTGTGATACAACACATCAATAAGAGAAAAGATAAAAACCATATATCATCATTTCAATAGATAAAGAAAAATCATTTGGCAAAGTACAACATCCATTCACAATAAAAACTCTCAACAAGGTTGGTCTAGAGGGAATATACTTCAACATAATAAAGGCTATATTATGAAAAACCCACAGCCAACATCATACTCAATGGGAAAAAACTGAGAGCTTCTCCCCTAAGGTCAGAAACAAGACAAGGATGTCCACTCTCACTACTTTTATTCAACATAGTACTGGATATCCTAGACACAGCAATTAGACAATAAAAACAAATAAAAGGCATCCAAATTGGTAAGGAAGAAATAAAACTTTCACTATTTGCAGATGACATGATAGTATATATAGAAAACCCAAAAGACTTCACTGAACAATTACTAGAACTGATAAATACAGTAAATTTGTAGGATACAAAACCAATGTGTAGAAATCTGTCACATTCCTATGCACTAATAATGAAGCAGCAGAAAGTGAAATTAAGAAAACAGTCTTATTTACAATTACACCAAAAACAATAAAATACCTAGGAATAAACAACCAAAGAGGTGAAAAAACTACACTCTGAAAACTATAAAACAGTGATGAAAGAAATTGAAGATAACACAAAGAAACAGAAAGACATTCCATGCTCATGGGTTGGAAGAACAAATATTGTTAAAATGTGTATACTACCCAAAGCAATCTACATATTAAATGCAATCCCCATAAAAATACCAATAGCATTTTTCACAGAACTATAATAAACATTTCTAAAAGTTGTATGGAACCACAAAAGACCCCAAGTAGCCAAAGCAATCTTGAAAAAGAAAAACAAAACTGGAGGTATCACAATTCCAGACTTCAAGTTATATTACAAAGCTGTAGTATTTAAAACAGTGTGGTACTGGCATAAAAACAGACACACAGATCCATGGAACAGAACAGAAAATCCAGAAATAAACCCACAGTTATATGGCCAATTAATCTTCGACAAAGCAGGAAAGAATACCCAATGGGAAAAAGATAGTCTCTTCAACAAATGGTGTTGGGAAAGCTGGACAGCAACATGCAAAACAATGAAATTGGACCACTTTCTTTCATCACACACAAAAACAAACCCAAAATGGATTAAAGACCTAAATATGAGACCTGAAGCCATAAAATTCCTTGAAGAGACCAGAGGCAGTAATTGCTTTTACATCAGCCATAATAACATTTTTTCTATACATGAAGCAAAGGAAATAAAAGCAACAATAAAAAGTTTCTGCACAGTGTAGGAAATAATCAACAAAACTAAAAGGCAACCTCCTGAATGGGAGAAGATATTTGCAAATGACACAGCTGATAAAGGGTTAGTATCCGAAGTATATAAAGAACTGATACAGGTCAACACCCAAAAAACAAATAACCCATTTAAGAAATGGGCAGAAGACATGGCCAAGAGACACATGAAAAGATGCCCAACATCACTCATCATCAGGGAACTACAAATCAAAACTACAATGAGATATCACTTAACACCTGTCTCAGTGACAAAAATCAAATACACAAGAAACAAGTGTTGGCAAGGAGGTGGAAAAAAAAAAAAAACTTGCGCACTGTTGGTAGGACTGAACTGCTATGGCCACTGTGGAAGAGTACGGAGGTTCCTCAAAAAAATAAAAAATAGAACTACCCTACAATCCAGTAAGCACACTACTGGGTATTTACCCAAAAAATACAAAAACATTAATTCAAAGGGATATATGCACCCCTATGTTTAGAGCAGCATTATTTACAATACTCAAACTATGGAAGCAGCCTAAGTGTTCATCGATAGATGAATGGATAAAGAAAATGGGATATGTATATATGTATACATGCATATACATATAATGAAATATTATTCAGCCATAAAAAAGAATGAAATCTTGCCATTTGCCACAACAGGGATGGAACTAGGGAGTATAATACTAAGCAAAACAAATCAATCAGAGAATGGCAAATACCACATGATTTCACTCACATGTGCAATTTAAGAAACAAAATGAACAAACAAAAAAAGGAGAGAGAGAGACAAACCAAGAAACAGACTCTTAATTATAGAAAACAAACTGATGGTTACCAGAGGGGAGGTGGATGAGGGGATGGGTGAAATAGGTGATGGAGATTAAAGATATACTTATCATGATGAGCACTGAGCAATGTACAAAATTGTTAAATCACTATATTGTACACCTGAAAGTAATATAACACTGTATGTTAACTATACTGGAATTAAAATTAAAAATTTAATTAAAAAGTCATTATATAATGATAAAATGGTTAAATCATCAAGGAAATATAACAATTGTAAATATATATGCCCCTAACTTTGGAACACCCAAATATATTAAGCAAATACTAACAGATCTGAAGGGAGAAACAGACAATAGAATAATAGTAAGGGACATCAATACTCCACTTTCAATAATGAACAGATTATCCAGAGAGTAAATCAATAATGAAACATTCGAGTTGAGCCATACTTTAGACCAAAGGGACCTAAGAGACATATACAGAATATTTCATCCAACAGGAACAGAATATATATTCTTCTCAAGTGCCATTGATCATTCCCCAAGATACATCATATGATAGGTTACAAAACAAGCCTTAGTAATTTTAATTAATTTAAAATCATATCAAGTATGTTTTCTGACCACAATAGTATGAAATTAGAAATAAGTAATAGGAAGAAAACTGAAAATTTATAATTACATGGAAATTAAACATGCTACTGGACAACCAATGGGTCAAAGAAGAAATCAAAAGAAGTCAAAAAAGATCTTAAAACAAATGAATATGGAAACACACATACCAAAACTTATGGATTACAGCAAAAGCAGATCTAAGAGGGAGTTCATAGCAATAAGCACCTATGCTAAAAAACAAGAAAGCTCTCCAGTAAACAACCTAACTTTATACCTCAAGAAACCAGAAAAAAAAAAAGAACTAAGCCCAAACTTAGCAGAAGGAAGAAAATAACAAATATTGGAGCAGAAAGAAATAAAATAGAAACCACAAAAAAAAAACAATAGAAAATACCAATGAAATTAAAACCTGCTTTTTTTGAACTGATAAAAAAAATAACAAACCTTTAGCTAGATTACTAAAAGAGAAATGACTCAAATAAATAAAATCAGACTTGAAAGAGGAGATATAATTATAACTGATACCAAAGAAATATAAAGAATCAAATAAACTACTGCAGTTATATGCCAATTAACTAGACAATCTAGGAGAAATGGATTAATTCCTATAAATAGTAAACCTTCTAAGACTGAATCATAAAAGAAAGAAAAAATCTGAAGATACCAATAATGAGATTAATGAGAAATCAAAAATCTCCCAACAAAGATTAACACCAGTCCTTCTCAAACTCTTCCAAAAAACTGAAAAGGAGGGGTACTCCCAAATTCATTATATGAAGACAGCATTACCCTAATCCCAAAGCCAGATAAAGACACTATAAGAGAAGAAAACTACAGGCCAATAACCCTGATAAATATGGAGGCAAACATTTTCAACAAAATATTAGCAAGCTGAATTCAACACCACATTCAAACAATCATAAACCATGATCAAGTAAGTGGGCTTTATCCCTGGGATGCCAGGATAATTCAGTATACACCAATCAATAAATGTGATACATCACATTAACAGAAAGAAAGAAAAAATCATATAATCATCTCAACAGATAAAGAAAAAATAGTTGACAAAATACAACTTCCTTTCATGATTAAGAACTCTCAAAAGGGGAGAGGAAAATACGGCAGAGGAGTAGGGGACCCTATTCCAACTGGTCCACGGAATTGAGGTGGATATCTACCACACCACTCTGAACACTCATGAAATCAGCCTGAGATGTAAGAAGATCTGGATCTCTACAAACAGAACATCGCAGGTGGTTGGTTACGAGGTATGAAGCGCGGAGCCGTGATTCTGCGGGCAGATATCGGAGGATAAATGGCATTGAGAGGGAGTCTTGCTGTGGGGATCCTGCAATGCCAGTGAGCAATAACCTCTCGTGCTGGGGATGAGGCACAGACTCGCAGACTGGTAGCGGTGGGGAAAGGACTTTAGACGGAAACCAGAGCGGTGGGATGGCATGTGCAAACTGGGGGCAGCTGGCAGTTTTAGAAGCACAAAGGACAGAGACGTGCCCCGACCTGGAGGCAAGGACTGGGAGCGCTGTGGAGGGGCACACAACCCAGGACTGCCGTTTATAGCAGCACAGACAGAAATGGAGACAGTGTGCCTTGGAGAGCTGACTGAAGCACAGACTGCGATCTCTCTGCTCTGAGGCAGAGGGTTGGAAATAGTCTCTTCTGTTCTGACTCTCGGAAGAGACGCAGAAAGCCACCAGGGAAAGCCACCAGAGAACAAAAGCCCCCAAAAAACAGTCCCCACTGAGCCCATCCCCCGCCACAGGGGGGCATGGCAACTCTGCCCAAACAGGGTTGTCTGAGTAAAAGCCCCTCCCCCAGAAGACTGGCTGGGAAAACAAGAGGCCAGCAACCCTAAGGTCCCTAGAAAACAGGTGCATCTTGCTTGGGTTGTGGTCAATAATTTGGACTCTATTCATTCCGTCAACCACCCATTAACAGAATGACTAGGAGGAGGAACCCCCAAAATAGGAAAGACTCAGAGATTATGACTTATGCTGCAGATTTACAAATGGATTCAGATATAACCAAGATGTTGGAGATGGAATTCAGGCTAGCAATTGTGAAAACGATAGCCAGAATGGAGAAATCGATTAATGGCAACATAGAGTCTCTAACGACAGCAACAAAAGCTGAATTGGCAGAACTTAAAAATGCTATCAATGAGATCCAATCTAATCTAGATAATCTAACAGCTAGGGTAAGTGAGGCAGGAGAACGAATTAGTGACCTGGAAGACAATTTAATAGATACAAAGGGAAAAGAGGAGGCCAGGGAAAAACAACTCAGAATCCATGAAAATAGAATCAGAGAAATAAGTGACACCATGAAACATTCCAATGTCAGAATTATTGGAATCCCAGAGGCGGGAGAGAGAGAGAGAGAGAGGACTAGAAGATATATTTGAGCAAATTGTAGCTGAAAAATTCCCTAATCTGGGGACAAACGTTCATGTCCTAGAGGCAGAGAGGACCCCTCCCAAGATCAGGGAAAACAGGCCAACACCCCAGCATGTAATAGTAAAACTCGCAAATCTTAGAACCAAGGAAACCATATTAAGGGCAATTAGAGGGAAGAGATACCTTCCGTACAGAGGGAGGAACATCAGAATAACGTCAGACCTATCCACAGAGACCTGGCAAGCCAGAAAGGCCTGGCAAGACATATTCAGGGTACTAAATGAGAAGAACATGTGGCCAAGAACACTTTATCCAGCAAGGCTTCATTTAGAACGGATGGAGAGATGCAGAGCTTCCAAGACAGGCAGAAACTGAAAGAATATGTGACCACTAAGCTGGCCCTGCAAGAAATATTATGGGGGTTCTATAAAAGGAGAAAGACCCCAAGAGTGATATACAACAGAAATTTACAGGGACAATCTATAAAAACAAGGACTTCACAGGCAACATGATGACAATAAATTCATATCTTTCAATAATCACTCTCAACGTGAATGGCCTAAATGCTCCCATAAAACGGCACAGGGTTGCAGATTGGATAAAAAGACAGGACCCATTCATATGCTGTCTATAAGACACTCATTTTGAACCTAAAGATACATCCAGACTGAAAGTGAAGGGATGCAGATCCATCTTCCAT
>NC_138374.1:87476766-87500568 GCF_054177405.1 Leptonychotes weddellii
TAAGGAGGGCACGTACTGCATGGAGCACTGGGTGTTATATGAAAACAATGGATCGTGGATCACCACATCAAAAACTAATGATGTATGGTGACTAACATAACATAATAAAATTAAATTAAATTTAAAAACTCTAAAAAAATTTGGTAGTAAATCAGTAAACATAATAAAGACCATATTTGGCAAGGCCACAGCTAGCATTATATCAATGGTGAAAGGCTGAAAGCTTTTTCTCTTACATAAGGAATAAAACAAGGATGCCCAATCTCACCACTCCTATATAACATAGTAATCAACATCCTAGCCAGAGCAATTAGGTAAGAAAAAGAAAAAGGCAGCCAAATCAGAAAGGGAAGCAAAACTGTTTTTGTTTTTGGATATGATTTTATATATAGAAAATCCTAAAGACTCCACCAAAAAGTGTTAGAAATAATAAACTAAGGAAAGTTGAAGGAAACAAAAATCAACATACAGAAATCAATTGCATTTCTATACAGTAACAATATATGAAAACAATCTTCTTTCACAATAGCATCAAAAACAATAAAATACTTAGGAATAAATTTAACCAAGGTGGGAAAAGATTTGCATACTAAGAACTGTTAGACTTTGATGAAATAAACATAATATGACACAAATGGAAAGATATCCCATGTTCACGATTGAAAGAATGAATATTGTTAAAATGTCCATTCTACCCAAAGCCATCTACAGATTAAATGCAATTTCTATGAAAATTTCAGGGACACTTTTCACAGACATAGGAAAAAAATCCTAAAATTTGTATAGAATTACAAAAGGTTCCAAATAGCCAAAGCAATTTTGAGAAAGAAAAACAAAGTTGGAGTCTTTATACTCCCTGATTTCAAACTCTACTACAAAGCTAGAGTAATCAAAACAGTATGGTACTGGCATAAAAGCAGACACCACAGACCAATGGAAAGAATTTGGAGCACAGAAATAAACCCTCACATATATGATCAACTAATATTTGAAAGAGAAGCCAAGAATACTCAATAAGGAAAGGATCATGTCTTCAGTAAGTAATTTTAATCAAACAGGAAAATCACATGCAGAAAAATGAAACTGGACTCCTATCTTAAATATTATTTTGTAAAAATTATTTTACACCATAAAATGACATATAACCAATTTAGTAAAATCGTATCATTGAAGATCGTCTAATGACATGAGAAAAAGCTCAGTATTATTTAGGGTATCATGACCTACAAAGCAGTATATTCACTTTGATCCAAATTTTATTTATGAAATTGGTAACTCTTGGTGATAAGATTATGGGCCACATTTGCTTTATTAAACTTTATTTCACTTCTAATTTTTCTATAATAGCCATGTATTACTTTTATAACCACAATAAAAACATATTATTTAAAAAATACAAATTCAGAAGAATAGAGCAAAGTGAAGGAGGAAAAGGATAAAGAATAGGTAGAGAGTTTTACAAGAGAAGAAAAACACATTTCCTTGGGACTAGAATGAGGAGATGAGCATGAGTTCAGAAATAAATGGTCTGAAGGCAGAAATTTAAGAGATCATAATTAATAACCATACTTTTCTGTATACTTTTCTCTATGAAATAGAAGATAATGCTATCTTTTTATGGAGAGAAGGATGAATTGTAAAAGGGCTAAGGAAAATAATGGAGATTTAAAATTGCTATTATGAGAATTAGCAGAAATGGAAGAAGTAGAATGAGAAAAGATTTCTTGGGGGCAGTAATTGGTCCATCTTTGTTTAAAGATTATCACTTGCATCAACATGAATTTATACAACAGTATAACATTCATCTACTAGAACCTTTCACTATATATATAAGCATGAGGTAGACACATGGTTGAACTGATCTAAATTTGGAGTTTCAGAGTGTAGACACAGGACAAGAGAGTAAAGACGCTGAGAATGGTATCAAAAAGGCAGTCAAAGATATGAACAATGGAACCTCCATACTGTTTTCCAGAGTGGCTGCACCAGCTTGCATTCCCACCAGGGGGTGGGGGGTTGGGTTAGCCTGGTGATGGGTATTAAAGAGGGCATGTATTGAATGGAGCACTGGGTGTTATATGCAAACAATGAATCATGGAACACTACATCAAAAACTAATGATGTAATGTATGGTGATTAACATAACATTTAAAAAAAAAGATACGAACAATGGACTAGGTTGACCAGAGAAAGAAGTCATTGAAAATGGCATTACAGGGGCGCCTGGGTGGCTCAGTTGGTTAAGCGACTGCCTTTGGCTCAGGTCATGATCCTGGAGTCCTGGGATCGAGTCCCGCATCGGGCTCCCTGCTCAGCAGGGAGTCTGCTTCTCCCTCTGACCCTCCTCCCTGTCATGCTGTCTGTCTCTCATTCTCTCTCTCTCAAATAAATAAATAAAATCTTTAAAAAAAAAAAAAAAGTGGCATTACAGTGTCAGAAAACAGAAGGGTCCAAAGCCTAGAGGTTTCAGTCAAGTCAAAGGTGCACTGTGAAGAGGATCAAGAGACCCAGGGGACCAGAAAGCTATGGCAGATATTACTATATTAGGGATTAAGTTTACAGAGGTGTCTCTGCTCCGGATGTCAACAAAGAAGAGAGATGGCTGTGGAAGAAAACTGGGAAGCAGAATGACTAAAGATAATTGACAGAAATGGTCCGTTCAGCCCTGAGGCCACGCACTGGGTGAATCTTTCACATGGGTGTTAGGGTGTTATTGTGCCCAAGTTGATAAGAACTGGGATGAAGAGAAAACCTATAATCAGGGATTTGCAGCCTTCATGGAATAAAGGAATGTAACCAGGAAGTCAATAGATGACAGAAACAAACAGACATCAGCTCCAAGCATTTCTCTTCCAAGATTACCAGAACTCCCTGCACATTCATGAAAAAAGAACTGCATTTCAAAATATTATGATACTTCCACTTTAAGCCTAAAATCAGTTAAGGCTACTCAATAACAGGTGAAATACCATTCTGACAATCAAATGAATGGGAAACCATTAAAATTTAAAGAGTCACATTTTGTGTACGAAAATATTTGACTCTTAATTCAATCTGGCCATGGGGTAAAGGTTATCAAAGTATAAGAGCACATGAGGATCAGTAATCACTTGACCAAAAATTCAGATTCCCTTAAATAAGATCCTTTAATAAAATATTTTACAAACATATTTTTCATACAACAAGGCATACTGATGTGAGGTTATTTGGCTTGTCATACCAATCAGTCCAAGAACAAATATATTTTGCACAATTTTTCCAGATAATTTACCACTTCTTTGGTGACTTTCAGTTTCCTAATGGCTCAGCAGGAAAACTACCAGGCTACTCAACAGTGAAATTCTTGAGCAGGTGCAATCAAAACCTCTTTCAGAGGCAAATCAGGTTTTCTGCCTAAGTAGATGTATTTTCTGCAGGTGATGGTGTAGTGAGTGAATGTTTCTCTAATTGTAAAGAAACCTGTTGTGATATTTTTTCCCTTTTATGCAGTAGACGCCAACATTTTTCAAGCACCCTTGTCAGTAAAATATGCAAATACATCAAAACATGTATATATTTTAACAGGTTATATAAATGTACTCTTACTAGTCTATACATTAAATTTTATTAAAACTTAATTTATTTTTTATATAGTAAATAAATAAAAGTGGAAAGTTTAACATACCCTACCCCACCAGTGACCTGTGAAGTAAACCACCCCTTCTTGCAGACCACTTCTAGAGAGACTGGAATAAATTCTGTTCACATACAATGCGTGTTTCCTTCCAGCTATAGGAGAATAAATCTGCCAATAGTGCAGACATCAATGATGAAAGTGATGTCCATCTACAACATATATAGTTACCAAGTGGTCTAACGGTCACTGTAAGGCTTAACCTTCTTTTGAATCAACTTAAAAAGTAGTTCTACATCTTTGAAAGGAATAAAGAAAAAAGAACTCATTTTGGTAGGTGAAATATTTTTAAATAATGAGTTAATACCAGATTTTAGGTGTACATAAAAATATAGCCAGTCTATTCATTAATTTAGCAAATATTAATTGTATGCCATGGCATACCTTGCCTTTTTCCCACACACTGATTATATTTACATGTTTTGCAACCCACAGTCTCTCTTCAGATATGGAAATGACTATGCAGTGATGAAATGAATTTCTAAATTATTTTAATACAATACGTAAATAGATTGGCACACTGGCAGTTTAGAGTGAGACTGCCATTTATCAATTCTACCTCCTAAAACTAGAGTATAAGTTCCTCAAAGGTAAGGACTGTATTTATTTGATCACTACTATAAACCTAGTAGCAGCACCTAGCACAGTGACTAGCATACAGTAAGCATTCAACGCTTACAATTTTGCCGGAGGGGTGGATGAAAAGGGACAAAGAAAGGGAGTGGAAGAAGAATTAAATAAACCAAACAAAGTCTGAGAACAAACTATAAGAACCATTTTATTGTCCCTAATGTATAGTTTGACTATAACTACTAACGATATTTCTTCTGACTATATATATATATATATATATGTCTGTGTGTGTATGTATATATAAACATATATACCCATCTAATATATATATACAATATCTATATATACCCATCTATATATATCCATCAAAGGCACATGATCCTGCTTAACATACTGCACCTGCACTTAGTATGTAATTCAAGACTCTGAGACTCAAGAGGAAAATCCATCCCAAATCAGGACCAAGTCCTCAATTAAAAGTTCATTCACTTCCAAGTTTTATGATAAAATAAAAGGCATTATTCTTATTGTAAAAGTAATAGAAGTACTTTAAGGAAAATTGGTAAAATATAGAAAAGTAGAATTTAACATTATCATATTTCTACCACCCAATGGCAACGACTATTAACATTTTATATGTTAAATTCATACCAAATTTTAATATCCCTAATAGTACAACTTTCTATAATGCTATAAGGGGCTCATGGACAACTAAAATGAAAAAAAAAATAGTAGAGTAATTCCAACTATGCTTAATGAGGGAAGACTTAGGATCTTGTTAGAGTTTCCAAACTAAACTCTCATGAGATTATGAGCTCTTTAAGGAAAGATACCTTGTTCTAGTCTTCCTTTTGGCCCAGCCATGGGATCAAGCAGTGATCCCTGTACATACTATTCCCTCTGTAAATGTTCACTGAATGTACATCTAGAAAGAGAGGTAATCAGGAAACTTTTATTGTTAGGACTTTTCCTTCTGTGATTACTCAGCTGCTTACTCCCCAACTCCTTCCCGATGACCTCATCCTCTGTCATTCACTGCCAAGTACTTTAACTACAGTAATGATAAAGATCTTGCTGTAGCCTAAAAGTGAATCTGTTTTATTCTTCCCTAACTTTCATCATATCATTTCCTTCTTCACTTAGCTAAGTTCTCATTCCTTGCAATTCAGCTCAGAAGTTATGTTCTCCAAGAAGTCTCCCCTGATGCTATTTTGCCCCTCCCAGGCTGAGCTAAGTGCTAATATTCTGGGCTCCCATCATACCCAGTGCAAGCATCTAACACTGCAATTGCCATGGAACGTGGAAATTAGCCACTTATATATACTGCCCAGTCATAGACTGTAAGCTCTTTGAGACTTCTGGCTTCATATTCACAAATACTAGCAGATTCAGTAAATACTTATGGAATGAATGAAAGAATGAACAGACTCATCCCATTCAATTTTTGTTCTAGTTTTTATCTCTTTAATTTGCCCATTTGTTCAGTCAGTTGTTCACTCAATTTTAATTACCTTAAAAAATCAATAAACAAAACCCTGTCCTGGCCAACAGAAATCAGATATAAAAATGGCAAACATGAAATCTGTTTACTCATGTAACCAAAAAGTATCCCTTTCTAATTTTACAATTAATAATCAATATACACTCAACAATCACCATTTTCTCATAAGGTCCTCTACATCAGAGTCACCTTTTAATAATCACTCTTTCACAACCACATTTAATACTTATTTCTATTCTTTCTCCCTGAAAAGATAGAAAGTAGGTCCTGCCAATTCTTTCTCTAATGGTGTCATCAGGTCTGCTCTTAATGTTTCTGGAGCCCCTGCCTTTAATCTCTTCTAATTTAGCTTGCTCTTGTTGCATCAAGGGAATGACTCCATATGCTCAAAATTAAGCTAAATATGAGGAATTGCTATTTCCTACCACATGGGATTCCACTCATACGGAATTCACAATTTTAGCCTATCCATCTCACATTCATCTCTACCAGCATTTGCTGCCTTATTTCCTCTACCTAAAAAAATGGATTTCCTTGTGCTTCTAAGCATGCATTTCCTATTGAAGCCAAGCAAATATTCTTGCTGTATACCATAGTAAATTTGCAAATTCCTTCACTGTTGCCTTTGTATATGCTTTAGAGATTTTCCCATTCTCTTCGTGCCTTGATTCTTCTTTAAAATCCTGGTTCAGAACTCTCTTCCTCTAAGTAAGTTTTCTCAATTATCTCCAGGTCATATCATTTCTCCTTTACTAAACAATCCTTCAACATTTGCATTTTATTTGAACTAATAATATTTTATTTATTTATTTTTATTTTATTTTATTTTTTTAAAGATTTTATTTATTTATTTGAGAGAGAGAGAATGAGAGAGAGCAAGCACATGAGGGGGGGAGGGTCAGAGGGAGAAGCAGACTCCCCGCCGAGCAGGGAGCCCGATGCAGGACTCGATCCAGGGACTCCAGGATCATGACCTGAGCCAAAGGCAGTCGCTTAACCAACTGAGCCACCCAGGTGCCCGAACTAATAATATGTTAGTCCTTATTGTATGTTTCTTTTTAAGTGTTCTAAAAGATAATTATGTGTGTGCTCTTCAATCTTTGAAAACAGGTGTACTCTTCTCCCCTACAGAGCTTAATCTGGCAGCAAGCACTCTCACACAAGTTGATTTCTTAATAGGTGCTGTTAACTTACTATCCTACTATCCAAGGGAACATAATAAATGCTGTCCGGATTAAACTGAATTGGATGCTCATATTCAATAAAAAATTTATAAGTGATAGTAAAATAAAGAAAAGAGAATAAATTTAAATTATAGTTAGCGGTGCCTGGGTGCCTCAGTCCATTAAACATCTGACTCTTGGTTTCAGCTCAGGTCATGATCTCAGGGTCATGAGATCGAGCCCCAAGTCAGCTCCACACTCAGTGTGGTGTATGCTTGTCCCTCTCTCTCCCCCTCTGACCCTCTCCTGGCTCATGAGCTCTCTCTCTCCCCCTAAAATAAATAAATAAATAAATAAATAAATAAATAAATAAATAAATAAATAAATAAATAACTTTAAAAAAAATTACAGTGTTTAAATTCACTACTCAGCTTTTAACATTTGCAGGGAGATTTCTCATATGTATTCTAATGCTGCTTTTGCTTTTTAGGTCCATCCCCTTCCTCTTCACCCCTTTTTCCACCCAGGTCTATATGAAGAAAACCCAAAGCAAAATGAAAAGCATATTAGAGATTATCAAGTTTCACATAAGTCCCATTGCTCATATTTATGGTATGAAGCCACCATATCAATATTCTTCACACTGAGAGCTTTATTTAGAGCCTCCCTATGTCAAAGGATAATTAGTATCTTAGATAATTTCCATCAGAGAGCTTGATAAATTCATCTAGACAATTTAGTAAGAAGAAAGAATAAAAGAAAATGCCACAGTAAAGCTTTCTGCCCATTCTATACTGTCACTAGGCTAATAAAAAGTTTACTTTTTCTTGGAATATTATATAAAAATTATTCAAAATGTTATTTTGAATAAAAATTTATCTGATTTAGTCATTTTGGTATTATTTCTTTTAAAGAATAAATTAAAACTATCAAACCTGTTAAGATACTTAGCTAGTGAATAAAATAAGCTTGATTAATATTTTAAACACTAACTTACAGGATCAGCAGGTCCACAGAATTCTCGAAATGTCTTTGTAGGATTATTCTGTTGAATCTCCATTGCTACGCAAGGGCCAGAATACATTTCTGTCACCATCTCCTATGATATATGATAGAAAAGAATACTTAAAAATTAGTAAAAATTAATAATCTTTTACTCATCCTCTTTTAACTGTACCACTATTCCAAATCTTAAAATCTTTGTTATCTTTGAATCCTCATGTACCCTGTATGCCAAGCAGTTCCCCAATTCTGTCCATTTCTCCTGCAAAAATGTGTTTTAGATATGTTCCCTCATCTCAATTCCTACCACTAGCATCATTTTAATGTAATGCTTTACCACTTGATACTTTCATTAATTGAAATGATCTTCTTGTACATCTTCCTTTTAAAAGGTTTCTCCTCTTAAATATAGTCCTATCGAATGAACATTTCTAAAGATATGAATTCCAAAGTTCCAAAAACACTTTTAAAAATCATAATCATTTTCAGAAATGAAAAAAAACAGGGACCAGATTCTCTCACATTAAACATCTAGAAATGAGACAATATATATGAAACAACAGTTCTCAAACACTAGATGACAGGCAGCACAGTATTATGATCCCTGATAGAAAAGAATCAAATGAAGTAAGCCATATGACTGCCCCATCTTACTGCCTGGACGAAGTTTCCAGACAATGGGACGGAGAGAGGAAACACAACAGAGCCCAACACTCTCACTGAGCAGAAGAGACAAAGACTGGAGTTCAGGGAGGCCAAAGTAGCTAGAATTTGCAGGACAGATTACTAGAGGAGGTGAAAGAACTATGGGAGAGTAATCTACAGGAATCTGCAGAGAAGTTCACCTGGGTCTTTGGCTAGGAATCTATATACGTGTAGAGGAAACTACCCAAAGCTAAGAAAAGAACTACCAGAAGCAGTTAAGTGAAACCATTCACAGAGAAAGCACAAGGCTGAGAAGACTGCATTTCCATCACCTGGAGTAGAAAGCCATCCTGTGATACAGGGCAACAGGTAGAGTCCTCAGAAGGGTACTGCACCATTATAGTTGGTCTTATATATGGAATGCTCTGTACCCCTCCTATAAAGCTTAAAAGCAAGCCTTGAAAAGGTCAAACTGATCCTATGTAACTTCAATGAGTGCCAAAACTATGTCAAATACTCTTCGAAGGAATATGACATACATACCATATAACATTATACATTTCACATTATCCAGCATCCAATAAAAATTACTAGGCATGAAAAGAAATAAGAAAATATGAACCATCACTAGAAGAAAACTCAATAAATTGATACAGATGTAGCAATGACAGAAATGTTGGCTACACAGAATGTTAAAACAGCTAGCATAAATAGGCTCTATATGCAAATTAGGGGAAGAAAACATGGACATGATGCAGAGAAAAATCAATGATATTAAAAAGACCCAAAGAGTACACTCGTGGTGAGCACAGCATAACATACAGGGTTATTGAATCACTATGCTGCACACATGAAACTAATGTAACACTGTGCCAACCATACTCAAAAAAAAAAAAAAAAGACCCAAATGGAACTTCTACTGATGAAAACTACATCTGAATTAAATACACTGGATGGGATGAACAAAACAAAATACTGCAGAAGGACAATAAATTTGAAGACATGAAATCCAATTACTCAAAAGCAAGCAGAGAGAAAGAATGAATAAAACTGTCCGATGGTAATTTTTTTTCCCAATGACAAGCTGTCTAATATGTATATAATTGGGAGTCCCAGAAAAAGAAAAGAAGGGGTGATGAACAGATAAAGATTCCAAGATTTAACTGCTAAAATATTTTCAAATTTGATAAAACTCATAAGCCAACGGATCCAACAGAGTCCAAGGAGAATAAATGTAAAGAAAAGTATAGTGAGCCAATAATTAAATTGGCTAAAAACAAAAAAAAACCATTAACAAAAAACCCTTAAAAACAACCCTCCCCCAAAAAGACATATAACAATAGAACAAAGAAAGATGTAAATGACAACAAAAATCTGTCAATCTACAATTCTATACCCAGGTAGTTTTGTTTTTTGTTTGTTTGTTTTTTTAAGAGAGAGAGGGAAAAGGGAAGGGAGGGGAAGAGAGAGAGAGGGTGAGGGAGAGAAACTTAAGCAGGCTTCACGCCCAGGGCAGAGCCCGATGCAGGGCTCAATCTCACAACCCTGAGATCATGATCTGAGCTGAAATCAAGAGTTGGACACTTAACCAACTGAGCCGCCCAGGCTCCCTGGAAGATATTTTTCACAGATGAAGGAAAAATAACTTTTTCAGACAGACAAAATGTGAGAGAATTCACTGCCAGCAGCCTTATACCATAAGAAATGTTAAAGGAAGTTCTTCAGACAGATGGAAAAAAGTACCAGACAGGGATCTATACAAAACAATGATAAACATGTGGGTAAATATGAAACATATTTTTTTAGTTGGTGTGAAAGATTATTTAAAGCAAAAATATTAAAAATGCGTTACAGGGTTTATAATAGAAATAGAAATAAAAATGTATGACAACCACAGTGCATACGGAGGGGGAAATGGAAGTATACTCTTAAGGTTCTTAACTATATGTGAAGTGGTATAATGAAACACATGATCAAAGAAAAGTACCTCTTACAGTGTCTGGAACACTCAATGAATGTTCTTTTCTTCTCTACATGGGGAAAAATACTTCAGGAAGAAGTGAAAATAAATATAAAGACTCTGAGGCAGAAGTACAGTTCGTGTGTATGAAGATCAGTAAAAGAGCCAGGATATCAGGAGCTAAAGTGAGACCACAGGAAAGCAGTAAGAGATGAGGTCAGATCACATAGGGACATGCAAGCCATTTTAATGACTTTGGAGAGTTTATGACATACAGTGACAACGTAAAATAAAGGTAATTTATTACAGAACAATATTTAAATATTAATTGGAACTCAGTCATCACACCTAATAGAAATGCCAAAAGTTAAAAGAGGAGGGAAAGAGCTTCATGCTTAATATAGTACACAGAACCCTACTCATTAGAATCCCTAAAGGTAGCCCCCTGAAGTCACTTTGCTATTTCGCAAAGGTCATATGTAATTGATTTTTTATGGATAATTATGTTGAGTCTGATTTTCTGTCTCATGATATTCAAGTACTGCCTACACATAAATGTCAAGAGCCAAGTTCTCAGTAGGGGCAGAAGGCAGCAGGAACATGCCATCCAAAAAGAAGGAGTGAATTTTGTCTGCTTTTATTTCATTTGCCTCTCTCCTTGTCTTTCAGTGTTAATCACAAATACCATTAAAAATACAGACATAAAGGGCTATGCAAATGTACAAAATGGAAAGAAAAAAACATGTTGGTAAAAGGACTCCATCAAAAGCATAATGTGCTCCTTAAAAAAATGGACTCAACAAAATTCCCAAGTCACCTAGGTTTTTAACTAATTAAAAAATTACCAAAACCAAAAGACCTGTTTGTTTCCTTCACAGACCTTTGACTCCTGTCTTTTATGATGGGATCATTTGATTTAATGTCCATCCTCACCAGACCATAAGCTCCATGAATGCAGGTAGTGAGCTTTTTTTGGTTCA
Source organism: Leptonychotes weddellii (assembly GCF_054177405.1). Classification (NCBI taxonomy): domain Eukaryota; kingdom Metazoa; phylum Chordata; class Mammalia; order Carnivora; family Phocidae; genus Leptonychotes; species Leptonychotes weddellii. The sequence continues at coordinate 87,488,264 of NC_138374.1, forward strand.
TCTCTACTTGATATCTAACACATTGTTTGGCACATAGTAGATACTCGGTATATATATGTAGTAAATAAGTGGACTGTGATAACACAATGAGATAGGAATTATCACCTTTTTATGACTGCAAATGCTGAAGCAGCAAATATAAGTATAGATGAGCAACACAGAATCTATTACAAAGAATTATGTCAGATACAATAACGTCAGCGATGCTGTCCCTATTTCACACTATACATCCTACATTTAAGAGGATCATTTCAGGGGTGCCTGGGTGGCTCAGTCGTTAAGTGTCTGCCTTTGGCTCAGGTCATGATCCCAGGTCCTGGGATCGAGCCCCGCATCGGGCTCCCTGTTCCGTGGGAAGCTTGCTTCTCCCTCTCCCCCTGCTTGTGTTCCCTCTCTCGCTGTGTCTCTGTCAAATAAATAAATAAAAATCTTGAAAAAAAAAAAAGAGGATCATTTCACCAATATATCTTTACATTTAGATAAATCAGTAAGTGGACCCACTATTATGACCTTATATATCTTATCATTTATTTTATAAATAAGAATCTGGAGACAAGGAGGATAAAGTGTTGTACGAAAAGTCAGAATAAGAATCAAATCACCTGTTTTTGTCCCTTTAGACTATGTTGCCTCTTAGGATTATTTTTACAGGGTCTTCTTTTTGAATTAGATAAACTTCCTAAAACTAAGAGACATCCAATAGTATGCAGCATTTAAAAATTTACCTTTTCCTTGAGCTTAAATTCAAGTCCTGAATATTAACTGTCATGAGAAATAAGAGAGCTTGTGGGAAATACAATGGTCACAATAGCAAGTGAGACTCAGTATTTGCTATCTGATTTTTGGTGTCTCAAATTAACCAATAAAAGATTCTTCAATCACATGCATTTGCAGTATACAGATACAGATCCTCACACAACTTCCTTTGAACAAAACTGAATTATAAATGGAAAAAGCACTTTTAAAAGCATTAGAATAAGAAGATTCATAAGAATATTAGTTAGTTCAACAAAATATTACTGGGATAAAAACATTTTTATTTCCCTTTGGAGAAAATTTTCAAAGAAACTTCCCTTAGTTTCAATAGAATTTTATATCATATAAATAGAGAACATCTTATAAAGATACCTGGATAATGTTCTGGTTCATTTATATACTCCATTTTCCCATTAACAGAACACTCTAAACCAATTATAATTTGAAATATTTGTTTTACACTGAATAAACCATTTCAAGCTGAATAAAAAATGATAAGCATTCCTAAAAATGGCTCACAAGGCTAACTCTGAAGTAATGTAGTTTTTTCTTCCCAAACAGCCCATATGTTCTTTATCTTAAGTAGATTCTGTTATTAATATCACAAGATTTAAATAGTAGTTACACACAGTATCTTACTGAGAGTATCAGAAAGAAGAAAGCACATCAACACCAATTATTCCGGGATATCCTGACATTACAGTATGATATTGCTACTGTCATTCAAATTCCTGATTTCTTAAGGAAAATGACACATCCACCCAGTGATGTTTTTACTTTTACTCTAGAATTTCCCAAATCAAAAGAAAAAAATCCTAAGAGTAAGTATATATTACATAAAAATAAATTACATGTATAGTATTTTAAAGCACAATATAGGAGACAATAAGTCAGAGATGAGGGGTTTTTTGAAGTTATTTTCCAAAGGGAAATATAGCCCATCTCAGATATGCGCACAATAGTGCCCTCAACTATTTGTTACCAAATTCAATACTACGTGATATTGTATGAGAATGTAACTGACGATCAAAAGACATGTCTCCATGGGTTTATCTTATGCACAGTAGAGCTATAACATAACATGAATGGAGGAAGGTAGCAGTTTTCAACCATATTTTTTAAAGTAAAATTGAACAAATAAAAGAAAGAAAATATATAAAAGAGAGATTTAAGAAATGGAAAACTGCTGTCTCTATTGAATTAAGTGATAACACATTCTAAAATTCTTCCATTTAAGAAAAGGCATAACTAAATGAAGAAACTCGTAAGATTAAGGTTCAGTAAGCTGTTACAGAAGGAAAACCACTCTGGCTCCTCTAAATAAGGGTGGAAACCACCAGTACACTGAACATGAAATAGATTTCACAATCAGTCTTGACTTTGTAGGACTAAATAAGACAAAGGCTCAGGCCAGTTCTCAGACCAGTGCATTTGTCCTTTTTAAGGAAGGCTGAAAGGAAAAGTCATAGAGAAGTGAGAAGGAGAATCTAGTCTCACTGTCAAGAACAGTAAACTTTATGCAAAAAAAAAAAAAAAAAAGTCAAACTCTGTAAAACAATGTAGGTGAGGAGGAAGTCCACCAGCACAAATGTATCTAAGATAATTTTATAAAGAGGGGAAGGAAACTAATTTTGATCAAATATCTACTATGTTTTATTTTAAGGAATAATATTTGGCTTATTCAAATATAGTCATTTGTTTTCAAGAATGTATTTCATTGCTCTCTGACCAACACCTTTTAATCTTATTTCTTCAGTCTCAGTCACATTTTCAGATGATTCTACCTGCATTTATATCATTAAAGTAGGTGTTAAATAATGCTATGGTGTTATACTGTAACTATTTGCTTTTAACTTTCTAAAGCATTTTGGAGAGTCTTCCACTCTGAGAATATTATAAACTTCATAAAGAATGTCCAAATGCATCAATATCCCAGCAATTTTTCTTTTTTTGCATTGTGGTATATTTTTGTTTCACAAATGAAATAGTAAGATATTTTAAAAACTGATCCAGTGGCTCTCAGAGGTAAGAATGCCTCAGTCACTGGGTATAATCAGCTGGCAACTGGCAGACTCGCGAATACTTTCATGATTATAAACTATACTGAGATCCCCCAGATTTAAGATACACAAACTGTTTTCAGGACCAATGCTTTACATTTACTTTGATACTTACATTATACTCAGACACTACTCCTTTATAAACTTCATAAAACTCTTCAACATTAACTCGATCCATGTTGAACTGGATTGAAACAAAACAAAATATAAGCCAACCACCAAAAGAACATAAAATGAACCACACTCTGCACTCAGCATTTATGATCTCTTGGATATATTTTCCTTACTTTAAAATATAAACCTTGCACAAATTAAGTACTCTGAAAAAGTGTTGTTAAAGATTAGCTCATCAGTAATAAAAATGGGTATCATTTATTGAGTACTTAATGTATCAAGCACTGTTCTAGGACCTGTACATGCATCATCTCATTTAATCCTCACAATGACCCCATGACATCAGGTTATGTAACCTTCAGATCTGTGTTCCATCTCAAGCAATCTGACCCCACTGGTCATGCTCTTAACCACTACACTATACCTCTCTTCGAATAAAACCTCATTCTCAACACACACACACAATTTATAAGCAATGTCATGTTGTTTACTGATAGGTTAGTGGCCCAAGAAATATTACTAATGAAAAGTACTTCAGATTTTGTAGCAGCCAAAAATAATACCCTTTTCCTCCCAAGGATTCAGAAAAATCCCTAGTCTGGTTCATAGTAAAGCATTTCCAGGCTGGATTCAAATTTGGTTAAAAATAAAATTGCATTAAGTTCTAGGGTCTCAAGAACTAAGACCTTAAACTGTTTTTTTAAATAGCCTCAGAATTTACAATTTTATTTTCTCCCCTACTTTCTTTATTGTCACCAGAATTGAAGATCACTGAGAAATTTCTGCCTACCTGGGCAATAATTCAAACTGGGAGGATTTATTTCACAGGCAACATAACTATTACAGGTAGTGAATTTTGTCTGATTTCAGTGTTTTAGCCTACAGTCCCACAACTTGTACTTTTAATACAACAAAATAATAGAATATATAACTTATTAAGTATTTATAATTTGCCCTGGAAATTCTACAAGGCATTGCCTAAGGTTATTTCATTTAATTCCTAAAATAATCCAATGAGGCAAATCATGTTCTCACTGGCCAGCAGACCCATGAGTGTAAAAGGCAGCTGACTGACAATTCAGAAATAGAGCTTCCTGACTCCAAAACTCAATGACTGTGATTGCCACTTAACTATCATGCCTCCCTCATAGGTTCAATCAATCATTTTCTTAATTATTATTCTTGTTGTCACCAAGCATGGTCGGCCAGCTATGCTAGGTTGAGGGCCTACAGTTAGATCAATGTTTAAATCTAAATTTTCTCTGGCCAGCTATGCTAGGTTGAGGGCCTAGAGTTAGATCAATGTTTAAATCTAAATTTTCTACAAAACACACATTTTTAAAGCAGGTCCTACAATCCTATGAATACATCACAAAGCTAATACTTTCAGAACATTTTGGCTAACAATTTCTTTACAATCCTAGGTAAGATTCTTCTACTTTCTCATTAGTCTCCAAGTTTTCCCTGATGACTCTGCAAACTAGTTGATATTTCTGCCCTTTTTTTGATTTGTGGGCATTCCTACCAATTAGGGACACAAAACTGTCAGAATCCCAGTTCCCACCCTGACCACTGATTTTGGATGATCCTAAGACTTAGCAGAAATCAAAAGCAGTTCCTTTTCAGGAAAAGAACACATAAATTATATTGATAAGAAAAATCTCAGCTCCAAAGTCAGTATTTCATTATCAAAATAGCATAAACTTGCTGTCTTCACACATAGTAAAACCCAAATTGTTTATCTGATTCCTATTATAACTTGTACCCAATTTTTTGTCAAGTGCACTGGTAAATACAGCACAAAGGTATGAGAGCTCTACAGAAGTGGGTGTTGTTTCCTCAGTGAAAAGTTTCCTATAAATGCATCCACTAGGCAATTCTGAACAGTTGTGGGCTTTGGAGGTCAAGTGGTATGACTGCCAACAGAAGCTGAAATGTGCTAACTCCAAAGAAGGTTCTGAGGGAAAGCCCAGAAGCCAGCAAAACGTCCTAGTTAAGGGGAAAATCTCAACTGACTCTCTTTCTCCATTCTCCTCTTAGTCACCAAACAACAGAGAGCTCAGTATTAACTACTCAATTCTATTTTTTGTTTGTAGGAACTAAATACATTGTTTCCATCTATATTTATTTTGCAACCAAAGTTCCAGGAACTGTATAAACCTGTTTTATAACCTTAAATTAGGTGTACGATTTGAATTTTAGTTCCCTCAGTGAAAGATTGTATTGATAAAATAATTTCAAAAACATTTTCTGATTATAAGGTTATCAAGTTCAGTAACTATATCTTTTTATTTTTAATGTGTTGAGTTCACAAGTGCACAGAGAAAATTCAATATAAAACATTAAAAAAAGAAATCTGTCAATAGATTATGAGTTATTGCAAACTACCTACCATCTGCATAGCTGAGATATCAAAACCTGCATCCCGGATAGCCATGAGGATCTTTCCCAGCAGTCCTGAAAATACAGAACAAACAAGTGCAAAAATACAAAATTTTCAAGGTATTTTAGTTTCTTAGAAATGCAAATTTTCTACCTCAAAGTACTTTGCTTACACTCTATACAGAGAAATCACATATTTCTCCAAGGGAAACTAAATCTCTAATATCAAGCATCACCAATAATCATTTGTTTCACTCAGTAAGTGCTTCAGGAATATCAACAATGATCCTGAAGATTATGCAAAAAATCTTTAAGATACTATTTTGCCTTAAAGCGCCTGAAGTCTAGTGATGTAGAGAATATGCAAATCAAACAATTGAAACTAACATTACAAAAAAAATGAAATGTCAAAGTACTGGATATGGGAGTTCCAAGGATGAGTTCCAAGGAGAAAAATCAAATTATAATTGAAGGGGTGGCAGAAGCTTTAAGGGGAAATGAGAGCATGAATTGGTACTTAAAGCCTGTAGATAGATGGGATTATATGGAGAAGCAGTTATAAAAGGACAGAAGGCACAGATCTGAGAAAATGTGAGCATGTTCACATGACTGTAAGAAGGTAGAAAAGAAGAAAAAAAAAGCTGAAAAGGAAAAGAGACTTGATCCAGTGCTTTTTATAATACGGCCTGTAGATCCTGGGACTCTGGGACTGATTTTGAGATTCCTTTAGTTTAGTATAAAAATATTCTAAGCTTCTTTTTTTCAAGTCAACTAAAATTTTCTCTCCCTCCCTGTCTCTCTCTCTCTCTCTCTCACACGCACACACACACACACACACACATACACACACACTTACCCCATATATTTTGGATGATTTGGATGCTTATTTGGTACCCCAAATCACCAAGGAGTGTGCACTTTTTTTTTACTATTTTACTACAGCCAGGTAGTGCTATTATAATTGTAGTAGGTTGAGGGATGGGAAAAAAAAAAAAAAAGACAACAATAGACCTATTTCTCAAGTGATATATTTGTACCAAGTGAAGGCCAAATGATACCAGAGCATGCTGTAGAAACAAAGGTTCCTCAGAAGTAGAACAGACCCATGCCAACTCAGAGCACTCTACCATATCCATGACTTAGTGACTGAGTTTTGTCAAACATCTTTATCTTATCAAAGTTAAGTTAAATTTTATTCATTTTATAGTCTTGTTTGTAATGAATTTGTAAACTGCTTTAGTTACACAGTTGCATGTGCAAAGGTTTATATTTAGTTTTATATTTGGACATATTTAAGTTGCATTATAATTACAATAATTCACGTCAACACTGGGGGTTCATCAGAATATTTTTCCTCCAAATGAAACACTGCCAAAAAAAAGGAGAGCCACTGAAAACGTTGAGCAGAACACAGGACAAAATAGTGTTTTAGGAATATTATTGATGTAATAATGACAGGCAAGCTGGTCTGCAAAAAAGGAATAAAAGACAGAATAACAAAGGCTTTTGAAACCATCTAGCAGGCTCACTGGACTTGGATGGCAGCACTAGAGAAAGAAGTAATGAATATAAGACATTTCTAAACAAGAACTAACAGGACTAAACTGGACACAGAGTGTGAAGATGAAGGAATACAGGTTCTCTGAGTTCAAGTGACTGAGAGATGGACAGCATCTTTAAGAAGAAAACAACTAATAAAAACAAATTGATTAATCTCCTGGGGAAGGTCATCAAGATGGCATGATTGCCAGTTCACCAGTGAGCTGGACCCAGGCACTGGAGGGCTCCCCACCCCCTTCCCTACCCTTGGAATGTGGGTTCTGTTTGCCTTTCCTGCTCCCAGAGGCTGCTCCAAGGACACAGCCTTGAGATAATGATGCATAATACTGCAGGGTATGTGTGACTGAACTCAGTTAAGACCTCTATAGAAACTTTTTTAAGATTTGGCACGTGGGTGCAGGAATCCACTTGCCTTGCTGCTGCCTAAGACAAGCCTTGTATGTAAGTTTCCTTGCTTATTAAAACAGCCACCGACCAAACTGTAGTGGCCTTCCTGTTTCTTCAGTCTCTCCCACCCCTGTGAGTTCAGGGGCCAGTTTCAGATTACATTCAGAAAGCTTCCAAGGATGTTATGAAACAACAATTAAGGAAAAAGATAGTGAAATATTTTGAACATAGAAACAGAATTTTAGAACAGAACACTGATCAGTATTTGAGAAGAGAGCATATCCAATGGCTAAAAAATGATTGATGAATGAGTGAATAAACTCCCTACACAATATAGGTGATAAGGGATTGCATTCCAATAGCTAGACAGGTAGAGGGCTATAATGAAGGTGCAGACAGGTTAGAGCTGAAATGATGAGAACAGAGGTCTGCTTGTTTGACAAAAGGAAGAGGAAAAGGAGGGGCAAAGATGGCGGAGGAGTACGGGACCCTATTCCAACCGGTGCCCCAAATTTACTTTATCCGGCAAGGCTGGATATCTAACAGACCACTCTGAAAACCCATGAAATTGGCCTGAGATGTAAGAAGATAAGTCTGGATTTCTACAAACAGAATATCGCTGATGGTTGGTTTTGAGGTATATAGTGGGGAGGCGTGATTCCACAGACAGATATCAGAAGATAAATGGAAGGGAGAGGGAACCGTGGGGATCCTGCACCGCCGGTGAACGAAGTCTCCTGCGCTGGGGACAGGATACAGACTCACAGACGGGTAGCAGTGGGGAAAGGACTTTAGGGCAGTGCCCCGGACTGAAACCAGGAGCAGCAGGGCCGTGCCTGCAAACTGGGGCAGCTGGCGGTTTTAGAAGCACAAAGGGCAGAGAGGTGCTTGGATCTGGAAGTGAGGGCTGGGAGTGCTGCTGAGAGGTGCAAAACCCAGGATGCTGCGGTTTTAGAAGCACAGACAGAAACGGAGACAGTGTGGCCTAGAGAGCTCACTGAAGAACAGACTGAGATCTCTCTGCTCTGAGGCAGAGGGTTGGAAACAGTCACTTCTGCTCTGACTCTTGGAAGAGACGTGGAAAGCTGCCAGGGAAAGCCGCCAGAGAACAAAAGACCCCGAAAACCGGTTTTCAATGAGCCCATTCCCCCCCACAAGGGGCAGGGCAACTCTGCCCAAACAGGGTTGCCTGAGTAACAGTGCGGCAGGCCCCTCTCCCAGAAGACAGGCTGGGAGAACAAGAGACCGACAACCCTAAGGTCCCTATAAAACAGGTGCATCATTTTTGGGCTGTGGTCAATAATTTGGACTCTGTACATTCCCTCAACAACCACTCAACAGAATGACAAAGAGAAGGAACCCCCCAAATAGGAAAGACCCAGAGATTGTGACTTCTGCCATAGATTTACAAATGGACATTAGATATAAGCAAGATGTCGGAAATAGACTTCAGGGTAACAGTTATGAAGATGATAGCTAGAATGGAGAAATTGATTAATGGCAACATAGAGTCTCTAAGGGCAGAAATGAGAGCTGAACTGGCAGAACTTAAAAATGCTATCAACAAGATCCAATCTAATCTAGATACACTAACAGCTAGGGTAAAGGAGGCAGAAGAACGAATTAGTGATCTAGAAAACAAACTGATAGAAAAGAAGGAAAATGAGGAGGCCTAGCATAAGTGACACCATGAAACGTTGCAACATCAGAATTATTGCGATCCCTGAGGAGGAGAGAGAGAGAGGACTAGAAGATATATTTGAGCAAACTGTACCGGAGAATTTCGCTAATCTGGGGAATGAAACAAACATTCGTGTCCTAGAGGCAGAAAGGACCCCTCCCAAGATCAAGGAGAACAGACCAATGCCCCGGCATGTAATAGTAAAACTCGCAAATCCTAGAACCAAGGAAACCATCTTAAGGGCAGTTAGGGGGAAGAGATTCCTTACGTAAGGAGGGAGAAACATCAGAATAACGTCAGACCTATCCACAGAGACCTGGCAAGCCAGAAAGGCCTGGCAAGACATATTCAGAGTACTAAACGAGAAGAACATGCAGCCAAGAATACTTTATCCAGCAAGGCTGTCATTTAAAATGGATGGAGAGATGCAGAGCTTCCAGGACAAGCAGAAACTGAAAGAATATGTGGCCATTAAGCCGGCCCTGCATGAAATATTAAGGGGGGTTCTATAAAAGAAGAAAGACCCCAAGAGTGATATAGAACAGAAATTTACAAGAGACAATCTATAGAAACAAGGACTCCATAGGCAACATGATGACAATAAATTCATATCTTTCAATAATCAATCTGAACGTGAATGGCCTAAATGTTCACAAAAAAACGGCACAAGGCTGCAGACTGAATAAAAAGACAGGACCCATTCATATGCTGTCTACAAGACACTCATTTTGAACCTAAAGATACATCCAGACTGAAAGTGAAGGATGGAGATCCATCTTCCATGCCAATGGACCTCAAAAGAAAGCTGGAATAGCAATTCTCATATCAGACAAATTAGATTTTAAACTAAAGACTGTACTTAGAGACACAGAAGGACACTATATCATTCTTAAAGTGTCTATCCAGCAAGAAGATCTATCATAAATATCTACATCCCCAACATGGGAGCAGCCATCTACATAAGCCAACGGTTAACCAAAATAAAGAGTCATATTGATAACAGTATGTTAACTGTAGGAGACCTCAATACTCCATTCTCAGCAATAGACAGATCATCTAAGCAGAAAATCAACAAAGAAATAAGAGCTTTGAATGACATGCTGGACCAGATGGACCTCATAGATATATACAGAACATTCCACCCTAAAACAACAGAATACTCATTCTTCTCGAGCACACATGGAACTTTCTCCAGAATAGACTACATACTGGGTCACAAATCAGGTTTCAACTGATACCAAAAGATTGAGATTATTCCCTGCATATTCTCAGATCATAATGCTTTAAAACTGGGACATCATCACAAGAAAAAATTTGGAAGAAATTCAAACACTTGGAAGCTAAAGACCACTCTGCTCAAAAATGTTTGTTTGTGTCAACCAGGAAATCAAAGAACTTAAACAATTCATGGAAACCAATGAGAACGAAAACACATCAGTCCAAAACCTATGGGATACGGCAAAGGCAGTATCACTCAAAAAAAAAACAGAAAAATCCCGAATTCACCAGCTAACTCTACATCTTAAAGTACTAGAGAAAAAGCAACAAACGATGCCTAAGCCATGTGTTAGAAGAGAAAAAATTAATATTAGAACAGAGATCAATGAATTAGAAACCAGAAATACAGTAGAGCAGATCAACAAAACTAGAAGCTGGTTCTTTGAAAGAATTAATAAGATTGATAAACCACTGACCAGACTTATCCAAAAGAAAAAAAAAAGGACCCAAATTAATAAAATTATGAATGAAAGGGGAGAGATCACAACTAACACCAAGGAAATAGAAACAGTTATTAGAAATTATTGTCAACAACTCTATGGCAATAAATTAAGCAACCTGGAAGAAATGGATGCCTTCCTGGAAACCTATAAACTACCAAGACTGAAACAGGAAGAAACAGACAACCTGAAGAGGCCAATAACCAGTAACGAGATTGAAGCAGTGATCAAAAACCTCCCAAAAAACAAGAGTCCAGGGCCTGATGGATTCCCTGGGGAATTCTACCAAACATTCAAAGAAGAAATAATACCTATTCTCCTGAAGCTGTTTCAAAAAATAGAAACAGTAGGAAAGCTTCCAGACTCATTCTATGAGGCCAGTGTTAGCTTGATCCCCAAACCAGGCAAAGACCCCATCAAATGGGAGAATTTCAGACCAATATCCCTGATGAATATGGATTCCAAAATCCTCAACAAAATCCTAGCTAATAGGTTCCAACAATACATTAAAAGGATCATCCACCACGACCAAGTGGGATTTATCCCCTGGATGCAATGGTGGTTCAACATTTGCAAATCAATCAATGTGACAGAACACATTAATAAGAGGAGGGAGAAGAACCATATGGTCCTCTCAATTGATGCAGAAAAATAATTTGACAAAATACAGCATCCTTTCCTGACTAAAATCTTCAGAGTATAGGGACAGAGGGAACATTCCTCATGCTCATAATATCCATCTATGAAAAACCCACAGCGAATATCATCTTCAATGGGGAAAAGCTGAGAGCCTTTCCCTTAAGATCAGGAACACGACAAGGATGCCCACTCTCACCACTACTGTTCAACATAGGACTAGAAGTCCTAGCAACAGGAATCAGACAACAAAAGAAATAAAAGGTATTTAAATTGGCAAAGAAGTCAAACTCTCTTCGCAGATGACATGATACTTTATGTGGAAAACCCAAAAGACTCCACCTCCAAATTACTAGAACTCATACAGCAATTCAGTAATATGGCAGGATACAAAATCAATGCACAGAAATCAGTTGCTTTCTGATACACTAACAATGCAACTGTAGAAAGAGAAATTAGAGAATCGATTCCATTTTCAATAGCACCAAAAACCATAAGAGACCTCAAAGTAAACCTAACCAAAGAGGTAAAGGATCTATACTCTAGGAACTACAGAATGCTCATGAAAGAAATTGAAGAAGACACACAAAGATGGGAAAACATTCCATGCTCATGGATCAGAAGAATAAACATTGTTAAAATGTCGATGCTGCCCAGAGCTTCTACACCTTCAATGCCATCCCAATCAAAATACCAATGGCATTTTCCAAAGTGCTGGAAAAAACAATTCTAAAATTTGTATGGAATCAGAAAAGACCCCGAATTGCCAAGGAAATGTTGAAAAAGAAAAACAAAGCTGGGGGCATCACGTTGCCTGATTTCAAGTTATATCAGAAAGCTGTGATCACCAAGACAGCATGGTACTGGCACAAAAACAGACACATAGACCAGTGGAACAGAATAGAGACCCCAGATAGGGACCCTCAACTCTATGGTCAAATAATCTTTGACAAAGCAGGAAAAAATATGCAATGGAAAAAAGACAGTCTCGTCAATAAATGGTGCTGGGAA
>NC_138374.1:87501068-87524762 GCF_054177405.1 Leptonychotes weddellii
TGATGGATAAAGAAGATGTGGTCCATATATACAATGGAATATTACTCAGCCATTAGAAAGGATGAGTACCCAACTTTCGCATCAACATGGATGGGACTGGAGATTATACTAAGTGAAATAAGTCAAGCAGAGAAAGTCAACTGTCATGTGGTTTCACTTATTTGTGGAACATAAGGAATAGCATGGAGGACATTAGGAGAAGGAAGGGAAAAATGAAGGGGAGGAAATCAGAGGGGGAGACGAACCATGAGAGACTATGGACTCCAAGAAACAAACTGAGGGTTTTAGAGGGGAGGGGGGGAGGGGGATGGACTAGCCCGGTGATGGGTATTAAGGAGGGCACGTATTGCATGGAGCACTGGGTGTTATATGCAAACAATGAATCATGGAACACTACATCAAAAACTAATAATGTAGTGTATGGTGAGTAACATAACACAATAAAAATAAAATAAAATAATAAAGAGGGAAGAAAACACAAAACAAAAAACCTGGTAGGAATGAGTTTTCAGAAATTATTTAAAGTTTAGAAATTAAAGAATGAAAATGAATAAAGAAAGATATATAGAGATGTACATGCAAATAAAGAAGAAAAATATTACAGGAGTATCACCATATCAAACAGAGAGGAAAATTCTTAGAACAGAGGGATAGTCAAGAATTAAAGGAGATTAAGGACTCTGGGAGTGCAGATAAAGCCTTCAGCATAAGCAGGATGGTATGTTGACATTAAAGACATTTGAGAAAGTTGTAGCAACAGAGTGTTAGGAAAAAGAAGTTAGATAACCCACTAAAAATCTGCACCAAAGACTCAGATGATAATGGATATGAGAATGTTAACCAAAATTCCAAATCTTTAATCAACAGAAAAATATTAGTTAGGAAAGAAAGAAGTAAATTAACAATTACTGAGGACTGAACTCTTTAATATGAATTTATACCATTTAATCCTTAAAACAACACTCTTAAACAGAGGCTACTATTCCACTACAAAGATGAGAATATATCAGGTTTTGGAGGATAGATAACTTGCCTGAAATCATAAAGTATTGTATCTCCAAATCTCACTGTCTTTCTACAAGTTTAATAAGAAAAAAGAAATGCATATGTGGAAGCCAGGTATGTAAAATTCACTGGACAATATAACTCCCTAAGGCAAGGACCATGATCATTTTAGTTCTCATTGTATCTCCAGTGCCTAGCACAATTCTGGCATGTAGTAGGTGTTGAACAAATACTGTTCACTGAATTAAGAAATAACCAAAGAGACATGCAATCATAGCTCTGCTTGATGCAAACCCAAGTAACTCTAAGGCTCTTCAGAATACAATTTGAAAATACTGGCAAATTACAAAGGGGTAATTAAAGTTAGAGAGAGTGAAAAGGATTATTTAAAAATATTGGCTTAGTGATCTGAGAAAAAAAAAGTTCATACTTACTTCATGCCATATACAAACAGTAATCCAAAATGAAGTTAAGGTAAATGTAAAAGAAAAAAAAAAACCAATTGATTAGAGAAGTATATTGGTGGCTATTTTCTTCGCATGATAAAGGTAGCCTTTTAAAATATATAAAGCAAAAAAAGAGAGAGAGAGAGTTCTGTTTCTGCTATGACTGAGTAGCTCCTATTGGAATAACCTTCCCTCAGATAATAACTATAAACTCCAGAAAAAACATAAAAACACAACCACCTGGAGGCACTGAGTGGGATCCCTGTTTTTGCAGTGGTCAGGTTGAGGAAAAGCCACAGTCTGCACTAAAACTCTGACTGAAAGCCCACAGAATTAGCAAACTTAAAGAATTAGAAGATAAGGTTTAGGCAACCACAGACACTGGAAAGTAAGTAGAAAGATAATCCCAGAAAAAAGAAAATCCAGAGAGGAAAACCTGACTTCTGTGTATCAATGTTGCTCAAATCTTGGGAAAACTGAAGCATTCATACATGGAGCAGACTCCCAAGAAGCCCAGCTAAGATGAAAAGAACTGAATGGAGCTTTGAGTTACTACCCACCAAAGTAGAAACAGGGATTTCTGATCAATTCAGCAAGTTTACCGGTTGTATTTAAAATACCAATATATCTTTGAAGAAGTGACATCTAGAATTTTGTAATATCTCATTCACAATATTCAGGATATGATCCAAAATTATTTGACATATGAGGACACAAAAAAACATGACTATTCCCAAGACAAAAGAGAATCAATGAAGACCAACCTCGGATGACCCAGATGTTACAATTAAAAAACAAAGATTTTAAAGTAACTGTTATAACTGTTTAATGAATAAAAGAAAAATACACTCAAAATATATGAAAAGATAGGAAATGTCAACAGGGATTAAGAACTGCAAAAAGAATCAAATGAAAAATACAATATCTCAGCTACAAAATTCAGAATAGAGACTTAAGAGTAGAAGAAATTTCAATGTAGAATGAGTCAAACAATCTGAAAAGAGATCAACAAAATTTATCCCATTTGAAGAAAGGATAGACAATTTTTTAAAAACAATGAACAGGGTAGCAGGATGAAACAATACCAAAAAGTCTAATATACATGTAATTGGAGCCTAAAATAAGACAGAAAATATTTAGAAATCTAATGGCTGAATTTTTCCAAATTTGCTGACCTATTGAATCTAAATTTATGCTTTTTACCAATCACAAGCAGAATTTTTTTAAGTAAAGAAAACCACCACGCACATCATCATCCAGTTGCTAATAATCAAAAATAAAGAAACTCTTGAGAGCAGCCAGAGAAAATGACTCATTGTATATAGGGAATAACAATTTCAATGACTGCTGACTTCTCATAAGAAAAAGGGAGGCCAGTAGACAGCTGAACATTTTTAATGTGCTAAAAGAAAAACAAACTGTCAACTTGAAATTCTATGCCCAGCACTTCAAGAATCACAGTAAAATAAAGACACTTTGAGATAAAAGAACATAAAGGAATTTGTTTTCACCAAACTCCTACTTCAAGAAATGTTAATAGAAGTTACTTAAATTGAAGGAAAATGAAACAAGATTAAAAATAGGATCTTCAGGAGAAATAAGTATAATTAAAGGTAAATATGTGGGTAAATACAAAAAGTATGTTTTCCTCTTAATTTCTTGAAAATACATATGCCTGATTAAAGCAAAAATTTTAACATTGTATTATGGTTTTAAAATGTATGTGAATGTAATACATATTAGAAATATAACACAAACCAGGTAGAGGGAGAAAATGGACCTTTATAACTGAAAAATTTCCACATTTTATGTGAAGTAATAAAATTCAATACATTTTAAATAGACTGAAAATTCAGGAGGTATACTCAAATAAGCTGCATCAACATTACCAGGAACCGGTTAGAAGTGCAAATTCTCAGGACCAATGCTGGACCCAATGAATCAGAATCTCAGTGGGTATAGACCAGAAATCACTGTTTTAATAGACCCTCCATGTGATTCTGTTATACACTGAAATTTGAGATCCAAAGTCCTTGTGTAACCACTAAAAAAAAGATGAAGAAAGAAAGAAAAGATTTATATCTAAAAGGCCAATGAATAAATTAAAATGGGATTCTTAGAAATATCAATTAATCCAAAAAAAGAAAAGATAAAGATCAAAAATGGGAGAGGGGAGAATAGAAAACAAATAATAAAATAGTAATCCTAAAACCAATCATAATTACATTAAATGTTAGTGAACTAAAAATTCCCATTTAAGGCAGAGATTTTAGATAAATTAACAAAATAAGATCCAATTATATGCTATCAACGGAAAACCAATTTTAAATATAAAGACACAGGTAGGTTGAAAATAAATGATGGAAAAAGATACCATGCAAACAATAGGTATAAGAAAGCTGAAGTGGTTATATTAATTCCAGATAAAGGAGAATTTATAATGTCCTAAGAAGATAAATGCCCTAAGAGACATTTGAAAGACAGTACTTTAGACAGAGAGCTGGAGGAAGATGGATGTTCGTGACAAACAGAGCACTGAGCAAAGGTACAGAGATATAAAGCAGGGATGGTTCTTCTGGTGGAGGGGAAATCAGACAGGAGAGAAGGCAGGGGAGGTGGCAGAAGACATATGACAGAAGTACTTATAGACCGTATTTAGAGGTTTGGGTTTTATCCAATAGGCCAGTTCTCACAACTTTTGGTCTCATGGACACGTTAGCTTTTAGAAATTATTAAAGACTCTTTTAAAAAGTTTGTGTTTATATAGATTATATCTATCAAAATTTATTATGTTATAAATGAACAAATTTAAGAAAATAATTAAGAAAATTCTTAAATATTTATTAATTTCAATACAACAAAAATTCTTTACATGGTGACATAAATAATATTTTGTGAGAAAAATGACTAGATTTTCCAAAAAAAATTAATGAGAAGAGTGGCATTGTTTTCCATTTTCAAAAATCTCCTAATGTCTAACTTAATAGAAAGCAGCTGCGTTCTTACATCTATTTCAGCTTTCAATCTGCTGCTATGTGTTGTTTTGGTTAAAGTATATTTAGTTAGAAAATAGTGAAGTATTTTAATAGCCTTTAATATAAATGTATACATTCTTCTTTATTTGACAAATGGTATTTCTTTTTTTTTTTTTTAAAGATTTTATTTATTTATTTGCGAGAGAGAGAATGAGAGACAGAGAGCACGAGAGGGAGAAGGGTCAGAGGGAGAAGTAGACTCCCCGCTGAGCAGGGAGCCCGATGCGGGACTCGATCCCGGGACTCCAGGATCATGACCTGAGCCGAAGGCAGTCGCTTAACCGACTGAGCCACCCAGGCGCCCGACAAATGGTATTTCTTAAAAGCTCACTGTAACATATAATTTCAAACTTCTACCAATGAACTTTTTTTTTTTTTTTACTCTGTTACATTAAAATCCACTGGTCTATGGTATAATTTGGAAGAATCTTTTACCCATGCGTGATTTTATAATACCACATACTGATAATTTGGAAACTATTAGTTCACTGAGTTATGCAGATCTTCCAAATGCTGACTATTTTCATTACAGTAGTACATCGGGAAAAAAAATCACATTTGTTAATATCACCACCAATTTCATCAGAATAGTCTGTAAGTTATTAGGCAACTGTCAAGCTTAAGGTGGTAAATACAGTTTGCAAGATCCTAATTATGATTTTCATTTGCATTTTACCTTCTTTGGGATTTTTATCTTTGGCAACAACTTTTGTCGGTCATCATTTCTTTGAAATAATAGGCCTACTTATTTCAAGAAAAACTCATGTCAAATGCCCAACTTTGAATAAGCATACTTTGTCAGTCATTCTTTCAAGTAAACATGACATTCCATGGAAAAGCCATCTAGTTGAGCTCACAACTCAAACAACTATACAAGTACTTTTCCTAAAGATCGCATTATATTTCAGTATGGAGCAGAAGTGTTTTATATATACTTCCCATTTCTTCACACACAATAGTAAAAAGACATATACTTGAAGGTCAAGAATTAATAAAATTAATAATTTTCACTGCTTTATAAGGACATTCTTAAGTGAAAGTGGTTTTTCCTGCAAGCACATGATAGTTAAAAATACAGTGACTACTAGTACATAGTACAGTTTGCTACCACTATCTTCATTTTGCTAAGGCACCAGCAGTTTGATCTACCACTGGTTTTGCACCATTAGTGCAAATGTCACCATATTTTAAAAGGCAAATAAACTGATTATTTTTATGAAAATAGATCTGATCTCACAGGTACCTCAAAGGGTCTTATTTTTTATAAAGAAAATGCTTTACATGATTACATAAGAATCCTGATCTAAATATGGAAGCAATATTAAGTCCCAGGCATTAACCAATACAAATAGACAATCTACATCTATTATAAATCTATAATCACATTAAACCATGCCCCGTGAAATGTATCACTTGAACATAATAATTCTATTCACAGATAAACCACTAAAAAAGATAGTTCAAGTAACACTGCCATTCTGCCAAGAACAGTCAGACATGAGTCAAGGATATTGCTTTTTTTATATTCAGTTGGTTATGTGTGGAGGCAGGATAGAGAGGCATTTAAGAAACCTGTTCTGTGTTTAACAGCTTGAAACAACAAACTGTCAATAACCATATGTCCTTTACTTTGTTCTAGATAGAAAATGTTCAGATGACTGAACAAATAACAATAACTATGTAAATGAAGTAGCAAAAAGAAAAAAAAAGTAAAATTGCATGCCATGAAGCAAACAAGTTCAGAAGGGTCAAACAAAGTAGACTCCTTTTTTTATTTGGTTGGTGTTTGCATAACTAATTTGCTTTTTAATGGTTTGCTTATAACTCCATGAATGCACTTAAATTTTTTGAACGTCAAATCACCTCTCCATCTCCACTCCCAGTGCCTTAGTTCACATCCCTATACCTTTCATTTGGATTGTTCAAAAGCCTCTTAATAAGTGGCCACGCTGTATCAAATCATCAATATTAGAGATCTATTGCTTTGTTTTTCTAAAAACTCTTGCTTCTCCTGGAAATAGAAGCCCCCATCCTCTTTTAGAAAAACTGATCTCACTAGTCATTTGATTGGAAAGGGAGTTGCCTGCCATCTTCCTATACTACTCTATGACCGTGGTCTCCAGCACGTAGTCAAGAGGTGGCAGCAGACCTATTAGCCCTCTCCTAGGGCCAGAGTAATGCACATAGGGATGGGCCTGTCATTGGCAAAAGCCAATCAGAGTCCTTCCCTGAGATTTTTTTTTTTTAACTAGAACCAGGGAAAAAAACACTCTCCACTACATTCATAAGTATGTGAGCCCTGCACTGCTGGCAATGTCCCTCTCTCCCAAGGTGCTTGGCAAAGCTTATCTAAGAACATGAAGCTGACAGTCAAGAGAAGTAAATATAAAATCCAGAGAGGAGAGATGTTAACCAAGTCTCTGTTTAGAGTCCTCCCTAAGCCTAGAGCAGTCTCTTCCTTTCTTCCAGCAGAATAGTTAAATGAGAGAGAATTAGGGGATTTGAGCTAGGATTCTATCAGCTGCACTAACAGTGTCTTCATTAGACCACCTTACTTACGTAAGAGAGGCTATACTGCAGCCTGAGAAAGAAAGTTGTAGTAGGAAGGATGGAAAAAGAAGAAACAGTTTAAAAAAAAAAAAAAGGTGTGGTATTCCAATGTGTGATAAAAGAGGATTTATAGACAACAATAAATCTCCTGGGAAAAATCCTAGGCATGGCCAAATGATCAATAAGCCGGATTAGAAGATGATTCCTCCCTCTGTCCACAAACTTCATAAAATGATCATGGTTGGAGAGCATAAGAGAAGAAACTGATAATATTCAGGTACACTGAAGTTCAAATAGTATTTTTAGAAATAATAGACTTAACCATTTAAATTAAAACTGGCTTAAAAAGAATTAATTAATTAATTAAAACTGGCTTGTACCAAATAGGGAAACAAAAACGCAAGGCAACTGAACAAAACAGGCACTTTAACACCAATTGGTATCAATAAGCAAAAAGGAAGAGCAAAAATTTTCACACTAAATTTTCACATTAAATCATATGACACGGTGGGTACCACTTGGAAGAAAACAAACTGGCACCAGGCTTATATGATCCAGGATGGGTGCACAGGTGTCAGAAAAAGGTATCCCAAGTCACCAAAGCAGGTATAATGAGGTACAGATATAATGAGGTGCTAAAATAATGTCCAAGACTTATTTGGGTATGGAAGCAGCAACATTATGAAAGTCTTGGGAATTGGGACAAGCTTCTCCCAAGAATTATTATGAAAACCCAGATTGAATCTAAAGTGGAAACAAAAATAAAGATGGGATTTTTTCAGTTTTAAATAAATATATAAGTTGTATTTTTTGGGGAAATCTATTGTTTCTCCCTCTGACCTGGTATTTGATCAGGGTCAATAAATCAATGTTAGCAGATCTGCCTTGATTTGGTTCTGTTACCTATCATCATCACCCCTAAAAGGAAGAGCACTTAGGAAGGCAGCCCTTAAGAGCTGAATTAGGATTATATTGCTCAAAACAGTCCAGAGTTAAAAATGAGTTATTCTCTCTCTCCTTACAGTTGCCAAGGAGGGGTAAAACCTCCCACAGTATGGCATAGAAGAGGAAGATTATCAACAACTACACATGAGATATTTGGCCAGGGGCTAAGTATCAATTTGCTCTCTAGGCCACAGATGTTTACATCTTGGCAAATAATCCAGTTTGAAAAGCTCTCTCCTTGGCCTATCTCAATTTAACCTCTATATGGTCTCAGTTTCTTTCCTCATTTGTAAAAAGTATAGTTCCTCCCTCATAGGTATGTAATGAGGATTAAACGTGTCTTTATATGTAAAATTCTTAGACCAGCCAATGGCACACAATAGCACGATTAGGTAATGTTAGCAGTCGTAGATAATAATAGTCACAAGTGAATTAGTATAAATTCAGCTGAATACATAGCTTTGCTTACAGAATTAGCATGAATCTAATTTTAGCAGTTCTGTTAAAATGCAAGCATTTTATACCTCCCACTTCACAAGGGAACACTGTGCTGCCAAGACATCTCAAGGAGGCTGATGCTAGCATCCAGGTCATCACACCTAATGAGATGGCTGCACTGACAGATGAGAAATAGGTAACCAGGGCCACAGCAACACCAGCTCCAGGCACCACAGAGCCTGACAGACCCACTGGTTCTCAAGAGAAGAAAAGCCACTGTTGTAGAAGCCAGCAGTACCTGGCAAACACAGTGATTCATGCTAGAAGTAAATCTGAGCAAGAAAAGAAGGAAGAAGGAGGTCCTCACTTGGGAACTGACACGTGCTCTCTCTTCCACTATCTCTCTTCCACTGTTTCGTCTTTTTCCACCCTTCCTACTACAACCTTTCTTTCTCAGGCTGCAGTCTATCCTCTCTTATGTAAGTAAGGTGGCTAATGAGGACACTGTTAGCGCAGCTGATGGAAACCCAGCTCGAATCCCCTAATTCTGATATAGTGAACAAAATCAAAATGCCAAAGGGGGGTAGCAATATTAACAATGAACAAAATAGAAGTCAGGGGAAAAAATATCTTAGGATATTTTTAAAAAAGTAAAACTAGAATATCACAAATCTATATGCACAGAATATATGACACATTATTAATAAAGAAAAATAATATCAGAAGAAGAGATAAATAGAAACATAGCATTCTCAAACTTTTGCAGACTCAATAAAAATATTATAAATAGAAGATTTTTTAAAGATTAAGCATAATTTAAACATCCCACCAACATAACTATAATAAATAAAAATTATATTGGCCATTTTATTTGACTAACATACAATAAAATGAGAAAATTTCCATAAAAGTTAACAACAAAATTCAAAATCTTGGGAATTTAGAAGTACTCTCCTAAAGAATGATTGGAACAGTGTTGATTAACACAAGAATAAATATCAGAGTAACAAATCAGAAGAAACCATACCAAATCAAACAATAACATTTAGGAGTTAGAATATAATGAAGTGGGTAATCTCATATACACACCACTATGGAAGCACTTGACACCCTCTTTCTGGAAGATAAATTGGGGTTTACCAAAAACTTTAAAAATTTATCATTTGATATAAGAATTGCATCTCTTGAAATTATTCTAAGGATAAGTAAGAGATCCACAAGGATTTACACAGGAAAAGACTAATCATAGAAGTATTAATAATATTTTAAAATTTTTAAATAATAAAGCAAGGAAAAGGTAAAGAGGAGTACATTCCTACGACTATTATTCAGACTTTAAAATGTTTTCAAGTATTATTTAATTGCACAGAAAAAAGGTACAATATAAACTTATATAAATAGGATAATTCCTATTCATTTTATGAAAATAGTATTACCTTAATACCAAAAGCAGACAAAGTACAAAAACTATGGAGCCACATATCAATAATGAATATAGTTGTAAAAATCCTTAACAAAATATTAGCAAATCAAATTCAGCAATATATATAAAGAACTATACATCATGACCAAGTGAGGTTTATTTCAAGAATGCAAGCCTGGTTCATTGTTCAAAAAAAATTAATAAATGTAATCTGCTATATTAACAGGCTTAAGGAAGAAAAAATCACATGATCATATCAACTGATCCAGAAAAAAAATTTTAAAAATTCAACACCTATTCATGATCAAAACTCTCAGAAAAATAGGAATAGAAGGGAACTTCCTGAACTTCATAAAGAGCATCTACAAAAAAACTAAAGCTAACCTTATGCCTAACGGTAAAAGGCAAGATTGCCCATTCTCATTGTTCTTATTCAATATAGTGTCAGAAGTTCAAGCCAGAATTGAACATAATAATAAAAAAATAATAAAGTTATCTGAATATCAAAAAAAAAGTTCAAGCCAGTTAATAAAGAAAGAAAAGGCATACAGATCAGAAAGAAAGAGATGTAACTGCCCCTATTTGCATTATGACAGATTGTCTATACAGATAATCCAAAAAACTACAAAAAATATTCTGGAACTAATATTGACTTCACCACAAGATAAACATACAAAACTCAACTGTATATCTACATATTAGCAACAAATATATGAACATCGAAATTGAAACTACAACATCATTTATAATTACTCAAAAAGAAAAAATTACTAGGCATAAATCTAACAAAACATGCACAGGACTTGTTATGAAAACTACAAGATGCTGGACTGAAAACCTAAATAAATGGAATTACATCGTATCCATGATTTAGAAGACTTAACACAGTAACGATGTCAATTCTCCTCAAACTGATAAATAGATTTAGTGCAATTCCTATCAAACTCCCAGTAAGATATTTTGTAGATACAGACAAGATTATCCTAAAATTATATGCAAAAGTAAAGGAACTAGAATAGCCAAAACAATTACAAGAAAAAGTCAAAGAAGTCAATCTACTCAATTTCATAACTATTGTATAGCTATAGTAATCAAGACTGTGCAGGGCTGGCAGAGCAACAGACATATAGATCAATGGAACAGACTGAAAACCTAGAAATGGATCCACACAAATATGATTTCCACACAAATATGATTTTTGACAAAGACATAAAAGCACTTTAATGGAGAAGAGATAGCCTTTTCAACAAACCCAGTGACATGACTGTACAAGGAAAGTTAGAAAATATAGTCTCCGACAGGACAGTCACTTATCAAAATCAAGTCTACACTGGAAGGATAACACAAATTTGGGAGAGGACAGTTAGTCTTCTTTCTTGTATGTATTGTATGTGCTATTCATATTATTTCATGTAATCCTCACAACAGCCCTCTGAGGCAAGTACTATTATCTTCATTTTATAGATTTTTATCATCTATACTCAAGGGAAAAACATGCCCTAGAATGAGACAGAACTGAATTTAAACCCAGTTCTGCTAGCCCTAGTATCTGATTATGTCATACTACAATAAAATAGAAATATTTAATTCACTTGTATATATAATTCAATTAAATAGTTAATGTATATTGAAGGAGCTCAGAACATGCCCCAAAAATACATTGCTCTGGTATATTGACTATTCTGAGTTAAAGACATTCAAGTATATCAGCAAATACAAGAAAAACACTCTGACCTTCCTTTTCTTAAAAGCAGGAGATGAAATTCCCATATGAAAAATATCCTCCCCATACCAATAAGCAAGCAACAATCTTATCAATAAGGATGAGTTGAAGCTGAGAATTCTATACAAACAGACCTTGTGAAAATCATTCTTCTCTTCCTTCTGCCATCCCACATAGCTCAGTCACCTCCACAATTGGCACAACCGCCTTTGTTCAACCTAATATAAAAGCAAGTAGGTTTTCTCTATTTCTTTGGGTCGTCATTCCTTATGAAGGCTCCTGTGTCATGTAAAACTTGTATTAAATAAATTTGTATGCCTGTCTCCTCTTGATCTTTTATGCTAATTTCTCAGGCTTCACCCCCAAAAGATTCTAAGAAGGTAAAGGTAAAAGTTTGTATCCCCTACAATATGCAAAAATATACATTATTTATATGTGCACAACTTATCATTTTTGATCTTCTGAATATATACTACAAAATCAATAACAGAAGAATTTAAAATATATATCTAGTAAATTTTCAAATGTTTGCAAAATCATCACCCAGTTTATTGTTATTCAGAGTTTAGGGTTTCCTTCGTTCTAACCATTTTGATGCTTATCAAAATTTGAAAGAAAAAGAGAAACAATGATCACTTTCTATTTATTAGTAGTGCTAGAAAACTTTTACAGAGAGAAAATCATTAAGAGAAAAGTTGTTAACAAAGTAGATGAACAATATTCTTCAAAAGTATGACAAAACTGGTTTTCATAATCAATAATCTAGTAGTTTCAATTTGCTACAATTCTCTGCATCAAAAAATATTTCCTATGGAAATAACTTATTCTGATATTAAGGTCTTTCTTGGAATCTGTATATTCTCCCTTGATATCATAATATTTGTATTCTATAGTAACATACACACCTGAAAGCAACCTTGAAGCCAAGAAACATGCCCCTCTACTGTGGGATAACTTGAAAAACACCTTTACCATGAATGTTAAGCTTACTCCATGCAATAAGAAGACATAGATAGATGAAAACAAAACATTACTCATAGAAACAAGAGCCCATGAAAAGGACACTCATGATCAAAACTACATACAAAAGGAAACTTTAAAGCAGCTGCCAGGCAAGACAATTCACCATAGTGTGGATGCTACACTCCACAGTACAGATACAAATACAGGTGGTGAGAAATGAAACTGAAAGATAGAAAAATGTCAATGAAGAAGTCCTGCCTTTTATTTGGGTAAGAACTTGTGAAAGAAAAGTTTTAATCCTGACATAACTAAGAGTGCATAAACTAACAAAACTGATCTATAAATAAATGATATGGAATATTAATAACCAGTTTAAACCAAATTGGAGGAATTTGATTTCTTTTACAATTTAAATCCAGTGAAATAAAATTAAAAAGTATTTTAACTAAAAAATAGGGTTAGTTTGCCTTTAAAATGTGATTAGTGTAAAAGCCAAATCAGAGCTAGGGATTATAAGAGTTTAGATTAATTTTCAATGCTGAAATACAAAAGAAATCACAAGCACTACTAAATTCAACAGAAGGAACTTAATACTAATCCTAGCAGACATGCATAACAAATATCCTGGGGCATAAAAACCAGGTGGAAAAGCTTTCTGTTTCCTAGACTGCAGTATGTTTCTGGGCAAGATAATCTCCCAGTAATTTTTAATCAGAAGAGAAAATATACCTGCAAATTAGTTTGACTGCAAATGTGTTCTAATTTTCTGCCTTTTAGTAAGGAAAAATATTGTAGAATCTCTTTAAATCAACTACAGATGAGAGTGTGTTTAGCAGAACTGTTAAAGTGAGAACTAGTGAGGCTTTTAGGTCTTAAGGATCTCAAATTATTCCATTAGCTGATCATAAAATCTATTCTAAGAGCAAGTAGGCTTAATAAAAAAATAGACCTAATTCATCCAATAGCATTTCTGATTCTCCACTTATACCACACACCCAGATCTAAAATATATATTTATCCTTACCAATGTCCCAAGAACCATAATTTGTAAATTCCTTATAAGGCAATAAAAAGAATAACCAATGTAGCTTTACAGATGTACCCGCAATATGGTAACTCAGTGTATTTAAAATTCATAATGTAATTAAGTGAGTAGAAAATAGTAAAAGCAGGCTCTATACCAACTTAGGAACAACAGAGAAGATGCACAGGATCTACAGGAAAAGACAGTCAACCCCTCCTTGCTGTGAAGACAAGGATAGGCTCAGCACAACAAAAGCCAAGAACAGCTATCATGGCTGAAATGAGATCACAATTTTAAAACAAGGACACCCCCAAGAAAAACAAAAATAGAGTACTGGGTAGATAGACCAGAAACTGAAAATTTTGTAATAATAGGCAAATAGGTCATCAGAATTACAAGTCAATGCCAGGTTACTACAGAAAACAAGTCAATCACACAGCCACAAAGCAATACTAAGTTTCTACACCACAGGATATTGCCAGCTTCAATACAGGGTGAGAGTCTAATTTTGAAAGAGGCAGTCCCTCTTGTGGAGGGTAGAATAAGCACAATCCCATTAGAAGTAGACTTCATATTTTTAGGAGATTTTCATGAATTATACAAGAGCTATACATGTTATAATTCATCGATGGAAATTTGTTAATCTTCTAGGCAAACACAATGAAAAAGACTGAAAAAGTAACTCAAACCATGGTTGCATTAGTTCCAACATGAACAAAACAAATCTTTTCCCTTTGTTTTTTTTTTTAAGATTTTATTTATTTATTTGAGAGAGAGAGGTAGTGAGAGAGAGCATGAGTGGGGGTAAGGGCAAGCAGACTCCCTGCTGAGAAGGGAGCCCAAGGCAGGGTCTGGACCTAGATCCAAGGACCCTGAGATCATGACCTGAGCCCAAGGCAGACCCTTAACCAACTGAACCACCCATGCACCCTTCAGTTTTTTGTCTCTTTAAAAGACATAAAAGAGAAAGATTCTTGGAGTGCCTGGGTGGTTCAGTCGGTTAAGTGTCCAACTCTTGATCTCAGCTCAGATATTGATCTCAGGGTCGTGAGTTTAAATCCCACCTTGGGCTCCACATTGGGCATGGAGCCTACTTAAAAAAAAAATTCCCACAGCTAGTCTTTTATTTAATATCTTTAGAAAGATGTTAAATTCTTAAATTTTGTATTTTTTGTCTCAGTTTTTTCAAATGAGTACATTGATCTTTTTTATTCCAGCTACCCAAAGTCACAGTTAAGGAAATCCACAAATTTAGACATCTACCTCAAGAATATTGTTTCTTCTAATGATTTTAAGTGGTTCTGATTTCCTCAGTTGACAAGACCTATATTGTCATTCATAAATAGGCTTAAAAACAGACATAATGCCAACAACATGGGCCACAAATTATATAACTCCTGCTGCTTGTCTGTTGGAAGCACATACTATCTTGCCCTGGGTACAAGCCTCCATTTTTGTTCGATTTTCCAGTACAGTCCTTATGTAGGGGGCAACTCTCCTGTCTACTGGTTCTCAAAATGTAGTCCCTGCAAAAGCAGTAATAGCATGACCATGACTTGGAGATTTGACGGAAATGAAGACCTACTTAATTGGACACTCTGGAGGTAGAGCCCAGGAATCTTTATTTTAATAAGCCCCCCAGGTGACCTAGATGCATACAACATTTGAGAACCAGGACTGTGAGACAGATCTCTGAGGACACAGGGCATCACAAAAAACATTCTCCTGACCACGAAAAAAGGTAATGTGACCCGAAAAGCCTATGATTTAAATTTTCAGTCATATTTTTCCTAAATCACACTACTCCAAACCTATACAGTCTTAACAAGGAAGTCAGAAAGATGTTAAATTCTTAAATTTTGTATTTTTTGTCTCAGTTTTCTCTACCCTCTATCACTCAATTTTTAAGACCATTCTTCATCAGAAAACATGCAAAATGGAAATAAAAAGGTGTATAATGAAAGTGTCTCCCTTCCATCCCAGCATCTCAGTACTTCTTCTCAAAGGCATCACTGTTAGGAACTTCTTATATATTCTTCTAGAAATATCCAATATACATATTCTATGCCTCACTCAATTTCTATGTATTTACTGTAAAATATAAAAAGGATGTATTTTGTGGTAAAATATATAACAGATAAGCTCATTTTCATAAGCAATTTTAAAGTGAATATCTATGGTAACCACCACTAAGGTAAAATCAGAATACTGCCAGCACCACAGAAGCCCTCCATATGTGCCTCCCCAATCACTGCCCTTTCTCCTCTCAGCAAATACCTGATTGGAATAACCTTTCCCATGTACTTCTTT
The DNA here is from genome assembly GCF_054177405.1 of Leptonychotes weddellii. NCBI lineage: Eukaryota > Metazoa > Chordata > Mammalia > Carnivora > Phocidae > Leptonychotes > Leptonychotes weddellii. Next base: position 87,516,931 of record NC_138374.1, read on the forward strand.
ATTCTTTACTACATATATATGCATCCTTGGAAAACATAATTGACTTCTGCCTATATCTGAACTTTTTATGAATAGACTCATACGGCATATATCCTTAAGTCTTGATTATTTTGCTCAATTTCATGGTTATGAAATACATACATGTTGTTGGGTTTGGCTCTGTTTGACAGAGAAGGAAGAACACACCACACTGCAAGTAGAATCTCTGAATGGTGGGAGTGAGTGGTTTTTAAGACAAACATTTGTCTGTATTTCTAAGTTTTCTATAATGAAGATTACTAATTATTAATACAAGAAAAATTCCAATAAAAACTATTAAGATAATTCCCCAGCTAAAACTTAGCATTACCCACCTCTATATTTCTTTGGTGTCTATTCCTTAAAGGGAACATTCTGGTAGTTCCAACACTAAAGAACACAGTTCCTAAAGAAAACATTCAACATTATTTAATTATGTACCAACATAAGATGATTTTCTTAGTGATGACTTTTCCTCAAGAACTCAAATTGGAGAGATATATACACAGATATAGACATATATCTACATAGAGCATAATTTATCCTCACTCCATACTTGGGAAGAATTTGAGGTATGTGCATTGAACCACATTAACAGCAATCAGATTATATAAAAACTATCATTAATACAAAGCCAAATGTTGTACAACTCACAGTGGAAATTTCATCTTCTTGCTCAGCCTAATGTTTATTAAGTAAGATTTGGCTTCTGCAGCAACTTCTTACTAGATATGTCTCCTGAGGCAAGGAAAACAAGAGCAAAAACAAACTATTGGGACTTTATCAAAATAAAAAGCTTTGGCACAGCAAAGGAAATGATTAACAAAACTAAAAGGCAACCTACAGGATGGGAGAAGATATTTGCAAATGGCATATCTGATAAAGGGTTATTATCCAAAATATATAAAGGGCTTATCAAATTCAATACCCAAAAAACAATCCAGTTAAAAAATGGTCAGAAGAATAGACATTTTTCCAAAGAAGGCACAGATGGCTATCAAATACATGAAAAGATGCTCAATGTCACTCATCATTAGGGAAATACAAATCAAAACTACAATAAGATGTTACCTCACACCTGTCAGAATGGCTAAAATTAACAACATAGGAAACAACACGGTGTTGGCAAAGATGTGGAGAAAGGAGAACCCTCTTAAACTGTTGGTGAGAATGCAAACTGACAGCCACTGTGGTAAACAGTATGGAGGAAAAGTTAAAAATAGAACTACCCTATGTCCCAGCAATTGCACTACCAGGTATTTACCCAAAGGATAAAAAAAATACTAATTCAAAGGGATACATGCACCCCAATGTTTATAGCAACATTATCAACAATAGACAAATTATGGAAAGGACTCAAATGTCCACTGACTGATGAAAGGATAAAGAAGATGTGGTGTGTGTGTGTGTGTGTGTGTGTGTGTGTGTGTGTGTATAATGGAATATTCATCAGCCATCAAAAAGAAAGAAATCTTGCTACTTGCAATGATGTGGATGGAGCTAGAGAGTATTATGCTGAGCAAAATAAGTCAGTCAGAGAAAGACAAATACCATATGATTTTACTCATGTGGAATTTAAGAAAGAAAACAAATGAACATGGTGGGGGGAGGGAGGCAAGCCAAGAAACAGACTCTTACCTACAGAGAACAAACTGATGGTTACTGGAGGGAGGTGGGTAGGGGCATGGCTTAAATAGGTGATGGGGATTAAGGAGGACACTTGTTGTGATGAGCACTGGATGTTGTATATAAGTGACGAATCACTAAATTCTATACCTAAAACCAATATTAAATTGCATGTTAAACAACTGGAATTTAAATAAAAACTTGGAGGAAAAAAAAGAAAAATACTTGGCTTAAAGTTTTCCTAACCTCAAATACAAGATATTCTAAAGAATAAGAAAAACAGAATAGAGAGTCTGAAGCATAAACCTACCCAAAATTTTAAGATTGATTCCAAAAACACCAGAGACATGTGAGCTCACTTCAATTTGCTGAAATGCAAATCATTAGGATTATCCAAAAGAGACACTGCAAACCATTCCTTTGGTTACTAGGCTATTCGGTAATAAGCACAATGAAAATAGCTCTGGAGAAGTAACTAGGATGAGTAACCCACTCCCCATTTTGCAGACACACAAGCCACTGTCTGTAACACAGGAATGTAGTAGGTCCAACATGGTGATAGGTTATGAATGAACTAACTGCCAAAACTAACTAATTGCCAAAGTGAGAGTCTTGAACCACAGATTTTCTACAGTAAGAAGATATGTGAATAGGTAGAAAGGCAGAGTAAAGGCAGAGTACCATTTATTAATAATTCCCTCAAAAAGCAGTTACAGCAATCATGTCCCTTTAGCACTTTTCATCAGTGTCAACTCCTCCCATCTCCTAACATGTCATTTGGAAACCCAAGCTGTTTGAAGACCTTTCTGTAAGTTTCCATTTTTCTTTAGGTGTGTGCCTTTTTTCTTCCTCATAAGAATCAATTATAATTATAATATATATATTTCTTTCAGTGAAACTAGGTTTCATTCTAATTTCATTAGCGAGAAATGTCAGTCTAAGGATTGCCTAGCCATAGATCAAACTTTTCTGTTACTCTTATTTAAAAACTGCTGCAAAGAAGTTAAAGAGTATTAGAGAAGCTGCTTTGGTAGAGCAGAGTGTCCTGGACATCCAAATCTTCCATCACCCCAAGAAATTCTCACCAACCTAAAACCAAGCTCAGGGGCCTACCTCTGAGCTATAGGAATAACTGAAAACCAAGAGGTGACTCTTCTCTAGCCATCCCCTAACCATGGCTGTAATTAGCCTGCCACAGAGAATGAACTAAGAATTTTCCACTGGGTATAACATTTCATATGGCTAGCCTCTGATAGAGGTCAGTCACCACAGGAAATGCACAGTGTTCCCTGACCTCAAAACTTCTGATAATAAATGGTTCTCAAACTGAGTGTTCATCAAAACAGCTTCGTAAGATTTTTAAAAATGCGTATTTCTGGTCTCTGGTCCAAACTTACTGAAATTAGGGCCCAAGAAGGTGCATTTTAAACAGTGTGCCCAAGTGGTTCTAGTGCACACTAAAGTTTGAGATGCACTGTCTCCCAAACCACTGATTCAGGTTTGAGTTTCACATCCTAACCATGTTAAGGTCTTATACCACTTGAAGGAGACAACCACATTGATGGTCCCCAGTGAGCCATAATTCCTGGTATCATGCCCTGTATAATCCCCTCTCATACTGGACTCTGGACTTGGCCATATGACTTGCTTTAGTCATTAAGACATGATGCAAGCAGACACTGGATGAGCACTTAAACGTTGAGAATTGTCTTGAAATGCTCTTCTTGGAAGCCAGCAATCATGCCATAAATAAGCCGTGGATGGACTACTGAGTGATAAGATGCCAAGTGGAATGTCTCTGGAGGATGAGAAGAAACCTTGTATGTTCTAGCTCCAGCACAGCACCCACACTAAAAAAGCCAGGCAAGTGACCCCAGGTATACCATTGGAAGAATCACCAGCTGAGCCCAGGTAATCAACAGAATTATGAGAAATAATAAATCATTTTTAAGGAACTAAGTTTTGAGATGGTTTGTCATAAAGGTATAGGGCTGATTGATAACTACTGATTGCGGTCTTTAAAAAATGTATCATGTGCTGGACTCTGAAAAACAAACTGAGGGTTCTGGGGGGGAGGGGGGTGGGAGGATGGATTGGCCTGGTGGTGGGTATTGAGGAGGGCACGTTCTGCATGGAGCACTGGGTGTTATGCACAAACAATGAATCATGGAACACTTCATCTAGAACTAATGATGTAATGTATGGGGATTAACATAAGAATAAAAAAAAAATGGAAAAGAAAAAAAAATGTATCATGTGATATAATCTCTAAAACTGCTATTAATACCTAATTATTTTGAACACTTACTATGGAAACTGCTCTAAATGCATCACATGTATTACCATATTTATGCAGTAGATACTGTCACCTCCATTTTGCAGATTAAAAGGAAGAAGGCTTTAGGCATTCAATTCAGGTCATATCATTAGTATCATTAGTATATATTAGTATCTTCACATACAATTATTAAGTGGTAAGCCACAGAACTATAAGAGGCATTCCAAACACTGTACACTAAATTAACCTTGCCATGTACAATAGGATTTTCACTGAGCTCTTTGCCATTCCTTTACCTAGATTCTTGTGTCCTCTAATTCAAACAGATGAGTATAGGTTTTTGGATTATACTACACATCACCAGGCTCTAAAGAGACCCTAAGGTTCCTCATACACACATCACAGTAGCTAGGTGCTAGTGCTTTAGCTGCCTAGCAACAGATGTTTCTTTATTCCAATCAGGTGTGAAGAGCAAGCCCTGACATCCAAAGATAAAAGATACCATGACTTGTCATTGCTTTGTCATTGATAGAGAGCCTATAATCATAAAGGCACACAGGCAAACTTGAGATAAATCTATTCACTTCTTTTTTCCCATAGTAACATATTCAAAAAATCAGAATGATCTATTCATCCTCCAAATGTCTCCAAGGAGACATCAGACACAATCAAGTTCATATATTAAGGACTTCTTAACTCTGAGCTTTTGAGACACTAGTACTGGTACTATACACTTAGAATGTGTGCATTATGTTATATAAATTATACAATACAGTTGATTAAAAAATAAAAGTTAAGGAAAGGAGAAATAACATTCTCACAGCAACAACTTAGAAGATGAAAGATTTTTTCCAGTGGCTGTTTCAAGCATTCTTTTGTTTTTTCATTTGCTAAAGCCTTTTCTTTCTTTTTTTCAAGCTCTTATTTTACTGCCAGTTAGTTAATACACAGTGTTATATTAGTTTCAGTGTACAATATAGTGATTCAACAATTCCATATATCACCCAGGGCTCATCACAACAAGTGCACTCCTTAATCCCCATCACCTATTTCACCCATCCCCCACCTCCTCCCCTGTGGTAACCATCAGTTTGTTCTCTATGGTTAAGAGTCTGTTTCTGGGTTTGTCTCTCTCTCTTTCCCTTTTCTTCCCTTTGTTCATTTGTCTTGTTCCTTAAATTCCATATAAGTGAAATCATATGGTATTTGTCTCCGACTTTTTTCACTTAACATTATACTCTAGTTCCAACCATGTTGTTGCAAATGGCAAGATTTCATTCTTTTTTATGGTTCAATAATATTCCATTGTGTATATACCTCTTCTTTATCCATTCATCAGTTGACAGACATTTGGGCTACTTCCATATTTTAGCTATTATAAATAATGATGCTATAAATATAGGGGTGCATGTTTCCCTTTGAATTAGTGTTTTTATATTCTTGGGTAGATACTCTGTAGTGCAATTGCTGGACTGTACAGTAGTTCTATTTTTAACTTTTTGAGAAACCTCCATAATGTTTTCCACAGTGGCTGCACCAGTTTGCATTCCTACCAACAGTGCACAAGTGTTCCCTTTTCTCCACATCCTCGCCAACACCTGTTGTTTCTTGTGCTGTTGATTTTAGCCATTCTAACAGGTGTGAGGTGACACCTCCTGGTCCAATGTGTCATTCAAAGCTCTTGTTTCTTTGTTGATCTTCTGCTTAAATGATCTGTCCATTGCTGTGAGTGGAGTGTTGAAGTCTCCTACTATTAATGTACTATTATCAATATGTTTCCTTACTTTGGTTATTAATTGGTTTATATAACTGGCTGCTCCCACGTGGAGGGCATAAATATTTACAATTGTTAGATCTTCTTTAAGTATGATATAGTGTCCCTCTACATCTCTTAATACAATCTTTGGTTTAAAATCTAATTTGTCTGATATGAGGATTGCCACCCCAGGTATCTTTAAGGTCCATTAGCATTGTAAATGGTTCTCCATCCCCTCACTTTCAGTCTGGATGTATCTTTAGGTTCAAAATGAGTGTCTTGTAGACAGCATATGGATCCTGTCTTTTTATCCAATCTGCAGCCCTGTGCCATTTTATGGGAACATTTAGGCTGTTCACGTTTAGAGTGATTATTGAAAGATACGAATTTATTGTCATCATGTTGCCTGTGAAGTCCTTGTTTCTATAGATTGTCTCTGTAAATTTCTGTTCTATATCACTCTTGGGGCCTTTCTCCTTTTATAGAACCCCCCTTAATATTTCTTGCAGGGCCGGCTTAGTGGTCACATATTCTTTCAGTTTCTGCCTGTCCTGGAAGCTCTTTTCTCTCTATCCATTCTGAATGACAGCCTTGCTGGATAAAGTATTCTTGGCTGCATGTTCTTCTCATTTAGTACCCTGAATATGTCTTGCCAGCCCTTTATGGCTGGCCAGGTTTCTGTGGACAGGTCTGATGTTATTCTGATGTTCCTCCCACCATATGTAAGGAACCTCCTCGCCCTAGCTGCTCTCAGGATAGTTTCTTTAGCTGTAAAATTTGCAAGCTTCACTATTATATGTTGGGCTGTTGATCCATTTTTATTGATTTTGGAAGAGGTCCTCTCTGCTTCCTGGACTCGAATGCTTGTTTCCTTCCCCAGATTAGGGAAGTTCTCAGCTATGATTTGCTGAAATATATCTTCTAGCCCCCTGTTTCGACCCCCTCAGGGATCCCAATAATTCTGACACTGGAATGTTTCATGGCATCATTAATCTCTCCTTTTTTCATGTGCTACTAGCTGCCTATCTCTGTTTTCCTCAATTTCCTTCCTTTCCATCACCTTATTTTTTAGATCGAGTCTCCCTTCTGCCTCATTTATCCTCACTGTTAGAGTATCCAGTTTAGACTGCATCTCATTCATAGCCTTTTTTAGTTCGGCCTGATTAGATCTCATTTCTGCCCTTAGAGATTCTACATTGTCTCTAATGTTTTTTTTAAGCCTAGCTATTGACTTTATGATTGCTATCCTGAATTCTATCTCTGACACCTTGCTTATATCCATACCCATTAGTTCTGTGGCAGAGGATATTGTCTCTGTTGAGAGTTCCTCCTCCTACTCATTCTGTTGAGGGATGGTTGAGTGAGTGACCAGAGTCGAAAATATCAACCACAACCTAAGCAAGATGAACCCTAGCAAAATCAGAGTGGTCAGAAACCACCACTAAAAAACAAAGCCAAAATTAAAAACAAGAATAGAATTTAAAAATTTTAAAAAAAAAGCAAACAAACAAAAGGGGGAGAAGAAGGGGGGTATAATCTCTCAGTGTGGACAAAGATTAGAGCAAAAAAGGACTAAAATGAGGCATATATCTACAAAAAATATAGGTGTGAAAAAAGACAAGTTAAAAAGCAACTATGAGAGGCGCAAGATGGTGGAGTAGTAGTAAACCTAAATTTCTTCTGGTCCCAGTAATTCAGGTAGATAGTTATCAAACCATTCTGAACACCTACAAATGCAACAGGAGATCGAAGAAAAGAATAGCAGCAATTCTATGAACAGAAAAGCAACCACTTTCTGGAAGGTAGGACGTGCTGAGAAGTGAATCTGAGGCAATATACGGGAAGACAGATCATCCTACTAAAGAATGAATGGGTTTATAGCAGCAATGTCCACAATAGCCAAACTATGGAAAGAGTCAAGATGTCCATCAACAGAAGAATGGATAAAGAAGATGTGGTATATATATACAATGGACTATTATGTACCCATCAAAAGGAATGAAATCTTGCCATTTGCAATGACGTGGATGGAACTGGAGTGTATTATGCTGAGTGAAAGAAGTCAATCAGAGAAAGACATGTATCATATGATCTCACTGATATGAGGAATTCTTAATCTCAGGAAACAAACTGGAGGGTTGCTGGAATGATGGG
>NC_138374.1:87524862-87540368 GCF_054177405.1 Leptonychotes weddellii
TATATGTTAAAACAAAAGAAGAAGATAGTAGGAAGGGAAAAATGAAGGGGGGGAAATCGAAGGGGGAGATGAACCATGAGAGACTATGGACGCTGAGAAACAAACTGAGGGTTCTAGAGGGGAGGGGGGTGGGGGGATGGGTTAGCCCGGTGATGCGTATTAAAGAGGACACATATTGAATGGAGCACTGGGTGTTATAAGCAAACAATGAATCATGGAACATTACATAAAAAACTAATGATGTAGCATATGGTGATTAACATAATAAAATTTAAAAAAAAGAATGAATGGGTCAACTAGGAAATTAAAGAAGAATTTAAAAATTCATGGAAAAAAATGAAAATGAAGACACAACTTTTCAAAATCTTTGGGATACAGCAAAGGCAGTCCTAGGAGGAAAGTATATAGCAATACAAGCCTTTCTCAAGAAACAAGAAAGGTCTCAAATACACAACCTAACCCTACACCTAAAGGAGCTGGAGAAAGAACAGCAAATAAAGCCTAAACCCAGCAGGAGAAGAGAAATAATAAAGATCAGAGCAGAAATCAATGAACTAGAAACCAAAAGAACAGTAGAACAGATCAACGAACCTAGGAGCTGGTTCTTTGAAAGAATTAACAAGATTGATAAACCCCTGGCCAGACTTATCAAAAAGAAAAAAGAAATGACCCAAATAAAATGAATGAAAGAGGACAGATCACAACCAACACCAAAGAAATACAAACAATTATAAGAACATATTAGGAGCAACTCTATGCCAGCAAAATAAACAATCTGGAAGAAATGGATGCATTCCTAGAGATGTATCAACTACCAAAACTGAACCAAGAAGAAATAGGAAACCTGAACAGACTGATAACCAGTAAAGAAATTGAAGCAGTAATCAAAAATCTCCCAACAAACAAAAGTCCAGGGCCAGATGGCTTCCCCGGGGAATTCTACCAAACATTTCAAGAAGAATTAATACCTATTCTTCTGAAACTGTTCCAAAAAAAAAAAAAATAGAAATGGAAGGAAAACTTCCAAACTCATTTTATGAGGCCAGCATTACCTTGACCCCAAGACCAGACAAAGACCCCATCAAAAAGGAGGATACAGACCAATATCCCTGATGAACATGGATGCAAAAATTCTCACCAAAATACTAGTCAATAGGATCCAACAGTACATTAAAAGGATTATTCACCACGACCAAGTGGGATTTATTTCTGGGCTGCAAGGCTGGTTCAACATCTGCACATCAATCAGTGTGATACAACACAGTAATAAAAGAAAGAACAAGAACCATATGATACTCTCAATAGATGCAGAAAAAGCACTCGACAAAGTACAGCATCCTTTCTTGATCAAAACTCTGCACAGTGTAGGGATAGAGGGTACATACTCAATATCATAAAAGCCATCTATGAAAAACCCACAGCGAATATCATTCTCAATGGGGAAAAACTGAGAGCTTTTCCCCTAAAGTCAGGAACATGGCAGGGATGTCCACTATCACCACTGCTATTCAACATAGTATTAGAAGTCCTAGCCTCAGCAGTCAGACAACAAAAAGAAATAAAAGGCATCCAAATCAGCAAAGAAGAAGTGAAACTCTCACTCTTTGCAGGTGATATGATACCTTATGTGGAAAACCCAAAGACTCCACCCCAAACTGCTAGAACTCATACAGGAATTCAGTAAAGTGTCAGGATATAAAATCAATGCACAGAAATCAGTGGTATTCCTACACACTAACAACAAGACAGAAGAAAGAGAAATTAAGGAATCGAGCCCATTTACAACTGCACCCAAAACCATAAGATACCTAGGAATAAATCTAACCAAAGAGCCAAAGGATCTGTACTCAGAAAACTATAAAATACTCATGAAAGAAATTGAGGAAGACACAAAGAAATGGAAAATCTTTCCGGATTTTTGTTGTGGTTGGCTTCCAGTTTCATAGTGTTGTGGTCAGAAAAGATGCATAGTATGATTTCAAATTTCTTGAATTTGTTGAAGCTGGTTTTGTGGGCTAATATGTGATCTATTCTGGAGAATGTTCCATGTACACTTGAAAAGAATTAGTATTCTGCTGTTTTAGGATGGAATGTTCTGAATATATCTGTTAAGTTCACTTGGTCCAGAGTGTCATTCAAAGCCTTGTTTCCTTGTTGATGTTCTTTTAGATGATCTATCCATTGCTGTAAGTGGGGTGCTAAAGTCCCCTACTATTATTGTATTACTGTCAATTAGTTCCTGTATATTTGTTATTAACTGCTTTATGTATCTGGGTGCTCCCATATTGGGTGCATACATATTTACAATTGTTACATCTTCTTTTGGATTATCCCCTTTATTATTATATAGTGTCCCCATTTCTCTCTTGTTACAGTCTTTGTCTGCTGTTTTTTATGTTGCCTCTCTATGCAGGCTGCTGTCTCTTTAAGGGCAGCAACCCAGTTATCACTGCCCTCCTGGTTTGCCCAGTGCTGAGTCAGTTCACTTTTAAAGCTCCAGGCTCTAAGTTCCACAGGTTTTACAAACTCAGGGAATTCAGCCCCTCTGATTTTTAAAGCCAAACATTATGGGGAATTGTCTTCCTGATGTGAGCTCCCTGGTGCAAGGGCCTGTTTCTCTGCCCTCTCCACATGCAGCTCCCTCCCACCTGTGGGCAGCTGCCCTCCGTCTTTCTTCTTTCTGACTTTCCTAGCCTTTCAGATGCAGCTTCTTCTCTATATTTACTTGTGGAGTTTGTTCTACCAGTCTTCAGATCACTCTCCAACTTACTGACTTGTATATGGATGATATCTACTTATAAATATGGGAGAAGGTGAGCTCAGGGTCCTCTATCTTCCCAAGCTCCCAGTCTACTAAAACCCTATTTAAAGCACTCTAAAGTCTTTGCCTTAGAAAAAAGTCTGGAGAGAGCGAACAAGTTTAAATTTTATCAATAAAATTTAGAGTCCAGTACACATGCTAATATTTAGGCAGAACCAATTAAAAATATATATTCTATGGTATAGGTCAGTAAACTTTTTCTGTAAAGGGTCAGATAGTTAATATTTTAGGCTTTGCAAGCTATACTATGTCCAGCTACTCAACCCTGCTTTGTAGTATAAAAAGAGCCATAGACAATATACAAATGAATGGGCATAGCTGTGTTCCAATAAAAGTTTATTTATAAAACCAGGCAGCTGGCCTGATTTGGCCCAAGGCTATAGTTTGCTGACCTCTGACCTAGGGCTTTCAAATCACCAGAAAAATAAAAAGAAGAATGAGTTCAATAATGAAAAATTTATCCATCCAACAAAAGCCTGGAAAAAGGTGGGGGGCAGGTGGGGTTGGTGGAGGAAGCAGGGGCAAAGAATGAAAAAACTTAAAGCAAGATAAAAGAAAGGAATCCAAATGGATCAGTAACCATGATAAATGGCAATAGGTTAAATTCAACTATTATTCTAAGATAAGACTACTAGATTGCATTGACAAAATAAAATTTTTTTAAATAGAATAAAATTTAGCAATAGTGGCTATAACATATGTATTAGAGGCAAAGGCCCAAAAAAATTTGAATAAAAGATATGCCACCCTTTAAGGTAAACAACACAAAACAATTAATGGAAATGAAGTAAGACAGCACATAATAAACAAAAAGATATAATAATCACATGTAATAATGTAGCTTCAGAATATACAAGGCAAAAACAGTCCAAATTAAAAGTAGGAACTGACAAATTCATAACAATGAGTAATTTTTTTTTTTAGATTTTTTTTTTATTTATTTATTTGAGAGAGAGAGAATGAGAGACAGAGAGCATGAGAGGGAGGAGGGTCAGAGGGAGAAGCTGACTCCCTGCTGAGCAGGGAGCCCAATGCGGGACTCGATCCCGGGACTCCAGGATCATGACCTGAGCCGAAGGCAGTCGCTTAACCAACTGAGCCACCCAGGCGCCCACAATAATGAGTAATTTTAACATGGAAGAATTTTTAAAAACTTTTTTTCAGAAGCTGATAAACCAAGCAAACCAAAAAACAAATAAACAAAAAACAAAAGAGGAAGCCTGTAGATCTGAACAACAGATTTGAATCAACAGTTATTTATAAATAAAGAGAGAACAGTGCAACAAATATCCTTCTTTTCAAGCACACACTGGAAATATTTTCAAAAGTTAACAAAGGATAGCAACAAATTTCAAAGAACCAATTATCAGAGACTACATTCTCTGACAATGTTCAGACACTAAAAGAGATTCTTAAATAACAAAGGAACTAAAACAAAATTTACGATGAAGAGTGCAAAATATTTAGAGAAGAATGACTGTTTCGCAATCGCAGTTTATAGTATTGTAGAGGAAAGAGACAAAAATCATTAGTCAAAAATCAATATATAATATAGAGTGTATGGATTAATTAATATATAATAGCTAAGTGTGCTAAGGGCTCTGAAGGAAAAGCAGAGTGCCAGAAGAACATGTCACTTGGGAACCTAGCATCTTCTGGGGGTGTTAGGTTCGGTTTCCAGGAGGAAATGACATTTGGGGGTGGGGAAGGAGGGCATGCATATTCCAGACAAAAGGAAAAGCAAGGAAAAAGATCCTGAGGAGTGAAGGAATTAGGGGTACTTGGAGATCTGAAAGGCAGCCAGTGGTGGGAATGCAGAAGCAAGGGAGAGTAACCTCAAACTGTGTAAATAAGTGATACCTAAAAAATGTAGGTTCCTGAAATACATAAGGAAACAAACAAGGACTGCTTTTAGTCAAATTAAACATCTTTAAGAATATAAAAAACAGGGGCAACTGGGTGACTCCATCGGTTAAGAGTCTCAGACTCTTGATTTCCACTGGGGTTGTGATCTCAGGGTAGGGAGATCAAGCCCCACAATGGGCTGAGGCTCAGTGCAGAATCTGCTTGAGAGTCTCTCTCCCTCTCCCCCTCCCCCCACCTCCCTCTCCCTCTCTAAACAAAAATAAACTAAAGCAGTAATTAAAACACACACACACACACACACACACACACACACATATATAACATTATTCCCATTTAACTGGAAAAGTTTTAAGAAGGTATTCTAAGTTTACAATTTTCAAGAACTTGTTCATTGTTTGTCTCTTAACTGCCACTATTGACCAGAATGGTAGTAATTTCTCTAAGTCCTATCTTAAACTGTATTTTTCACACCTAGTTAAGATGTTAAGTATTAAAATCATCCTTCATACCACTTATTATATAACTTCTACCTGGAATGGCTTTCCATAAGCAATCAATTGACCTGGGTATTCATGGAATAGGGTAAATAATCCCAACTGTGAAATCAAATAGCTATCTGGAGTTCAGGACGTTAACTCTCCCTTCTAATTTTTCAATTCCACACCTATAAAATGGGGTTAATAATCAAACTTGATGATGGGAATTTATAGGGTTTAAGTGATAATCCATGTAGAGGCAGAATGGTACAACTGTGATACAATGATGGCAAACTTGGTAGAAATCCCAACCCCACCACCTAAGAGCTGTGTGACTTTGGGCAAGTTACTTAACCTCTCATTGCTTAGGTTTCCTCAATGTGACATGGTCTTCACATACTATCTATGCTATAGTTTTGAGAATAAAATAATTCACGTAAAGTACTTAGCACTCCATAAATATAAACTGATATTAGTATTAAAACTGGTTTTATTGTTCTATAGTTAAGAGAAAGCCTAAATATCTAACAAGATTTGATTCTTCCCCTCTGCCCTTAGTCAAGTCATCACAACTGACAATCCTAGGGACTCATATTTTGCTTTAAAGGTTTTTAGATGCTGAAACATATTAGCAAACAAAATTTCACTGTTCCTAAATAAAAATTTTTCAATAGCCTTAATACATACCTGCTTCTTCAGGACCAATAAACCAGCAAAAATCTTGAAACTCCTTCTAAATCACTAATTTCATTTAAAGTTCTCATAACTTACAAATTCATTAGGTATTTTCACTGTTTATAACTGTATGCTACACTCAATGCATTCAAAGGCAAGGTCTTACATGTCGTTCAATGTACTTGGTACATCTGTTGTAAATTCCAACTGTTTTGTTTCCTCTTTCAGATAGAACATAAACATTCACAAAACTCCAAAGCTGTGACATTCTAAGCAAAACTGGGCCCACTCCAAGAATTTTCATTGAAACAGAGTTAGATTTACGATGTTTACATCCAACGTCTTTGCACCAAAAAATTTCACGTCTCTTCCACAATGTCCCAGAAGCTGAATTACTTGAAGGAAATCTAATACAAAAAAGCTGAGAACTCAACCAATTCAAACAGCCCAAATTCAGGGGGCTGCCATCAATGCAATGTGTCTTACAGGGTTCTGGGCCAACCTAGCATCAAAACTACCATTCAGGGTAGAAATTAAAACTCTGCAAGAGGCTCCGAATAAGAATAACCCAATTTGAAAAGTGAAGAACTTGATAAATATGATCTTGCTGTTATTCATCCTGTTTCAATTAGCACATCAGAGCCAATTCTGGGGTAAATTTACAAACTGACTAATATTCTCACAAATCTGCTTCCTAATTAATTAAGTGCAAACAGACCACAACCCTGTCTGCATATGCCTTTTTGAAAACAAAATCTAAAATTGCTTTGAAATAGTCTCCATGAAAATAGCATTAATTTTCCAGCCAAAACACAACACGAGGATACAGAATACTGGGTTGAAAGGCTAAGAGGAAACTTATAAACCATCCTGACTCATTTTACTGAGAAAGAAACTAAATTTCAGGAAGGACAATGTTATAAACAATGCAGTAAAACTGCTTAATGCATAAATCTGTTATAAGAAAGGACACTTTCCAACAAAACTTCAGGACTCTAATATTTCAAAAGGCTAAATTTGGGGAGCACTACAAGTGGCTCCTCCCACCTCCTGCCCAGTGCCGACCATGATGGATGATCAGAATGGGTAATAGCTGATAGCTGCTAAATCAACTAGATGTAAACAATAATCCTATTTCATGGATTTAAACTAGATCCAGAATTTAACTGAGGAAAAATTTTAAGTACTTTGTTCCTTAAACAATGATAGGGATTTTCTTTTTTCCTACTGACAATGGACGTAGAAGTTGAAATTTGTTAGCATTTTAATCTATTGCTTTGTTACTAAGAAGTCATTAACTTTACTTAAAAATTAAAAGGTAATGATATTAGCAGTAGTGTGGTGGTAGTAGTAACAGAGTAGTAATCATAATAGTAATACTGTCTAACACATATAGCACTTTAAGTGTTGGACACTGTGTTTAATACATTAATCCTTACATTTAATCATTTAATTAATCACTTAGTCATTTAAGCATTACATTCAATACATTTAATCCTTACAGTTACCCATTAAAGAAGGTGTACTATATTATTCTTATTTTACAGATAAGGAAACAAGGTACAAAGAGGTTAAGTAATTTGTCCAAAATCCCATGGCTAGTTAAATAGCAGAGCCAAAATTCAAGCCTACACAGCCTGATTTCAGAGTAAAAATAATTCATTTCATCGACGGAATTTAACTACATGAAAGTAATACTGAGGACATCAAAACAAATACATTGCATAGTTTTTAAATTAAAAAAGAAAAAAGAACACAAGAACATTCACCTTGTTTTTCTTCCCTTTTAAAACCTGAGCCCCCAAATGACAAAATGTACTTCAATCTACAAATGTAAAAAGACTTGTAAATGCCCCAAGCGCACCTCATTATTTTTTCCTACCATCTATTCTGCACACTAAGGTCTCTCTTTTCTAGCTCTCTTAGGAGAAGTAAACTTCCACATCTACATAGATTAACTATAGGACTAAGAACTGAGGCTGCCTACATGCACATGACTTTATTATTTGTGCCAAGAAATTCTTACCCAAAGATAAGGCTGTAAATCAGTAAATAACTTCATTATTTACTTCAGGAACTTCCCAAAAGTCCATTTACCCCAACAATAGACTACTCAAACAGTCCCCTTTTCGCAATATTCCCTCAACTGGACAAACAACTCACTTATTCAACAACTGTGTACTTACAAGGCTTGGTTAAGATCCTTGTCTCACTGTTTCCGCTAATCCTAAACTATTATATCAGGAACTTACGCAGTTTCCATCACTGCACTGAAAGACCCACCTTAAATCTCTCAAGGTCACACCCAAAACTCTACAATATCTGCCCATTATCTCTCCCTGGTAAAGTTGACCAAGACTGTCAAGATGTGCTCTCCTTGTAGTGAGCAACAGTTTTGTTGATTAAAGCTATTCTGGCCTTCTTTGGGGGAGTTAACAGTCAATAGAAGGAAATGAACCAATTTGATTTCAACTGCTCTCTTATCAACAACACCTTTTTTTAAAAAAATCTCTTCTCCCCTCATGCCTATGCTAGACCATAGGTGAAATTAAATATACCAGGAATTGAGATCACTATAGAAAAAGATAAACATAAACCAGCAATGAAAGGGCCTGCATAAATCTAATAATAAATTCAACACAAGGCTTCAAACTATATTTCCTTGCAGCCACAATTTAAACTTGAAGCTGAATTGGATTATTTGCACATTTAAAAAGTGTCTAAAAGGATTCCTAAAATTGAGATTTAGAAAAAAAAAGCCTTGAAATGCCAAAATTTAAAGTATTCTGCCATCTGATTAGATTTTACAAAAATTTTCTTTAATCAACTCATGTTTCTAATGTTATGTACCAAATATAGACACATGAAATATAGCTAATCTTCAAAGAAAGCTGACTAAAAATTATTTAAACCTGTATAAATATAAAATTAGTCATTTTGACATCACGTTTTCATTTAATCAATGTTATTAGATTTCAGTTATATTTATCTATGCAATTATTAAAGTATTAACTAGTATTTACTATAATTCTATTTTATTCCTGTCTCTCCAAACATCACATTTTGCTGAAAAAATTAAAACAGTTAAAAACCCAATTGAGAAAAGAGAGGGAAAAAAAAAAACAATTGAAACGTATTAAGATACCAAAGATAAGCTTTTTAATGAAGTTGAGGCCCTTAAACAAGAATTTGTCTCATCACATTAAAACATGTGTGTATATTATGTATGTATGTGTATGTGTGTGTGTGTGTATGTATGTGGGTATAAATGTGTGTGTATTCATCCTGAGGTAATCCCAATTTTGTTTTCCATAGCTTATCAACACCAGCCCTTTCAAGTAGTACTATTACTGCCTGTGTAAGTGTTGCTAAACGTGTTATTGTAAACATCTTGCTATGGAGCCATACGTGTCGAGGAAAGAAGATGGAGGTTACAAGAGACCAGGTCTGCATCTTGGATTCCCTACTCTAAATTGGCAGAAATAACTTATTCTCAGATAGCCTCAGCCCACTTATCTGGAAAAGAATGATATATCCACCTACTTGGCATAATTGCTGTGAATATTAAAGGAGATAATGTATAAGGTACTCAGTTTACAACCCAGCACAAGGTGTTAAGGTCTCTGTAAATGTTCGTTACCCATCATGCATGTTAGTTCCCTATAACTGTGGTCCTAAGGATCTACAAGATATTAAAGCACTTCCTCAATAATTAAAGAAGTATTCATTATGCAACAAGATCTTTAAGGTTCAGATCCTTTCAACCAATAATTCTATTTCTAGGAACCTAGCCAGAAGAAATGACTAGAGATACTGTCAAATATTAATGTACAAAAATATTCTTCAAAGCTATATTTTTAACATCAAAAACCTGGAAACAACCTAAGTATCCCAATATTATACTACATCTATATGACTGCATAGTGTACAACTATTGAAATACTCATGAAGAATTAAGAGCATCCAAAAATGCTCCCTAAAATTAAATTAAAACAATAGCTTACGGACATACATCTCAACCATCTTAACAATTACATGTCAGTGTACACACATACACACATTCAAAAGAAAAGGATTTAGAGGAATGACTATATCAAGATAATGGGAAAACAGGTAACTTTTACTGTTTCCTTTCTTACTTTTTTTCCCAAATTTTCTACTGTATACCTGAATTACTTTGATATTTAGAAAAAATAAAACTAAAAAACCCTTTCAATTATGTTTATTATTTAGAATATTCTAGTTTTTTAAGGATAATCTTTTAATTCATACCCATCTCATTTCCAAAAGGATTTGGAATAGTTGACAAAACTACATACAGCAGACTAAAATAAATAGAAGACAAATAAAGATAAAAAGCTTGCAAACTCTCAGTATACAACCATCTGTACAATCTACCTATCTATGTATGTGCACACATGTGTATATATGTGTGTATGTGTATATATATATTTATATATTCAAAGAATTTTGTTTCAGATACTAAAAACTACAGGAAGTTTCTCCAGCTTTCTCAGAAAGGGCATACCACAGATATGGTAGACATTGTTTTAAATTGTACATTAGGAGAATTATTTCAGTGAATTAAGTGAATTGGTTATGTGATTGGGAGGAGAGGAGGCAGATTAAAAGTCAAGGAATCAAGACCTGAAACAGGATAAGCATGACCATGATAAGCAACTCAAGGAAAACTTTTTTAAGAATGTAGATGCAAAGATATATATAGATGGAGACAGATTTTTCCCTCATGTCACCTTTATTCATGTCTTTAAAGAAAAAAATTAAAATACTAAAATTATATTTTAATTTCTGCATATATAATACACCAAGAAAATAAACTAACAAAATAAGCTCCTATTAACAAAATGTATTTGGATATACTGTATTCAAGATAGCACTTACCTTCACTGATGGCATGGGGCTTAATAATGCAACAGGTACAATTCGTAAACTTAGCAGTGTTTGCTGGTCCACAAACTCCACTTGAAGGAAAAAATAACTCCATTTCCTAAAGACAGAGAGAAATAACTTCGGCCTATGTAATCTCTTATCTTAAACTTCTAGGATATTTACATGAGAGGGGAAAAACTATGCAATTAAAGTTTTATAATATAAATTCTTTGCTTCAAGTTTTCCAAAAATGATTTTAACAAGACTAACTGATTAACTGAACCCTGTTTTAAGTCTTATAATCAAAAGATCATATAAAAAAGTATTAATTAAAGTAATGAGAATATGTATCATTCTGCCCCAGGATTAAAACTAATAACATCTTAACATATTTTGAATATTGGCAGTAATGAAAACAAAGTTCCTATTTTCCCCAAAGCATTAGTTCATAGACACAGGTCCAATTTTAAACTCTTTATTAAAATATGTAAAATTAAAAACTAGGGAATTCTTTATAGAAATAGATTAGTATTTAAGAATCAGAACCACAAAATTACTTTTAACCAGTCAAAACTAATGAACTGGGGGGCTCCTGGCTGGTTCAGTCAGTAGAGCATGCAACTCTTGATCTTGGGGTTGTAAGTTCGAGCCCCATGTTGGGTGTAGAGATTACTCAAAAATAAAATCTTAAAAAAAAACAAAAAAACAAAAAAACAAATGAGCTTACTACAGTTCTAGCATACAATTAAATCATATAAACTTTATTTTATAACCAGATTCAGGCTATGTTATTTGCTTTGCACATGGTTCACTTAGATGACAACTCAGCAACAACTTGAACAGCCCAAACACAGTCACACTAATTAATTTTTAATCATTTAGACAGAAGCTTTCCTGCCTCTAAGCTTTTGATACTGTTATTTCTACTATTCCCTATAAAACCCTCTGTCCCAAGGTCCAAAGAATTCTACCAACTTCAAATGTCACCTCCTCAGGAGGCCTTTTGTGATGCCCCCATTCAATACCCTGTACTTTTATAAAATTGTGGTTATTTGGGTAATTGCCCTTCACAAATTTCAAATTTGAAACAAGTAACTAACCTGCATAGCTTTGTAAGTCCTTTAGCACCTAAACAAATGGCTCAAATACTCATTTTTCGTTGAATTTAAAAACGGAAAGATCATAGGATATGTAAGTGTGCCACACTGACGTACAATCTTAAAAATCACAGAGAAGATGAGGAATTGTCCAGAGTAATGTATATACCAGTGCAATTCTGGCATTAAGATATTTTAGAATAAAAATGTTCTATTCCTTAGACATCAAGTACTTTTCCATCATACTGCTTCCTTTATTACTCTACTTAAGTAGTAAGAACAGTAATAAACAACTTCCAGCCATCTGTATTGTCATGGCTCCCACGTTTCTGCCTCCAGTCCAACCTCCTTCCTAAACTCCACACCCATATCTATGCCACTACCACTACCACTTAAATTCATATTTAAAATGTCCTGATTTCCACTGTCTCCCATAAATCTGTTCACTCCCACCCTGTTTTTCCTGCCCCTCCAACTGCACAGGCCAAAGAAAATAAACTTATTCCTCTCCTTTTCTTAGCCATCCATTCAATCTATCAGGAAATCCTTTGTAATGCACCCAGAATCCAACCACTTCCACATCTGTCACCTTGGTCTATGCCCACCAATTCTCCCTTTGATGACTCCTAACTGATGTCCCAAGCCAACCTCCCCCACATATACATACCTACACCCACCTGGCCTGATCTACTCTTAACCCAGCAGGCAGCAGGAAATCTGTAAAACATCATGTCGCTCCTCTGCACAGAACTCTCCAATGGCCTTTCATCTCATTCGGAGTGAATGCTAAAGTTCTAGATGTCTGCAAGGCCTCATGTGACCTGGCCCCTAACTATACCTTGAGCTCATCTCCTAGTCCCATGAAAACACTTAGATTTCCCACCCGGCCTCACTGGCCTCATCCACTCACTGTTCACCTAAATGTAGCCAACATGTTCCCACCTCAGAAACTTGGCATGCATTGTTCCCTTTCTCACGGAACGTTCTTTCTCCCTGATATTTGCATGGCTTTCTCCCTCACTTCCTTCTGATCTCTGCTTAAAAGTAGAGTGAGATTATGCTAAGTAAAATAAGTCAAACAGAGAAAGTCAATTATCATATGGTTTCACTTATTTGTGGAACATAAGGAATAGCATGGAGGACATTAGGAGAAGGGAAAAATGAAGGCGGGTAAATGGGAGAGAGAAATGAACCATGAGAGACCATGGACTCTGAGAATCAACTGAGGGTGTTAGAGGGGAGGGGGGGTTGGGGGATGGGTTAGCCTGGTGATGGGTATTAAGGAGGCCATGTACCGTATGGAGCACTG
The DNA here is from genome assembly GCF_054177405.1 of Leptonychotes weddellii. Classification (NCBI taxonomy): domain Eukaryota; kingdom Metazoa; phylum Chordata; class Mammalia; order Carnivora; family Phocidae; genus Leptonychotes; species Leptonychotes weddellii. Next base: position 87,537,997 of record NC_138374.1, read on the forward strand.
GGTGTTATACAAAAACAATGAAGCATAGATCACTACATCAAAAACTAATGATGTATTGTATGGTGACTAACATAACATAATAAAATTGGGAAAAAAAAAAAAAAAAAAGTAGAGTGAAGACTTCCTGACCCTACCCTTAATAGCATTCCTCACCTCTACTCAACACACAATCCTTCCTCTTTTTCTATCCCTTCCCCTGCTTTATTTTCTCAGAGCACTTACCACCTGACATGTTTTATGTCTATTTATTTATTATCTAGCACCCCTCCAACCATCAGAATAGATGTAGGCTCCAAGTGAGTCAGGACCTTGTCTTGTTCACTAGAGGTTTCTCAATCAATATTTTGAAATGACTGAAATTCAGAAACTGATAAATTCTGCATGTGCTAAATAAAATATATCTATCCACGTTGCACAAATGAGAGAAATGACACCCTGAAAGCCTGAGTAACAAGCCCTTACAGGTTAGCAAGTGGCAAAGCTAGTATTTAAATCCAGGTCACACTGGTTCCAAAGACCTGAGGAACCTTTTCCATCATCTGGCTTTCACAAGTAAAGAAGCTGTGCTCAGTTGTTCTACCTCTAGTTTTAGCCAATTATTGGGCCAACTACTTTGGCCTCAACTTTCATTTCTTTTCTTCCTCAACTTTTCAAAATGAAAATTCCAGCTTTCTCATTTACATATGCTGAATAAATATGTATTTAAGGCAAGGAATATAAAGGTTTTATTTAAATATACCTTCCTAGTGAAAGTAATGCTATTTCATGCTTTTGCTTTCTCTTTCTCCCCGCACAGGTTGTCCTTTCTGTCCCAATTATCAATCTAAGCCAACATTTGCAAAAGCACTTCTACTAGGTCAATGTATGGCAACTAAATTAGAGACTTCACACAACAAATGTAAAGTCACACAAAAAAATTTTCCTTTGTGATTTGAGCTGCTTACATAAATTGCATAAAGCTCTTCTCCTTCCAAGAGTCCTTGCTATTACTCTTAGCCTTTTATATGTTCCTAACTGCCTAGAAGGGAAAGACAGAGATATGGAACTTTCTCAAAATATAAAATAAAGATTCATGGAGTCTTCAATTTTTTTTTACTCTATTTTATTTAACAAATTGTAAAGTATACAGTTGCACTGCATAATTTCACCTAAGATCCATGGTAATCTCACTAAAACATCTGACTACTCTACATTCATATCTTTAATTACCCTAATAAAAGTATCACGAAATGGTTGCCAGTTAAAAGTTTCTCCAAAACTTTTACATTATAATTTTAAATAAATATCATTTTTGTAAATGACCTGGACTAAAACATTAAAATATTGAACTCTCTACATACTCTAATATCAAATAAGGAATCTGTTCTCAGAAAATCCAAAAAATTCAGAAATGAAACACAAAGTCCCATGACTTAGTTTCAGTTTTATATTTAGCTCCATGATGCAGCCTTATTTACAAATAAAAACAAATGAGAACCTAACAAAATGTCCAAAAGTAAGGGGATATTTAAATAAATCATGTTCTATTCATACAATAAAATATTCTGCACCCACCGAAGTTTACTCTTATGACAGTAATCTGCTAACATGTAAAATGTTATATTAAGTGAAAAAAAACGAATCAAATTAAATTAAAATCATGTGTTGGAGAGGATGCAGAGAAAGGGGAACCCTCCTACACTGTTGGTGGGAATGCAAGCTGGTGCAGCCACTCTGGAAAACAGTATGGAGGTTCCTCAAAAAGTTGAAAATAGAGCTACCCTACGACCCAGCAATTGCACTACTGGGTATTTACCCCGAAGATATAAATGTAGTGATCCGAAGGGGTACATGCACGCCAATGTTTATAGCAGCAATGTCCACAAATAGCCAAACTATGGAAAGAGCCAAGATGTCCATCAACAAATGAATGGATAAAGAAGATGCAGTATACACACACACACACATACACACACACTGGAATATTATGCAGCCATCAGAAAAATCCGAAATCTTGCCATTTGCAATGACGTGGATGGAACTAGAGGGTATTATGCTAAGCGAAATAAGTCAATCAGTGAAAGACAAGTATCATATGATCTCACTGATATGAGGAATTTGAGAAACAAGACAGAGGATCATAGGGGAAGGGAGGGAAAAATGAAACAAGATGAAACCAGAGAGGGAGACAAACCATAAGAGATTTTTAATCTCAGGAAACAAACTGAGGGTTGCTGGAGTGGTGGGGGGTAGGAGGGATGGGGTGCTGGGTGATGGACATTGGGGAGGGTATGTGCTATGGTGAGTGCTGTGAATTGTGTAAGACTGATGAATCACAGACCTGTACCCCTGAAACAAATAATACATTATATGTTAAAAAAAAAAAAGGTAGG
>NC_138374.1:87540468-87554128 GCF_054177405.1 Leptonychotes weddellii
GATGGATAAACCTGGTGATGGGTATTAAGGAGGGCACATATTGCATGAAGCACTGGGTGTTATATGCAAACAATGAATCACAGAACACTACATCAAAAACTAATGATGTAATGTATGGTGATTAACATAACATAATAAAATAAAATAAAAAACTAATGATGTAATGTATGGTGACTAACATAAAATAAAATCAATAAAAAAATTTAAACCATGTACATGGTGTTTAGTTCATAAATTATATAAATGATCAAGGGAATGAGCTGGAAGAAATATGTCATAAACAAACTATAAACATCACGGGCAAGATTACTAATGCCAAACGTTCTTTTCTCAATTTCCAAATTCTCCAGAAGTGCTTCCATTACTTCTGTATTCTAAAAGACTGTAATGGCACCTGGGTCGCTCAGTCAGGTTAAGTATCTGCCTTCAGCTTAGGTCATGATCCTGGAGTTCCTGGGATTGAGCCCCACACAGGCTCCCTGCTCAGCGGGGAGTCTGCTTCTTCCTCTCCTTGCTCCCCTCTGTGCTCTCTCTCACTATCTCTCTCTAAAAAATAAATCAAATCTTATAAAATAAAATAAAATAAATAAAATAAAATAATAAAATAAAATAAAATACTGTAATGTTTAAAACAAGGTAGGCCGCCACTTTCAGCATACACAGTGGAGGCTGGTGGGTAAGCACGGGGCTGTGGAACCAGAGGTGCCCGGGCTCAAGTCCTCATGAGGCCAAGGCGCTTAAATTCACCGAGTCTCAGTTCCTGGTAAATTGGGATGATATAAGCAAATGCATAGGAGATTGTGAGAATTAAATGAGATACTAAAGTGTCTGGAACAGTGCCAGTCAAATAGTGAGCACCCAATAAACATAAGGTTTGTTGTTGTTTTGAATTCCAAAACTTTTGTGAACACCAGTGACCTAGATCCTGGAGGTATGAAAATAAATTGGACATCCTCAAAGAATTCACAGTCTACTAGGAGGGTAAACATAAACACAAATGCTTTTAAAATATGGTAAGTAATAGAGGTATGCAGTAGGCATGAAGCAAGCATCAAGGAAGAGTACCTCACACAGAGCCAAGAAATTGATAATAGTTGAGCAGAGTTGTTGTTACTGGTTTTTAAGTTTTGTTGAGGTCCAATTAACATACTTTAAACTGAATATATTTAAAGGATACAATTTGATAAGTTTTGACATTTGTTTATTCCTATGAAAATATCACCACAATCAAGATAATAAACATATTAGTCACCTTCCTTTGGATAATCCCTTTCTTCTGCTTCTCCCTGCCTCCCCTATCATTAACCATTACCATTACCTCCCTTACCATTAATAAGTTGGCCCTATGACCAATGATCTGTTTCCACCATTATGAATTAGTTTAATTTTTAACAATTTTACTTAAATATAGTTACATAGTATGTACTCTTTTGTCTAGCTTCTTTCACTTAGCAAGATTACTTTGAGATTCATCCACTGTAGTGTATATCAATATTTCATTCCTTTTTATTGCCAAATATTATTCCATGTGTTAATATCATGATTTGTTTATCCACTCATCTCTTGGGACCTTTGGGTTATTTCTAGTTTTTGGATATCACAAATAAGGCTGTTATGAACAACACCGTCATGCACAAGTCTTTGTATTGATATTTGCTTTCATTTCTCATGGGAAAATACTTAAGAGAGGAATGGTTGGATCATAGGGTAGGTGTATGTTTAACATTTTAGTTAACTGCTGAACTGTTCTCCAAAGTGATTGTACCCTTTTAAATTCTCATCAGCAGCATATGACAGTTCTAGTTTCTCCTCACACTTGCCACTTGAAATGGTCAGTCGTTTAAACCTTAGCCATTCTAAAAGGTGTGTAGTGGTATCTCACTGACGTTTTAATTAGTACTTCCATAATGTGTGCTTATATACCATTCATGTATCATCTTTAATTAAGTGCCTGTTCAAATTTTTGTCCATTTCTAATGGCGATGTTTATTTTCTTAATAGGTGTGAAATCAGCATAAAGAAAGACAAATAGATCAATAAAGCAGAAAGAATCCAGAAATATTCACAGATATATAGTCAACAAATATGACAAATGTGCAAAGGCAATTAAGTGGAGAAAAAATTGTGATTTTAACTAATGGTGCTGGAACAATCAGATGTCTATATGCAAAACAATAAATTTTGGTCATATGCTATACCATATATAAAAATTAACTCAAAATGGATCATGGAGCTAAATATAAAAACAAAAACTGTAAAATTTCTAGAAGAAAACAGAAGGGAAAATTTTGTGACCTTGGATGAGGTGACAATTTCTTTTTTTTAATTATGTTCAGTTAGCTACTGTATACCATTAATTTTTGATGTAGTGTTCAATGATTCATTAGTTACATATAATTTCTTAGATGAGACACCACAATGAAAGAATGAATTGATAAACTGGACTTCATCAAAACTAAAAACTTCTACTCATCCAAGGACATTGTTAGAATAAAAATGCAAATAACACACTCTGAGAAAATATTTGCAAATCATATTTCTCTCTTCAAACAATAAACACCTTCTCCCCCATCCTCACTTTTAGCTGTTTTTGACCTTGCTTCCTATTGTCTTATTAAGAAAAGTGAGGCAATCAGAATAAGCATCTGTACCCACATACTCTGCCTTCCCATTTGTTGCACCAGACGACTACCCCTGCACCAACGTGCAGTCAACCTGGGCTCTAATTTCCACTCATTCTCACCTAATCAATGACATTGTGCCAGGAAGTCTTCCTCTTTTCCTATATCCTCAATTTGTCACATCTGTAATTCTTCTCATCTTAAAAAAAAAAAAAAAGACCCTGCTTTTCCTCACATCTACTACCTCATTTCTTTCCTCAACTTGCATCAAAACTCCTCAAAAAAGTTTCTATATTCACTGTCTCCAATTTTCTTTTAAATCCGTTCCAGTAGGACTTTGCCTCCCCTCCTCCATCTCTTACCAACTTCCCCAATGACTCTGCATTGCAAAACCCAATAGTCAATTCTCAGTCCCCCTCTTTCTTGATAGATCTGCCTCATTTGACCCCACTGATCATTCTCTCCCTTTAGAATACTTTCCCCACTTGGTCTCCAGAACATAATTATGTCTGAGTTTTTTCCTTCTACTTCACTGATGGCCCCTGCTCTACCTCCTTTGCTGCATCCTCCTCCCCAACCTTCTACTAGGACAGAAAGTCTCCATCTTTGTTCTCTTTTCTTCTCTATCTGTACTTTCTCCGAGCTAATCTCAACCAGTCTCTCGTGGCTTTAATGCCATATGGGTGTCAGTGACCCCATATTTATGTCATTAGTCCAAACCTCCCTCCCCAACTCCAGACTCCCATAACTAAATTTTTTGCTTAACGTCTCTCTACTTTGATAACTAACATCCACGTTAAGTTTGCAATGTCCAAAATGTAACTCCTGAGTTTCCATCCATACTGACCCTAGCCACAGCTTTCCTTATTTCAGGTTAGGTAAATTGGAGCCTTTCAGTCCTTCAGGCCAAGAACTTTGGAGTAATCCTTGCTATCTCTTTTTCTCATATTCTAAATTCAATCTGGAAGGAACTATTGTTCATTTGACCTTCAACCATTAAAACGTATTTTAAAATGTATCTATATACTCTTCTCACTGCTACCACCCTAGTCAAAGCCAACATCTCCCTGGATTATTGTAACAGCCTCTTAACTGGGCTCCCTGTTGCTACTCTTGTCCTCTACAGTCTATTCTCAAAGCAGTAAGCCAGTATGGCCCTTTTAAATGCCAAGTCAAACATGTCAGTCCTCCACTTAAAACCCTGCAAGGGCTCCCAGCCTACAAGACCATGTGATATCTCTCCTGATTATTTCTGTGACCTCATCAACCCCTCCTTTCCTCACTCCCATCCAACTACACTGTCTTCTTTCCTGTTAACTGAATGAGCCAAGCAGAAATAAACTATTCAAGGAATAGCAAGATGGTCAGTATACCTGGGACACAGTGAATAAGGGAGAGACTGGTTGGAGATAAAGTCGGAGAGACAGAAGGGAATCAGATCAGGTTAGAGTTCTGGAGGCTACAATAAAGACTTGTGATTCTTTTATAAAAGAGATAAAAACTCACTGGAGAGTCTTTAATAATTGAATTGTTAATCTGATTTGTTTTTAAAAGCTCACTCTTGGCCTAGTTAATGTTACGTGAGCAAGGTAAAATTTTTATAAATTGAGTGTAAGAGAAGAAGGAAGAGGAAAGGAGAATTAGGAGGCTTTTGCAGTAGTCCAAACAAAATAGAACAGTGACCTAGACCACAACAATCAGATTCAAGGTCTAATTTGAAGGGAGAACTGAAAGAATCTGTTGATGGAGCTGTAAGAAAAAGAAAAATTCAATTATTAAAAAACTGCCTACTATTATTTTAATGAAAGCATGACCAGACTAAAAACCACCTTATATTAGCTGAGAAACTTGTTGTGATGCTAAGAATAAACTTGCAACTTCATCAAATCAACATCACCATAACCCAGTATAATACCTTACTTATATGGATTTAAAACAAGAAGTAATGATAGGAAGCATAAAAACTTTTTCATAAACACTAGCTCCAAATGGGAAAAGAAAAGGATATTTAACTTGAAGATGGCATTAGATCTGAGTCAGAAACAAAATATATGAAATGATGCTTCTTTCTGAATATTTACTATCCATTACCTGGTCTCACATGAAGTCAGTAATTCAAACATTGATGAGACTGAATAATTTAAGTGGCTTTGGAACGTAAACTGGGATGATGAGTATTTTAACTGGAAAAAACTTACCTTGGCCATGACCAGGTTACCAGTTCACAAAAGAGACATATTACTGAACCACTGTTTAATACTAGGCAAAGGGTCAAGGTTTTCTCTACTCTTAGATCAGCTGTAGAAGCTGTCCCAAGTCAGCAGTGACAGAAATGCTTTACTCTAACACAAAACATTTAACAAAACAAAAACAGAATTAAAATATTTTTAAAACACCTTACTCTGGCAGCAGAAGCAAAAGAATTGGGGCCATGAACTGCGTTTCTTATGCCATCGGTTCCGAAGAGGGCTCTCAGGCTTCCAGGAGCATCCGTACGAGCCATCCCGGAGTTTGCGGGTCCAAGCAATCTTTTCCACTCACATATGGCATCATCTCTTAAAATCTCCATGGCAATAGTAGGACCACTTGTAATAAACTGGATCAGCTCACTACAGAACAAGTAAAAGCTTGATTTGCTTCATTTTTCTGTCAACCTACGTATCTCTGTTAATAAGAATATATTACAATTGGAGTACTTCAATACACATATGAGTATTATGATCTCCAAACTACTGGATATAGTGAATTCTGCATGGGCAAAATAAAATTTTCATAAATTGAGTGTTTTGTGGTAGCCTGAGTCACTACAAAACACTAGTGTTGTCAAATCATTTACTGTTGGCAAAAAAAAAAAAAAAAAAAAATCAGTGTTTCATTGAATTTAAGACTACTTCATTGACTTAAAATGCATATTATTGATCAATTGATTATTGCTTCTCCCATTGCTCTGAAAGGTACAGAAGGATCTTCCTTTTTATTTTAATGTGGTTTACCACTGCAGTCAAATAAAATTTCATAATATAGAAAATGATGAGAGTGGTCTTATGTTTACAGTTAGAATTTAATTTTTGTGTAGATTAGAATTCAAAGGATGACAGTAAACTTTCAGTCAATAAACAATGAGTTGGTCTAGTAATAAAGAAAAAACAGAATAACAGGCCTTGAAAAAATATCCTCTAATTACTATAAAAGCTACTCTGGGATATTCTTATCTCAAGTTATTAAAGAATACACACAGGTTCTTAATTAAAAATCCAGCACTAAGTCACAGTAGCTCAAGCCATGAAAAGCAGCAGCTCATTTTCCTTTGCCACTAGTTTGTTATACATATAGTAACATATACTATTTCAAGGAACAAAAGTATTAGTTAATAAGGGCTCTGTGAACATTGTTTTATGTATACAAGAATGCCAAGAGCACAACAAAAACACTCAACCCAGGGGCGCCTGGCTGGCTCAGTCAGAAGAGCTAAGAGTTTGAGCCCCATGTTGGGTGTAGAGATTACTCAAGTAAAAATCTTGAAAACCTTTAAAAAAATACTCAACATAAAATATAATTATCACTCTTTTAATCTACTGAAATCTAAAAAGAAAGCTATACCTTTTCTAATTTAAGCAAATCATCCTATTTGCTTCTGATTAAAGTTTAAGATATTTAATGATAAAAATTCTAATCTAATAAGAGGACAGAAAAAAACAATTCTTAGAAAATAGTTCTCTACAGTTGCAAGATGTTGCTATGATCCTTTTGACAGATGCTTTCCATGTCACAAATTTCTGAGTTGTAAAAATACAATTCTTTAGTTTTTTGGGATATCCTCCATTGTAAACCACTTGCCGCAAATTCAGCACCTACTTTAAAAAGGGCCTTGACTGATGGTCTATATGAAAATCCATTGCTTCTTTCCTGTAAAATAATCAAAAATGACAACAGTTAAGAATTATATTTAAAAAATTATTTTACTAAAATATTTTAGCTTTCATTAATAAAATAAAATAAAATAAAGATGAAATCCTCTTTTGATCTGTATGTAAACTGATTAATGGCTTTTCACCAAATATTCTGCTCAAATCCTCCCCCTTTCCAAATTTTTTGCTACCTGAATATCTATTAAGATATAAAATTACAATATAAGAGGCAATTATTTACTTTTCTGCTCATGTTCATATCTACTATCTTCCTTTGCACCACCATCTTTAACATTCTTGAAACAAAGTTTAACATTTGACCAATAAGAATTATTTGTTCTTTAGAGATCAAATAAGTTACATAAAAAAATGCAAAGCCACCTTCAAATTCGGAATTTGTCACTTTCTTCTTCAGGTTTTAAACTTGAAAGGGTAGGCTAGAATTTAATTTAATAGTTACAGTTTTCTCTCTTAGATCTTATGTTTTAAAATCTGCTTGACAAATTAAGCATATCAATGTATTCTTATTGGTTATTAATATATTAAAAACTAATGCTTTAACGATGTTGACATCACCCAAAAAAGGGGGCAATATGGAGATACTCAGAATTTATTAAGGGCAATAGGGATTTACCTTGTGAATCTATATTCCCACTAAAGAGTATCTACAGAGCCACTGAAAAGATAATGGACTTCAAATTGATTAGCTAAAAAGTCTAAACAACTCTTTATTTTAATCAAATCAGGTATCTCTCAAACTTGGACAGTTTTAAAGGCTTTAAACTGAATTCACAGTATGTGACAAGATTATCAACATCAACAGAATCATCTTACTCTGGTTAGTGAACATGTCTATGGTGTGTAGTAAAAGTCAGAACGAACTCTCAAAAAAAAAAAAACACCATCAACTACTTTTCAAAACATCAAAGAACTTAAGTGTCCTCTAGCGAAGGATTATCCTTTTGGGCATTATAATTTAGTATGCAATGTTTTAAGATCTTACGGGCCTACTACAAAATGAATTCACATAATAAAGTATATCAGGACATACTCTTATTCAAACCAAATGTACTGAGATATTTTCTTTGGTTATAGAGAGATTATGAAAGTATATTATGAAATATGATAAATAAAATTCATCCCAAGAGATGAGAGGGGGAAAAAAACTTATCTTTCTAGAACCTATTATGCTAGCATTAAATTATTTTTCACAATATATTAAAATATGTATGAATACCTATATTTTACATATGAAAATAATGAAGTTCAGCATGATTACATAACTTGGACAGGGGGGTTTGAACCCATATCTCTGGCTGCAAATCTCTGTTTATGTCCTTTCTGTTACCAACTGCAGAGGTCAGGAGAAGAATTCACAAAAATGAAATGGATATATTATAGCCTAAAGTGAGGTATAACTGGATGTGTAGAAAAACTCATGTGGGAGCATTCTAAAAGAGTTAGCAGCAAGACAACTAAAACAACCAATTCTAAACATTTCAACACAACTGAGCTACTAAAAAAGAAAAAATCATAATTTTTACTATTGGTGAAAAGAAAAATCTTAGTAACTAAAAGTGTTTCATTGTTTCCTTCTTACATGTCACTGACCCCACAGTTATCTCTATTCAACATCCAAAATTGAAACCAAGATGAGAGTTCATGAATTTTTCCCATCATCCTTACCTAATTCCTCCCTTAAAAAGTTGAGACGGAGAGAAAAATTAACAAGTGCATCCCCACTTAAAGGAGGTTCTGTTATTGTTTTGTTATGCCTTGCTGGGTTTTTATAAGGAAACCATTCTCCCACAAAGATTTATCCACTAATGCTTTCCTGAGGTATTTGCTAGTGCCCACCTTGAATCAGGCACTAATCTAAGAACTAGGAAGTACAAAGTCAGACGGAACTCAGCTGCTGTCTTTCAGATACTGTCATGATGGAGGAACTTACATTTGAGCAAACAAGTTTAGCAAAGATTTAAGCACTAGGAGACACTCCTCCACAGGTCTCTGGTACTCCTAGCATGTCTTACTGGGTACGCCAAGAATGCAAGGACCCAACTGCCCTTTATCCTAGCCTTTTCTCAGTTATGTTTACAGGGAGCAACTTTGAGGGATGAGGTCATGTCTCTCTTCAGCACAGAGAGCAGCCTTGTGTACCACTTGCTAATGAAACAGTGGATAACCCAAGTTCAATGCTCCTTAGCTATAATGCAATCAACTGTGTATACAACATACACCTGGATCCATATCATATTATGCCCACGGGACACGGAGGCAAGGAGCACCAATATAAGCACGATGCTCATGCTGCCTGCTGTACCATAAGAAAGTCTTTTGTCTCTAACCCAGATGTTCCACATCTTCTGCCTAGCATCCATGAAAGAGTAAAAGACTAACTTACTAGCTTTTAAGTTGGGCAAAATCCAAGACTTGACAGTAAAACTAATAGAGATCTATGAGGTGCTGTAAAAAAAATTAAGGAAGCAGTTTTCTTGGGCATCTTTATCTTGGGGAGTTTGATGCCAAATTTATCAAGCACTAGCAGTGGAGAGGACATATAGTGCAGAGGACATAAACAACTTTTTATCTCACTAAAACTACTCAAAGTCATTTCTCCAGAATTCAGTCCCATTACCTGCCGTGAGAGCAAGCATTCTTGATACATACAGAAATAAGACAAATTTAACTACTTAAAAAGGGTCATGACCTGAGTTTCACTAAACAATAATATCACTAGTATTACTGCTCCTAACAACAATAGCTATCATTTATATATACTTACTATGTCCTGGGCTTTTTCAAACTAATTTGCATACATTAAACTCACGGAACCCTCACAGCAACTTTATGATACAGGTGGTTATAATCTCCATTTTGCTGATGAAGAAAATGAAGTAGAGAGTCAATTATTCAGAGTCACACACCTAGTAAGTGTTGCACTTATATGCAATCTGGCACTAGATTCTGTGCTCTGAAACATAAGCCTCCTGCCTTTCTAGAAAATATGTAAACTGAAAGACCTTACATGGGAAAAATTCACATTAAATATATGTCTTTGTTGGGGTAAAATTGAAGGTGTTTTGTTAAGATTTCTAGGGATCAGACTTATCAAAGCTATGTTGAATATCTACTGCTATCCATTATCCCTGTACTCACAGAGCCAAAAATGCAACTGTCCCATAAAATATATACATACTCAGGAACAGCAGTGAAAAGACACCTAACCAAAAATAAACAAAAAACCCCCTGTGGAGTAACATAAGAACACCACCGGGAGCAGCTCTAATGCTGTATTAATGTCCCTACCTATAGGTAAGTCCCGCTTTCACTAAATAACTTAGAAACTATCCGGTCAGATAGAATGGACTGCTTTTCAGGGTAGTAAATAGGCATATTTACCAATTACAAACACTGGAGGAGCTAAATGTAACCATTTCCAAATGCATCACTTTTGGAAATCTCAACAGTAACACTCCCTTGTCAAAGAAAAATACTCAAACATTCATTTCCTTTTCTACAATTTTTATATTGTGTTTAAGAAGAAGAGATTACAATTATCAGGCATTGGTGTTATAAAAGCCAATGGGGTTATGGAAGACAATAAATAATGGGGCAGGTACAATCTGACAATTCCCACTTGCTTAGAGTTCAATCATTATTGATGAATCTACCTGGTGTCTTACTATTTTCTCATTCTAATAAGATTACTATTCTATTCTTTGCCACTCAGTGAGAGATTTTATTTTAAACAATGACGTGAAAGATAAAAGATGATTTAAAAAAAAAAAAAAGCAAGTACTAGACTTTGTATAACTGAAAATGATCAACAAATTACCTTGAAAGCATCATCATTTTGAGTTTGGTTATAGTAAATCCGGCTTTGTTTATCATTTCAATTATTTCTCCAGCTTTTGATATTGCATCTGGTTTAATCAGAGCCAATGTTCTGTACAGATATAAAGAATAAGATTGAAAATAAAAATAGTTCAGTTTTTACTTATAATTCCCAAGCAGTAGTTTCCTCAAACATCAAAATGAATTATAAAAAGTATATTAAAGGTCTCTGAAAAACTTATACAAAGTAACCTTTCTATCTTTCCCAGGGAAATAAAAATTAGGTACACAATCAAAAAAATAATAATAAAAGCTTAAGGGGGAAAAAAGTTAAAATTGTCATGTTTCATATGTCCTAATTAATGTAGGAAAGGAAAAATTCTTACTCTACCCTTCAAGCAGTTCCAACTGGACTAAGAATTAAATTTACATGAGACAGATTAACAGGAGAAAAAGCCAAAGTTTTACTACGTGTACATGGAGGCCCAGTAATGAAACTGAGACACAAATAAATGACTGAACTGGCAGTTTTTATACTTCCTAGACAAAGAGACAATAAATTTGTGAGGGATTGACAGGATAAAGAAAACAGATGTGGGGAGCCTGGCTGGTTAAGTTAGTAGAGCATGTGACTCTTGATCTCAGAACTGTGAGTTCAAGCCCCACACTGGGTGTAGAGATCCCTTAAAATATTTTTTAAAAAATGTTTAGAAGCTTTAATTAGTAAATAATTCTAAACAGAATTTGGACTGAGGTAGTAGGTTAGAAAGAAAGTAACAAGGTTTGTTTCTAAAGCTTGGTTGACTTTAAAGTTTCTATCTCTGGTGATAAGGATGTCTTTTTTACTTCTTAGTACTATGGGAGATTTATTTCCTGCATCCAGGGGGACAGAAGAGAGTCTGAGTGTCTTTGCACTGGCTGTTTCTTAAGTAACTTTTATTTTAAATAATCAATATGTAAAAGTGGCACATTTTGGGGCACCCTGCTCTTGGCCTCCACATTAGAAAACACCGGTCTTTAAAATTTATATTTCTTAGAACACATTTTATAACAGAGGACAAATCCTTAAAAAAAAATGCATTTAATATATTATGAACTTGATTTTTGGTCTCCTGGACTTTAACAAATGTATGCTAAGCAGTCAGTTCATCACTGATTTGGAAGTAAATTCTTCTTTTAACACTCAAGCATAGCACAAGGGATGCACAAAGAACCAAATGTTTTCTTGACTGGCAACAAATACGGATAGCAAGCACCATGCTAACTTTTATTTATTTATTTTAAATTTTATTTTTTTATGTTATGTTAGTCACCATACATCAGTAGCTTTTGATGTAGTGATCCATGATTCATTGTTTTTTTGTTTTGTTTTGTTTTTAAAAGATTTTATTTATTTATTTGACAGAGAGAGACACAGCGAGAGAGGGAACACAAGCAGGGGGAGTGGAGAGGGAGAAGCAGGCTTCCTGCTGAGCAGAGAGACTGATGAGGGGCTCGATCCCAGGACCCTGGGACCATGACCTGAGCCGAACGGAGACGCTTAACTACTGAGCCACCCAGGCGCCCCCCATGATTCATTGTTTTTGTACAACACCCAGTGCTCCACGCAGTATGTGCCCTCCTTAATACCCATCACCGGGCTAACCCGTTAAAACCCTGTTTGTTTCTTAGAGTCCACAGTCTCTCATGGTTCATCTCTCCCTCCGATTTCCGCCCCCCTTCATTTTTCCCTTCCTTCTCCTAATGTCCTCCATGCTATTCCTTGTGTTCCACAAATAAGTGAAACCATATGATAATTGACTTTCTCTGCTTGACTTATTTCACTTAGCATAATCTCCTCCAGTCCCATCTATGTTGATGTACAAGTTGGGTATTCATCCTTTCTAATGGCTGAGTAATATTCCATTGTATATATGGACCACATCCTCTCTATCCATTCATCTGTTGAAGGGCAACTTTTAAAATCACACTTTCCTCTAAGAGAACACACAGGAGCAAAGCACTATCCCCACTCTGAAGCCACAAAATTAGATTTTTGGAGATGGAGATCACCTGAATGCCCTCATTTTACTGATGAGGTAACCAGGCCCAAAGAGTCACACCAAGGTCACGCAGCTGGTCAGTGGCACCTCCAGGACAGAACACCCAGCTCACAAGACTCCCAGGGCTGCACTCTTTCCACACTAAGTATCATAATCATAAAATCCTCAAGAGTAATATTTGCAAATATCAGATAAAAATCAGATGAGTTGGAGTAACTCAGTTTAGAGGACATGCAAAATTATGATAAAGAACTGCCACCACTTTCCCTTCTTCATTTTCAGTTGCTCGGACACACTGGCATTAATTCAAGGAATCCATCTCAGAAGCATGGCTGGCCTCTTCATAGCTGGCTTTTTTCACGCACGAAACAGGCTTGACTGAGGATATGACAAAGATATAATAATTCAAATACCCTTACTTACCACTGCATGTAACTCATGGCTGGCTTTTAAAACTTTTATTTTTTTAAATTTTATTTTATTATGTTATGTTAGTCACCATACAATACATCATTAGTTTTTGATGTAGTGTTCCATGGTTCATTGTTTTCATATAACACCAGGTGCTCCATGCAGTACGTGCCCTCCTTAATACCCACCACTGGGCCAACCCATCCCCTCACCCCCGTCCCCTCCAAAATCTTCAGTTTGTTTCTTGGAGTCCATAGTCTCTCATGGTTCATCTCTCCCTCTGATTCCCCCCCTTCATTTTTCCCTTCCTTCTCTTAATGTCCTCCATGCTATTCCTTATGTTCCACAAGTAAGTGAAACCATATGACAATTGACTTATTTCACTTAACATAATCTCCTCCAGTCCCATCCATGTTGATGTAAAAGTTGGGTATTCATCCTTTCTGATGGCTGAGTAATATTCCATTGCATATATGGACCATATCTTCTTTATCCATTCATCTGCTGAAGGGCATCTCGGCTCTTTCCAGTTTGGCTATTGCGGACACTGCTGCTATGAACATCGGGGTGCATATGGCTCTTCTTTTCACTACATCTGTATCTTTGGGATAAAAACCCAAGTAGTGCAATTGCTGGGTCAAAGGGTAGCTCTATTTTTAATTTTTGGAGGAATCTCCACACTGTTTTCCAAAGTGGCTGTACCAACTTGCATTCCCACCAACAGTGTAAGAGGGGTCCCCTTTCTCCACAACCTCTCCAACATTTGTTGTTTCTTGCCTTGTCAATTTTTGCCATTCTAACTGGTTGGTGTAAGGTGGTATCTCAATGTGGTTTTGATTTG
>NC_138374.1:87554628-87584138 GCF_054177405.1 Leptonychotes weddellii
CATTGCATATTTTTTCCTGCTTTGTCAAAGATTATTTGACCATAGAGTTGAGAGTCCATTTCTGGGCTCTCTATTCTGTTCCATTGGTCTATATGTCTGTTTTTGTGCCAGTACCATGCTGTCTTGGTGATCACTGCTTTGTAATATAACTTTTAAATAATAAAAATTGTTCATCTCAGCCAGTTTATTACAAGCTATACCAGACAATCCTTTCCTTTATTTTGAAGCAAATGAGTCATTGATAGTATTTTATATTGTATGGCTTCATCGAAGAGACAATTAAAATTCTTCACTTTTTAACTCACATTATAACACATTTATACTCATATTATACTTATATACAATTAAAACTCTTCACTTTTTAACTCACATTATAACACATTATACTCATCTTATAAGCCAAACTAACCCATAAATTGTTTATGCTAAACTCTGGAAGAACCTTTGTGAACCACAGCTCTTAAAGAAAATATAAAACACATCAGCAGTCATCAATTTCTATGAACAAGAACCAACGTGGAAAATACAAAACTGACAAAACTAATTTTGTCACCCCTAATTTAAAATGCAATTTCATTTTCTCTTTAAATGCCTACAGGAGGCAAAGGGCTGATTACTGGGAGTAATTACTCTAAATAAATTTGCCTATCATCTTCTCACTGCTTAACTGTTCAGGAGATAATAATTAAAATATATTCTGTACGGAAAATAAGACAGGCATGAGGAATCACATGTGTCATTTAAAAGTGACGACATCACATAAAGAAACAAAAGGACCACAAAAACATATTAATAGTGCCACTGTTCTCTGTTGTTGCATAACAAACTACAACAACACTCTAACCTGTCAGAAGGGTTAACGCGCTCCAAGGTTCTGCACTCCTCGTTTGCTGACCTAAGTCCCTCGGGCTGTAGCAGGACTAACCTACTTTCCCAGAGATTTGCAGACCAATGGCCTTGAGAAGTGAAGGACCAGACTTTCCCAGAAGGCAAGGCATGACCACATTTGAAAACAGCTGCCACTGATGCCAGCAGGTCTGTTCAGGGTCAGGTCTCATGTCGACACATAACTAATGGCTTGGGCACCTGCTTCTCCTACATGTCACCCCGACCATTTCCGCTCCTTCCCCTTTAAAACCCCGTAGCTTCGCCTGGACAGGAAAGATGGGCTTTGAGACATTAGTCCACCATCTTCCCAGGTTGCCAGCTTCCTAAATAAAGCAACCTCTTCTTTCCCACCATCACTTGTCTCTGAAGCATTGACTTTTGATGGGCAAGCAGCTGAACTTGAGTTGAGAACCTGTTCTCTGTGCAGGATCAAAACCACCCCAAAATGTCGTGGCTTAAAACAGAAATTTCTTAAGATTCTGTAGTGGGAGTGGTTTCACCAGGGATCACTCACACAGCTAGGTGTGGCTAGCAGGTCAGCTGGGACAGCTAGGCTTCTTTTTCCTTGCAGGCTCACATCCTTAGGAGGTCACGCCAGCCTTCTTCATAGGCAGCCACATAGAGTTCAATGTGCACACACTTCTCAAGCATTCCCTTGAGACACATTTGCTGATGTCCCTTTGGCCAATGCAAGTCACATGGTCAAGTCCAGAGTCAACGTGAGAAGGGACCGGCCAAGGACATGGATCCCAGGAGATGTGATTCACTGGGAGCCACTGCGGTGAGGATCTACCACATAGTAACCCTCTCACCATGCATTAAGCATGCACTGTAGGATGCAGCAGGAGATGCTCTCTCAAAATATATATATATAAAACGGTTCTTTTACAGTACAACTTCTTAGCCATGGAGAGTGAGAAAATAGTTTGGCCAGCCTTTGCCAAACTCAGAACACGGAATTCTGCAAAATAACAGTTTTCACAGGGCTATGCAAAAAAATATGTTCTCCATACACCAACAGGCTGAGGGCAAAAATTGCAGCAAATATGTCCAGGATAAAGACACTGTATAACAAACATCCTAGACAGCGCAGTGCTATAGACTCTCTGAATGCTATCCACCTAAAGGAATAGATTTGTAAAACTTCAATCTATATTAATTCAAGTAAATATTTCAAAAGTTATGCATATTGGCCTTAAGCATATAAAAACCCATTCTAAAACATCTACACAAAGCCAAATTTGTGGTTTCTTTTACGTTTTCTTTACAAGCGTGAAGCCTGTGTTTGCCCCAAGGAAATTAGGAAAATAGCCTCAGATGAGGCACCTGTGGTTTGGAGGAAACCTCACTGAGCCAGAGCTTTCCCGACTGGCAACAATGGCAAAGTTATTCAGAGCTACCCTTCCACTGAAAACTAAAAACGGTGGCTAAGATGGTTTTAAAATATTTTTAAAGCAAAAATAAATTGACTAGATGCTAAACAATTATGAGTACAAATGTGAAAGAAAAATGGAGACCCAGAAAAATGAGAACGAAAGTTGCACCGACCTTGCCAGCATTGTTTTTGTCTGGCTAATCTGAACTTTAATCTGTACCACCTCACCGGGAAAGGGAAATAGAACCCAACAGAGGATTCTCCCTATAATAACTTGGGACCAAAGGCTATACCCTAAAGGTGAATCAGAAAGAACCAGGCCTTGCATGGTCTGGCAGCACAAGGTCACATCACTTAGGTAGTCTGGGAACTTCCCATTTTACACTCAGGTACCGATCATCCAGACTGCTAATGCCTCCAGGCAACACTCAGAAGCAAACACAATTCCACCCTAGAAGGTGATTTCATCCTGTATCTCAAATAATTCATATATAAATGCGCAACACACACATATCACACACATATACACATCCACATACATCCAGACACATGACAATCATCACCACACAAAGATAACCACACACACACAAATAAAAAAGACCAACATGAGGGAGAACCAGAAGACACAGCACAAAACAGAGAGACCCACAAATAGTTCAGCTACTAGAACTGTCAGACATAGACTGTAAAATGATCATGCAAACTATGGCTAAAGGAAGGACTGAAAGGCAAGCTGCAAATAGCATCAGGCAACAGGAAAGTCTAAGCTATCAACAATGGATAGTTAGATTTGAAAAAGAATCTATTAGAATCACTAGTGATAAAAATACAAAAATGAAAATAAGAACCAAATGGTTTGACAGAAGATTAGATGCAACTGATGAAAGAATTTTGAACAAATTCAGAATAAAGCATAGAGAAACAACAAAAACATATGACACAGAGAAGAGGGCAGTTTCAAGAATATAAGTGAAATCAGGACATTTTCAGCTGAAAGAGTTCTCTATCAGTGAACACACTCTAAGGGAAATTCTAATTTAAGCAAAAGTATAATAATCCCAAACAGAATGTCTGAGGTAAAAAATACTACTACTAAAAGGCCAAAAGTGGTGAAGTCGAATTGTTAACTGATTATATAGAACAATAAAAATGAGCCATTAGGTTCACAAAAACAATTGAAGAAATACACAACGGTAGGCAGAGGGAGAAGTAGGCCCCCCACTGAGCAGGGAGCCCGATGTGGGACTTGATCCCAGGACCCTGGGATCATGACCTGAACCGAAGGCAGCTGCTTAACCGACTGAGCTACCCAGGTGTCCCTGATTTGAGGAGCTTTAAAAAGAAAAAATAGATTTAAAATTAGCTAAAAGAGTAAATTGTACGTTAAGTGCTTTTACCACAAAAAGAAAACAAATCAATATAAAAAAATAATAAAGAGAACAGGAGAAAATTTTTGGAGGTAATAGACAGACTTATATTCTTCATTGTGGTGATGGCTTTATGGTGTAGACTTATCTCCAAAGTCATTAAGCTGTATGCATTAAATAGCTACAGCTTTTTAATGTCAATTTTAACTCAAAAAAGAGATTTAAAAAAAGAAGTAGAAATGTGAGTCAAATGTCCTATGTCTGTAATGTAATCTAAGGGAATTGGAAAGCCAAGGCTGGTTTGAGAGCTGAACTGAGTTATACTGAATTTTCTGCATAACTGCCTCAAAATGAGCTGATGGGCACCAAAGAGATCGATTTTACTTTTTCCTCCTACTATTTCTTTCTGGTATAAAGAAAGGAGTTGAATATGAGGAATATAACAGGGATGTCTTGAGTTCATAAATTATCCTTGATACACACTGAGAACAAGACTAAGTTATAATTATTACATACAGGTTATTTCTATAGGATCATGATAGACATACATGTATTTCCCCATATACCTACTTTTTTGGTCATTTAAATGAAACTACATTTTTTAAACGTGAATTCTGAAGTTTATTTAAATTAGCCAAATGGTTGCTGGATTTACTAGCCCACATGCAGTTAAGAAAGAATCAAAAGAGAAAATGGTGGGGGAAAAAAAAACGAGAAAATGGTGGAACAGTTTAAGTCAGTAAAAATATAATACTGCATATGTGTTCATTAATTATATTTATAAAGCCCAAATATTTAAAATGTCTTCACATTCTTTGGTTCCTCCTCTTTTGAAATCAGTCCCATTCAACAATATTTACCAACATATTAATTAGAGGCTTTTTTTTTTTTTAAAGATTTTATTTATTTATTTGAGAGAGAGAATGAGATAGAGAGAGAGCATGAGAGGGGGGAGGGTCAGAAGGAGAAGCAGACTCCCCGCTGAGCAGGGAGCCCGATGCGGGGCTCGATCACTGGACTCCAGGATCATGACCTGAGCCAAAGGCAGTCACCTAACCAACTGAGCCACCCAGGCGCCCCTTAATTAGAGGCTTAATAAAGAATGAGTTTGAGTCAAATGCAACAAAGTTTACTGGTTCTCTTGACTTTCTAGCTCTGTGACTATGGCCAAGTTACTTAATTGCTCTATAAAATAGAATCAATGACATTCACTTTAGACAAATAGAATTAATATATTGGGGCACCTGGGTGGTTCATTCGGTTAAGCATCCGACTCTTGATTTCAGCTCAGGTCGTGATCTCAGGCTCGTGAGGTCAGGCTCCACACTCAGCGTGAAGTCTGTTTGAGATTCTCTCTCTCCTTCTGCCCCTGCCCCGCCACCCCCAGCCCAAAAAATAAATAAGTAGAATTTATATATATATATTTACAAATCATAATTGCTACAGGCATTATTGTTTTATTTTGATTGAGTCATCCTATTAACCCTGTCTCCCTAATTCATTTACTTATGCTAGTTTAAATGAAAACTTAAAGTAGTCTTGAACTGAGACTCATATGGAAAGTGCCTATCACAGCACTCCGCATACAGCATGTGCTCAAAAAATTTAAAACTAGAAATATTTATTACTTGCAAATAAAGGAATTATGGTAGATGTTTCCTTAATTTCATAGACTTTCACCACTAGACCCCATAACAATGAGAGATTCCTATTTATCTAACATTCAAATTTTTTTCCCCATTTCAGAGTTATTCTGGGAGTGGTCTTTTTACACGAGACATTCATCACCCCTCTGATCCATCACCACCTGTGTACTAATATCCATAATGAGCACAAACCACCTTGAGAATTATAAAGGACTTGTAAAAAGGGCTACAAGAGGCTTGTAAAGAAGTCACAGAAAGAATATTACTATTGGGAGTTACTTGGATATTATATAATTGGCTAGTTATTTTGGTGGTAGACCTCAAAAGACAGTTGGACAGATTTTTTTTTCCTATCAAATTAAAAGGTATTTGGAGCTTTTTATATAGATAGGCTTACCTTCTACCAGTGGTCCCTACTTTTAATTATACAATAATCATTCCACAATGCAAGGAATCTCCCAAGACAATACAATATATAAGCCACTGAAACCGAAGCCAACAAAGATGACAAAAGAAGTAAAATTTCAGTTCAAATACAGCCATTCTAGCCTCAGAAGGTTGCAAACTCATAAATGTAGAGATTGAAAATTAAAATGCCACCTTAGTAATACTGAAAACTGACATTGTGAAGAAAAATATTAGTAAAAAAGTCATTGTTCTCAGTATAGCCTGATTTTCAGCTGCATCTCCAACATTTTTTGTCTCTCTTCTAAATTGGAACTGAGGTAAAGTCAGGATGACAAATGCAGGTCTGACAAACAATATGGGGAGAAGACTAAAGAGACAGGGCCGCTTGGAAGGCCGCATGCTGCAGCTTCTGGACATCGGAGGAGACGCATGCCACGGGAGGAAAGGAGAAGCTGGAGAGGCCAGCCAGCCACCAGCACTTCTTCCAGACATAACTATTTCCAGTGATGTAAATTCCTTCCTTCCTTCCTTCCTTCATTCATTCAACACATTTTTGTGGGGCATTCCCTGTGAATAATTTACTGTTTGAGGCATCACAATAATGGTCTTTAGGTGAACAAGACAGGTAAGTTTCTGTGTATCATAATTATGTTACTTTTTTGTTGTTGTTTTTGTAGTACTCATTCTTTCTTCACTTGATCAGTCAATATTCATCACACATATATTATGTCTGTGTATAAAGCTCAGGAATAGACAACATTCATTACAAACAATCTACACAAAAACATCTTTGTCAACTAGATCAAAGGTCATCATTTGTAAACAGGGAGGAAATTTTTTATTTTTTTTTATTTTTTTATTTTTTTATTTTTTAAAGATTTTATTTATTTATTTATTTGACACAGAGCTAGACAGAAGAGCACAAGCAGAGGGAGTGGCAGAGGGAGAGGGAGAAGCAGGCTCTGCACTGAGCAGGGAACCCGATGTGGGACTCGATCCCAGGACCCTGAGATCATGACCTGAGCCGAAGGCAGACGCTTAACCATCTGAGCCACCCAGGCGCCCAAGGGAGGAAATTTTTTAAAAAGGCAAGAGTAAATAATGAGTTCTAAATTGCTATCCATTGATCCATTCAGCTAACACAGATAAGGTACCTGTAACGTGTAAGGAGATGTGCTAGGTGCCAGAAGACATGCAAATGGATTGAGGCAGAAAGAGGGCAACCATTTTCCAGGTCCTCTCCATTCTCCTATGATTAAATCCACCCATTCTTAAATTACACTGTACTGGGGGCTTTATCTTGCCCCTCCTCTTGCCCGTCAGCAAGCTACTTAACATCTCCTCCAAGCCTCAACTTCCCCATCTACTTAGTGGAGTGATTAGTGGAGCTAATCATAATAGTACCTTTTTTTGTTTTGTTTTGTTTTTTATTAGGTTGTCACGGGACTCAGATAACCCATACAGATCATTTTAATACCATGCCTGATATAATAATAGCTAGCCATCACTGAGTGCTTACCATTACTACTATCCCTCTGCTTCTGCTAATCTTGCACATTTCTTCCTCTTCAGACCTACTGCTACCATCCTAATTCAGACTATTTTACTAATCAAAGTTTTAAAAAAATTTTAACCACCAAGCCAGTCAAACAGAACAATGGGCTCTTCCCAGTACACGACATACAACTTTCTGCCTTTGAACCTCTGCTTATATGTATTCCTGTGACCAGCATTCCCTGCTCTTGATCTAACTGGGTAAAAATCCAATTTATCTTTCAGGATCCAGCTCAAATACCTTCACAGGGCCTTCCCTGCTATGGTACTCACTATTTTTTCCCCATAAGCCAGGTTTATTCTATACACCAATACTATTTATGTTCCAACATTTTCAGTTCCCAGTTAAATGCATGTTATGAAGAAAGATGAGGGCATATAAAAAGTTTGCATTTTTTCCTCCAGAAAATAATCATTGCTTAAGACTATAGGCATCGCTTTGTTATGTGAGTGAAGAGCAAGTCGCTGAATCTACTCCTCAAAATCCTAAAAATGTCATAACCCTGAATTGGGTCACTGAATTGGAAAAGTATCTATGCTGTAAAAAACACAAGACAGAAACAAGAAATTAGAATTTTGTACGAAGACATATACAATGTTTTAAGAATGAAGAAAAGCTTTTCTTACTTTTCTTTTCTACTGCCCAGTTGGCGAGCTGTATATTGATCCCCATAGTCAACTAGCACCAGTTGTCGAGAAAAGACATTTACTTTGTTGCCTATAAATAAATCTTCCAAGTGAAGATCATCATATTTGGTTCGCTTTAAAAAGGTGCGGTGATTTTTTACATCATGCTGGAACCAAAACCAACAACACAATAAGACATATAATTATCAATAGACAATGTTAATCATACTATAAATTAGAAATGATTCTTAATTCTGCTTTATTAAACATAGCTTACATTGTTTCATTTTTGTTACAAATACAAATCATAATTTCTTTTATAACTTCTGTATTTCCTAGTCCAATCTAGTAATAACACAAAAACTTATTACAAATTTAATACTTTAAAAACCATGAATAAAAAGATTTGTTTATTGCCAAATCATTTCAGCAAATTAGTGCTTATGAAATCCCAGAAAAATTCCAAATTTCTGCTTTCTTGCCTACACAGAATGCCAATACCAAAGAGATCTACCTGTAAAATGGTTGCCAATAAAGAGACAAAAAAAAATAAGTGGGACTCTCTTAACCTGATCTTCTTCAATTTGACTTGTTGTAGAGGTAACAGCTTTCAATAATGGTGACATATTTAGGACCATGATAATCTTTATCTATAACATTCACTTATTGACTATTGCTTAATCTAAAACATGAATAATCCCACTTCAGTTTTCCAACCAAAAAATATTAATTACTATTTGACATTAAAGATAAAGGCACAAAGTTATCTTCTTGTACTGGAATTATAATACCAAAAAAAGAATTCCCATTAAAAAAAGAAGAAAAAAACATACATATGTATATAATGTATTTTCAAGAGCAACTATATAGAAGGCAATCCTACTCTTCTCCCTATTCCCATCTTCACTCCCTTTGCTAACTTTTAAGGAAAAAAAAAAAAAGGCTCATTTACCATTTCAACAGATCCATCCCCTGGGTAAAATAAAAGTTCGTAACGTCGAAAAAGTGAAGCATTTGGATCATACCACTCTGCAATGAAAACGAATCTTTCACCATGATTCTGCAAAGAAAGAAGAATTTTAACATTAACATATAAAATATAAGCATTCTTGTATAAATCATATAAATTGAAAGCAACACTTACCAAATATTTGTAACAAATAAATCTGTTACTACTTATTATGCTGCTTTCAACAATATATTACTTATCAACATATCCTCAAATATTTCTTTCTACTTTCTGATTAAATATCCTTAGTTAGCTCAAAGATGACTTATAACTGCTTAATACTTTATAACCATCCAATCATCCTGAGTAAATTAACAATTTTTTAGAACATGAGCTCCTGATCTGTCTACTGTAATAATTCAGCCTTCTGAAAGCAAATTTAGATATAAACAGACAATAAACTGTTATGAGAAAAAAACTGAGAGGCTAGCTCTCAATTACATAAAGTTTTAACTTTCCTAAACTTAAGAATCCAGCAGTATTAGAATACCATCATCATTAAAGTGATAGTAAACATCTTTTTTCTCCTTCGTAATTTCACACGATAGTATGTTTTTATAGAAATTGCAGAATGTGTTAGTCTAGGTCCTCCAAGAAGCAGACACCACAACAGGATTAAACTTGAAAGAATTCTATTCCTGTAAGGGAAACTCCTATAAGAGAAAATGGGAAGAGGTTCAGACAATAAGACAAATCAGACCCGAAGGAAGGAGAGTGAGAGAGAGAGAAGAAAGCCATCATCCTGAATTGCTGTTTAATCTAAGGAAGAATCAGCAAGACCAGCAGGCAGTACTAGAGCCAGTGAGCCTTCAAGAGTTCCTTGATTTCCGGGGACCAGCCTGCTTTAGTCTCCCTGCTCCTCTCAGGCGCCGGCTAGAAGCAGCCCTTGGGAAGCATATCTTTTTTTTTTTTTCTTTTTTAAATTTTATTTATTTATTTGAGAGAGAGAGTGAGTATGAGCAAGGAGGAGAGGGAGAGGAAGCAGACTCCCCACTGAGCAGGGATCCCAACGTGGGGCTCAATCCCAGGATCCTGGGATCATGACCTGAGCCGAAGGCAGACGCTTAACTGACTGAGGCACCCAAGCGCCCCAGGGAAACATGTCTTAAGTGCAAAAGCAGCAGAGGATTTCAGAGCACAGTAGCTGGGGCCCTTGGTTACTGAAGCCCCTTCTAGCTGGAGGTCTGTAAGGTGCATTTTTATGCCTATTGCACAGGATAAAATGAAAAAAATAAGTCAAAGATTGATCTTCTTTCCTTGATTATTCAGCAGGACTTCCAATCATATATGTTGTTAAAAATATCTTGGCCCCAAAGGTCCTTCGTTACAATAAGCAAAGGAGGACATATAGGACATATAAGGAAGAAAGGAATTTAGAGGAGTTTTGTTCCCAATTCTAAATTTAACACCTGATTCTTTAGTTAGGGTATATGGATAGGATCCTTTTATGTCAATAATTCACTTATAAATTCTTATGGTAGAAGTTGTATGTCTAGTTATGTTTATGATTATACTCATAAACTGTACTGTAGATAGTTTTAAGACACTATTTTATTTTTCCCACAATCATCCAAAAATACACATTTAAATAATGCTTATTAGTCAAGAGAAAATAAAGGTGAACTAAGAAACATACTACAACATTTGTGAAGGCCTTTCTTCACACATTTTTTTTTCACGTCCTTACAAATACAGCTTTTTAAGGTTTAGGCTTTACCATGCATTTGAGTATTATAGTCCACTTTTAATATAAAATTGGAAATATTAGTAGCTGATTAAAATTTGTACTGTCTATATTAAAATATTCATTCACTTAAAGACATCATTGAAATATTGCCTTCGCTGAAATAAATAAAACTATAAAATGGAAGAAATGACCACATATCTAACTGAAGGTAAAAGGGTATGATAGTGAGGTAAATGAAAAACCAATGATACTTGGCACTTCCATTCATCCAGGTAGCCTAACCACAAAACTAACCAATCACACTCCTTAATTCTGAGACAGGTAATAGGATTTTGCACAATACACAATACAGAAAAGAAAATAAATGGAGGAACTACGGTTTCTGACTGACAAAGTAGCTTACAGCAAACCAAGGCAAGAACAATTAGAAAACTGGGATATGAAAAAAAAAGTCTGTCTGAGACCCTGGAGAGCCTCTAGGGCAGCCAGGGTTTGATGATCCCAGATCTAGTAAGGCAGGAAGCTTCCTGAGGTAGCCCAATCTTCTTTGTGCTGCTTTTACCTGAGTACATGCGTTGAGTCTTAAGTCAACCTGGACAAGAGACTGAGAACCTTAAGAAGCTGCCAAGAGGCAGAGGAGCTCATGGAGCTTTTGCCAATTTCACAGAGATATGAAGACAAAAACTGGACTCTGGGGCTGCCAAAGCAGCCAAGGTTTGAGGGACAAAGATCCTGGAGAGAAGGACATTATAGAAAAGTGAGTTCAAACCTGTGCTTGTTCTGTGGAAATTTCAGTAGCCTCACAGCATGGAGAGAGAAAAATGAGAGTCCAAACCCACTAAAGAGGAGATCTCTGGTATCTGCTCTAACCTTTTTGTTGTAATTCCTGGAGCATTACACTCTAGGAGCACGGGTAAACTGAAGGGTAAACTGACCCTTACAAAGTTTTCAAGTTTTCTGTTCACTCAACCCTTAGTCCTTGACCATACTGAGGTGACATTCCCCCATTTTAGCTCCCTGACTCTCCAGAAACTCAACTTCAGTAATAGACTACCAGATATACCAAGAAAGAAAATCAAAAGAAAAAACAGACAATAAAAAGAGATCCACGAATAGCCTACTTATTATCCGGCAAAGGCTTCAAAATAACAAACATGGTATAAAAAAATATATCAAGATGAAGAATTTCACCAGAGAGCCAGCATCTATTTTTTTTAAGTCAAGTGGAAATTCAAGAACTAAAAATAACTCTAACATAGCATTCTCTAACTAGCAAAAAAATTCCCTCCAAAAGATAAAGGTGAAATAAAGACATTTCTAGATAAGCAAAAAGAGAAAATGTATTACCAGGGTACCTGCATAAAGAAATTCTAAAGGCAGTTCCAAAGAAAAAAGGAAAATGATACCAGATAATACAAGGAGTTAAAGACAGGGTTGAAAAACAGTGGGTATCTGGGTAAATCTAAATAAATAATATGCATGCAATATAATAATAGTGTCTTATGAGATATAAAATATGTAGAATTTGGATGCATGTCAAAAAAATATAAAGGGTGTAAAAAGTAGACAGTGTTCTTCAAATTATGTGAAGCAAAGAAAATATCTCCTACATCAGTTGCTCAACCTGTTCTCAAATTCCAATGAATATTAGTGAACAAGAATCTCTTAAAATAGTAGATAAGCAAATCAGGGATGTTCTGTTCAGTTTTTCACTGTCTATTCTGTTAGAACGAATCTTCTCCCTCTCCTTCTCCTCAGACAATGGGAAAGCATGTATCAGAATGTTTAACAAATCAGTGACATTCAAACTCTAAAAATTATTGTTATCGTCATGATTAATGGTTGTCATTAATTTTTAGAGTACCAACTAAGTGACAGGCTCTTGACATGATCTCATTTCATTCTCACAACAGACAATGTAGGTAGTATCCCTATTTCATGGACAAGGACAGTAAAGCTCAAAAAATTTGAACACTGGTCCAAGGTTACACAGCCAAGAAATAAGTCAGAACTCAAACTTCAGTCCTTCAGATGCTTTGTCCCATTAAATAGCACTGCCTATGAAAAAATGATGCAAAAGTCACTATTAAAGAAAGTATCCATTCAATGGGTCTGATCCAATGATGAACTGAGTTATTTAACTATTCTCTCATGTAAAACTAAATAATTCTAAACAGGGTGAAGTTTTGTGGCCTATAACAACCATCTAGAAGAGAAATGGGTTATTATGAAATGCAATAAAAGAATCATCGTACTCCCTGTGACATCAACCATATTTAACAAATACTGTTTTTCAATTACATCCCAATTCCAAAATCCTAAAATATCAAGTCAGTGAAGTGTGTCCTTCTAAGATACCACCAGTGTGTAAAATACCAAAAAAATGTTATAAAGCAGATGTTATCTAGGAAATTAAAGAAATTATATCCTATGTTGCCCATAAGTTGCTGCTTTAAAATCAGTTTTCACTGTGAGCATTAGTTATTCTAATGTAGTCATGAGCTCTAAAGAAAAATAATAAAAGCAATTCTTTTGTAAGGTAAAGGGGAAAACAAGTCAACAGATAAGGTTACACTTTAATGGGAAAGGAATAAAGAATTGTGTTACCTTTAAAAATTCCCTCAGAACAACCACTTACTTAGATGTTGAAGGAAGAATTTGCAACACTACATGGCACTTAGCTAAATCTCTGATAAATAAGCATCACTCATAAAAAGAGACAGAAACTGTGTCCACAAGATTTCAAAAAATGCCTAAGCTCTTCGATCGGACCTCTTGGATTCTAACCTAGAGTTTCACAACAGCATCTACATACAAGGAAGAAAAATCCTTCATGCTCTCTTAAAAAATTAACCCATTCCTTCATTTATAACGTGATTTATCTCAACAAGATTGTTTAAAACTACATTAAAATAGTAACAGAATTTCTATTTAGATGAAGAAACTAACTCTCAAGCAAGTACTGTTTCCTGAGAAAAGGCCAACTATGCGAGGTACAAATTGTATTCAAATGTGATTTAAACTTAACTTTCTGATTTATCTTTGCAGTAGAAGATTCCTTCTTCTGGTTCCTTCCTAGAGTCAAAAGATGTCTAGAGGTAGAGCAACGGTACCTCTGGACTTGGCAACAACAGTGTGCCTCTGAATGTCCCATTCAGGTTGTCCTTTCGCCTCGTTGCCTGATACACACACACCCACACCAGTACCCCTCCTAAACCAAAGTCACCTTTGAAATTAAAAAAAAATTTTACTTTTCAGCTAAATTGAGCAAAGCCTAGCAAAGAATGTGATTCATTAAATTAATGAGATTCATTAAAATGGTAATGATGTCAAAACTGAAAATCATTTTGTTTGAACCCTTCATTTTATGGATACAGAAACTGAGGCCCAGTGAATATCTATGACTTCCATAAAGTCAGGAAGCTACACTTGCTGTGACTCAGCTATCTCCATAAGACCGCACTTCCAGGGCTGACTCAAGAGGGAGAAACTAACACTGAAGCAGCACGAAAGGACACATCCATTTCCTGGCCGCAGATCTGACGAGAACGTCACTGACATGGTCACAGGGGCAGTGAAGGTCTCCACTTCCATCAGACAGAGGCTTATGCAGAGCATTCAAAGATCAAACTAGAGCACAAAGAGACTTTTTCTTAAAGTAGCCAAATCATTTTCCTTCCTCTGAACATTTGGAATATAATTTATACACAGTAAGAAAGAGGATCCCTCACACTCAAGCACACTTCGTTAACTAATCACTAATGTGCCATCTACTCTTTCTTTTTTTTTGGACATGTCTTTTTTTTTTTTAATATTGTAAGCAGCTATCTACACGATGAGGTTCAGGGCACACTACTCCCAAAATCTGGCACCTATGTATATTGAATATTTTAAGCTGAAGGAGTTGGAGAAAACAGCAGAAGCAGGAAGGTCACTTTGACCTTTTCCCAAGCCTCTTCTTCTCTGAAACAGGTCATAAAACCCTCGTGTGAAAGATACCTTCCCAGAAGAAAGAAGCATCCTTATCTCTCGGGACAAAGGAACACAAGGAAAAAATCCCAACAAACAGGCCTTGCTAAGTTTCCTCCAGTTTACCACACTTACCTCATACTCCCTAGTCTGTCACATTCCTCCATGACTGTCCACTCTTCATTAAACCTAGCTAAAAATACTCAGGTCTGTTTCTCAAGGTCCCCATTTCTTTATGAAGGCTCCCATGTCACATTAAACTTCAATAAATTGGTATGCTTTGCTCCTATTAATCTTTGTCAGTTTTCAGACACAGCCAGGGACCCTCAGAGGGTCAAGGAAAACTTTTCCCTCCCCTACACATACTATAGCCAAAAAGCAAAGAAGAAAGCCAATAACATGGAAGAGAAGCTTTCATATGCTGCACTGGGGGCGGGGAAGGAGTAGAAGGAGTGAATAGCCATATAGAGGTTAAGTAGCAGGAAGCACAGTGGTTTGCAAGATGGCAAATAGTAAGAAACAACATGCTGATGATTATGTAAACAACCGCTAAATTTGATGCACAGTGGGGAAACTGTACTCAGAGTATTAATCCGACCAAAAAGTGGTTCTGTTCCTACTGCAAAATGTTAGCATTGAACAACATCATAAGCATTTTCATTGCCAAGGAACTTGGATGATAATGACCCAAATCTTTAATACTCAATTTAAAATCCTGTATAGGTAGGGAATAATTTTCCAGAAGGACACTCAAGAATATGTCAGAAGTAGCTGCCGCTGGGGAGTGTGTGGAGTGTTAGGGGGTGGGGAGGCGGATTGGGGAGGCTACTTTTCAGTTTGCACCTTTCTGAACTGTTTTACCCTGTTTGATGCTTGTATTTTTTGTTATTGTTTAATGTCAAGAGGGATTAAATTTTCTAATTTGTACTGAAAAACTGAAGCTGTTTTTTTTTCTCTTTAACTATGTAAAAGTTTAACTACCTAAACACCCAACAAAGATATTATTTGTCAGTAGACCCTTCTTCATATATCATCTAGAACCTTTGGAGTTCTCTTCTATTAACCATACTATAAAATCAGAATATGAAGACAAAGAAACAAAAACAAAACAAGCAAGCAAAGGGTATAACGTGAATGTGAAGGAAATATCTCAAGTTTCAGTATAGGCCTATTTGCCCACTGAAAAGCATAAGGCAAGGCCATCAGACTTTGTACATTATCTGCAAGGCCATCAGACTTTGTACATTATCTGATTCCCATCCATCAATTCATTTCTTCAACAAATTGAGCACTTGCCCATGGTCTACGTACTATGCCAGGTACTCAGATACGTCAAGATAGGACGACAGTGATTAGAAACAAACATCACCCTTGTCTTCATGGTCCTTATAATCTAGCAGCCAACGGAGCAATTTCTAGGAACTTAGAACTCCTGGCTCTGAATGTATTGTTCTTCTACTACGTCACAGTTGACTCAGTTAAGATAAGTCACTTAATTTTTTACTTAAAATCCATTCTGTTTAAAATCCTCACTGTTTACCTGACTATTCATCAGAATATGCTATACAGTGCTTTTCAATTTTTATTTTTAATTTCCCTTTGATGGTATGCTTTTTCAAATGTAGAAAAACCTCAGATTGTTTTTCCAAACTTATTTTGTTACACCTAAAAAAGGAAAATGTCATTTTAAAATGTAGCATATGAAAATTGCATCTATTCAAATGCATTCCGGTATGAGTCATTCCCCAGTGCAGTCATTTTTTAAAAATAGTCAGATTATACCATGCACATGCTAATTAAGTAGGTAAGTTTCTTCCATTCATTTTGAAAACATTTTTCCTTCTTTCAATTCCTTTTTTTTTTTAATAGGCGACAACTAACAAATAATAATGATCTTTTGTAAAAGGGGCAAAATTTAAAAACCATACATATACTGGTTATAAACATGATAATGACTGAACTTGCAGATAATGCTGGAAGAAAGGACAGAATTAATACAGATGAGTGAGCCACATGTGAGCCCTTGTTATCACCTGAAAGTGTTCCACCACCAAATCCAGTGCTTCAAGCATTCTGTCCCCTGCCCACATCCTCCTGTCCTGGCAGTTAGTTTGTCCAACTTCTCCCTCTTTCCAGCTGAATGGTCCTTTCACACATTCCCAAACCACTGGCCTCTTTCCCTCACTTCCTTCTTTACCCATCTTAGATTCCTTGATATGTCACTTCGATCATTCTCTTAACAATTCTTTTCATACAAGACCCAACCCTAGATGAAGTTACTAACCACTGTGCTTGCTCTGTGCTTATAGTGGGGTTTTATGGTTTTGCATTTTACATTTAGGTCTATGATCCATTTTGAGTTAATTTTTGTGAAGCATGTAAGTTCTGTGTCCATTCATTTTGAGGTATAAATAGGTAGACAGAGTGTTATTCAATCATTTTTAGGTACTGATAGAGTCTTCCTAGACTATCAGTCTTACTCAATGGTAAGTAAACATTTTTTGCATTATAACAAATGTATATATATATTACTGAATAGAATGTAAAATTCATATATAATTTCACACAATTTGTAAGATAAAATAGGTGATTTTAAGGAAATTTCACTCTAGTGTTGAAATTCCAGGTGAAATGCTACTTGAAGGGCAACCAAGCCTTTGGAAAATCAAATCACAGCACACCTCTCTTGGTCACTGCTTAAGGGAAGGCCGAGCCATACATGGAACATGAGAAACTAACAATGTTTTCCAGGCACATGTGCTTAAATAAAACCATCCCTTAGTTCAAGAGTAAGTTTATTAAGCTTATGCCACTAAGTAGAACTGTGCCTTGGCCTCATACACTTCAACAGTACTGGTCAGAAGGAGCCACTGCCCTCCTGATGACCCTACAACCATCAAGCACCACACCCTGGTTGCACCTGGCACAAGCAGGCCTGCGGAGGACAGTGCCTGTGCCCAACTGAGTCTGCTCCTGAGCTGCTGGGGTCGCCACCTGCGCTGGCAGCAACTGGCATGGCCCTGAACTGCGCTGCTTGAAGGGAAGGCCCAGGAAACCACAGATGGTTTTCTCTGGGGTCAGTCAGGGACTACTTCAGAATGGGTAAGAGCATGGGCTTTAGAGTCCGACAGACCTGGGCTTTGTGACCTTGGATAAGATACTCGACCTCTCTGAGCCCTGGTTTCTGTACCTGTAAAATGGGAAGAGTAATAAATTCTCCTCATAAGGAAGAGGCGGGGATTAAAAGCCTTAGTGTGCATAAAGCACTTAGGATTTCTGTTGCCTAAATCTTCACAGCAGTGACAGGGGCTAGGAGGGCCATGTGTGACTTCAGAGCTGCCCTGCACACACCCATCTCCTACACTGACACACAGGAAGAGCCTCTCTGGACTTGGGAGGCCACAGCCTCAGCTGCAGCTAATCCTAGTAAATAGTTTTTTTTTTTTAAAGACCTTGCAGGAAAATCAATGTGAAGGAAAACAGAATTTGCGAAGGACAGAAAAACAGAAATGTGACTGAAATTATACATTATGAAAAGAAAAGCTACTGGATGTATATAGTTATTTCTCCAATAACAAGCAATTTTTTATAAAGGACATGTTAATAAATCGGAGTAGGAGTATAAAATCTTGCCTTTTAGAGAGCACCAATAAAAAACTGAGCAACAATTTTCTTTTTACATTTTATAACATCATCTGTTACCCATTAATCATTAGTATTATAATTCGAACTTCTCAAAGGGCACCATTGAAAAAATCATAAATTACACTAATCAACATGAAATTACTGTTGCCAATTGTAGATGTGAAAAAATTAAACCCTGTACTTTCGCTTAACAGAGAAGCCATATTATGGAAAATAACAACAAAGTATTCACATTTTATAGTTAATATTTAAAGTCATATTAGATATTATACTTACTAGCAACGAATATGTTCAAAAGAGCAGGTATCATATTTTACCATTTAACTAACCTAAAGATGCAAAATTAATTATGTGACTAGGTTTCTAGGACCAAAAAGGAATCAGGAGCTTCATTTATGAGCTATGTTTATGAAAAAGGAATAAAATCTCAAGAGCCTCCCTCCCATTCTACAAAACATTTCCCAAGCAGAAATGTTCCATATTTTATTTAGGGATAGAAATATTATAGACGAGAAAGTGTATACCCAAGGCTTTTCTTTTCTTTTTTTTTTTTTTAAGATTTTATTTATTTATTTGACAGAGAGAGACACAGCGAGAGAGGGAACACAAGCAGAGGGAACAGAAGCAGGCTTCCCGTAGAGCAAGGAGCCTGATACCAGGCTCAATCCCAGGACCCTGGGATCATGACCTGAGCCGAAGGCAAACATTTAATGACTAAGCCACCCAGGCGCCCCTACCCAGGGCTTTTCTGATATCAAAAGTAAAACAGGAAATTTTTTCAAATACATTATCAAAATCTCTACTTGATAATGGCTCAACAATAAATTAAGGCATCTTTTCAAGTTTTTATTCCTGATAGTACTAAGCCTGGAGGAAAGGCAGAAAAAATTGAAAATCATACTTCTGTAATCCCACATCAATTATAAATTCAGAAGAAACAAAATATTACCATGGATGGAAAAGTATTCCACCCAATTCACAAGCGCTTGGGGTGAAGGATGAGTTTGTGTGTATATGTGCATTTGTGTGCAAGTTAAGTGAAGATGAATATTTCTGAATAATACATGATAATAGTATAAAATTATCTTCATTACATTTTAGATATGTCCAATGTAATGAAGCCACTTAACAGGGAAAAGTCCCTTATTCTTCCAGGGACCATGTATTCTGGTACGGCCTCAAGAGAGTATAGGAAAGTTAAGATAAGGTGTAAACTCAGCATATAGTGACACAAACATCATCACCTTTAAGTACTAAACATATAGAATGTTTAAAAAGACAGAGAAAAGAAAAGGAAGGAAGAAAGGAAAGAATAAAGAAAAGAAGGCAGGCAGTGCCTTTTTTTTTTTTTTTTTTAGGATACCAAACTATCATTAGCCTGCACGAATCAGTAGGATCCACTGTTTACATTTGATTGCTTACACTTATGACTCGTTCAGTTTTCTCTAAAATGCTATTATTTTAGGTGGCTCCGTGGCGCAATGGATAGCACATTGAACTTCTAAAATGCTATTATTTTAACTAACCTTTACAAATCTTATTTACTTCTCAGAACAGTTAGAACCAAATACTGAATTAAGCAGGTAGGGAGGGAAGGTGAGATAAGCTAACAGTATGTGAGGCATATTTAGAACCTCATCTCAGTTGATTCTTACCACACACCTGCCATGGAAGTTCCCCCTCCCAATTTCACCAATGGTAAATAGGTTCAGAGGGCCTAAGGTTAATTCTCCGGGGATTACAAAGATCAAACACCTAGTCAGGGCCAGAGTTGGGATTCAAAAAAGGTCTGATGCTAAAAATCAGTACTCATTTCCAGGCATCAAAAGCATTGAATCAAGAAAAACATCAAGAGTTCTGGATCAATCAAAAGAGCAACATAGATGGAAGACATTGAGAAAGGTCGTCTGTCTACAAGGTTCATCTGAGCACAAAAGCAGATAGTGCAAAGAAATTAGAGATTATCAACAATGGAAAACTAGTTGGGCCTCAATCCTAGAAAGAATAGGACTCATTCTAGAGTTGTAGAGGGCTCTGACAGGTTACTGAAGCACTTTGTATGTGTTTCTGGCAGTAGCACTTAACACGTATTATAAGAGCCAAAGTAATCTTGAAAAAGAACAGAGCTAGAGGTATCACAATCCCAGATTTCAAGCTATACTACAAGCTATAGTAATCAGAACAGTATGGTACTGGCACAAAAACAGACACATAGATCAATGGAACAGAATGAGAGCCCAGAAATAAAGCCATGATTATATGGTCAATTAATCTATGACAAATGAGGAAAGAACATGTAATAGGGGAAAGAGAGTCTCTTCAATAAATGGTGCTGGGAAACCTGGACAGCCACTTGCGAAAGAATGAAACTGGACCGCTTTCTGACACTGTACACTAAAATAAACTCCAAATAGATTCAAGA
The DNA here is from genome assembly GCF_054177405.1 of Leptonychotes weddellii. Taxonomy (NCBI): domain Eukaryota; kingdom Metazoa; phylum Chordata; class Mammalia; order Carnivora; family Phocidae; genus Leptonychotes; species Leptonychotes weddellii. The sequence continues at coordinate 87,575,226 of NC_138374.1, forward strand.
CCTATAAGTGAGTCATGAAACCATAAAACTCCTAGAAGAAAATGTAGAAAATATCTTTGACATCATCCTTAGCAACATTTTTCTAGATATGTCTCCTCAGGCAAGGGAAACAAAAGCAAAAATGAACTATTGGGACTACACCAAAATAAAAAGCTTTTGCACAGCAAAGGAAACCATCAACAAAATGAAAAAGCAACCTGCTGAATGGGAGAAGATATTTGCAAATGATTTATTCAATAAGAGGTTAATACCCAAAATACATGAAGAATTTATTCAACTCAACACCAAAAGCCCCCCAAATAATCCAATTAAAAATGGGCAGAGGGCCTGAATAGACATTTTTCCATACAGATGGCCAACAGACACATGAAAAGATGTTCAACATCACTAATCCTCAGGGAAATGTAAATCAAAATCATAATGAATACCACCTTTTGCCTGCTAGAATGGCTAGAATCAAAAAGACAAAAAATAACAAGTGTGGGGGAGGATGTGGAGAAAAAGGACCACTCCTGCACTGTTGGTGGGAATGTAAATTGGTGCAGCCACTGTGGGAAGCAGCGTGGAGGTTCCTCAAAAAATTAAAAATAGAATTACCATATAATTCCACTAATGGGTATTTACCCAAAGAAAATGAAAACACTAACCTGAAAAGATATATGCACCCTTTTGTTTACTGCAGCATTATTTACAATAGCCAAGTGTCCATCAATAGATGAACAGATAAAGAAGATATGATATATATATATGCCTATATATATGTAGATATATATAGTCCATCAATATATATAGTGTCCATCAGTAGATGAATAAAGAAGATGTGAGCTATACACACACACACACACACACAATGGAATGGAATGTCACCCAGTCACCAAAAAAAAAAAAGACAGAGAGAGAGATCTTGACAATACAGATGGACCTAGAGGGTATAATGCTAAGTGAAATAAGTCAGAGAAAGACCACATGACTTCACTTTTATGTAGAACCTAAAAGACAAATGAAAAACAAACAAAAAGCAGAAACTGACCCATACTGAGAACAAACTGATGGTTGCCGAAGGGGAAAGGGTGGGAAGGAGGATGGGCAAAATGGGAAGGGGAGTGGGAGATACAGGCTTCCAGTTATGAAATATGCAAGTAATAAATAAGGATAAAATGTACAGCATAGGGAATATAGCCAATGGTATTATAATAGCACTGTATAGTGACAGATGGTAGCTAAATGTGTGGTGAGCATAGCATAATGTATAGACTTCTTGAATCACTATGTTGTACACCTGAAACTAATGCAACATTGTGTGTCAACTATACCTCAATTTTTAAAAAAAAACAAAAAAAGACATGTTGCAAGAGATCAGGAAAAGGAGTTACACAGAGTCAATATCAGATTTCTAGGGAATAAAAATCAGTTCACAGAATAGAAAAGCATGCCTAAAAGAGAAAAAACTGCAGCGGTAACAGTAATGACGTGGTATTACGTATTCAAAGACCTAGCAGATGTTAGACATCTGTCTGGAAATGTCTTATTTCACCTCCATTATTCTGAAGGGTATTTTTGCTGGTTATAGAATTCTGTGTTTTATAACTAACAGCTTTCCAGGAATGCATCTTGAAAAACAGTACTCTGGATTCTTCTGCCCCAAAACAATAACTCAAGAAATCATCCCAAGAAACTTTAGTTTCTCAAAGAAATGTATTTTTAAAAACCAGAGGACATTATATACCAATATATCTGAAACAGTACTGTATTTCTAGTTTCTCAAGTTGTAAACAATGAAATTTTAAACGGCTGCTGCTTGCGTATTTTACAATTATAGAACTCCAAAGGGACATTGTTAAGATATAAATATTAACTGATAGTCATCAAAGGGTCAAATTGTATAGTTGACTCTTAAACAACTTAGGGGTTAGGGCACCCAACCATGCTCAATCCAAAAATTGAGCATAACTTTTGACTCCTAAAGGAGCCAAGGGCAGGCTGTCTAAAATGTGTCACAATGGCATACTGATTATTTTGAATTTAAGCCACTTGGGAAACAGACAGTGAGTGTCAGGACACTCAGAGCCCCCTCCCCAAAACATAAAATAAAACTCCCATATGAAAGATACCCTCCCTGTACTAAGAAGACATCCTTATCACCAGATACAGAAACTTTAAAACTGACAAAGCTATAGAAACAAACCTTGTTACTTTTTTTCTAATTTATTACCTCAGCCCAAATTCCCCCTTAGAATTCCTTACTAATTAAAGCTCCCAAACATCCATTTTCCTTATCCTGCCAATTCCTCACAAATTTATTGTCTCTTTGTCTAAAGAATATAAAAACTACCCCTTTGGGTCATTTATTTAGATCTCGATTTCATTATTGGGTCTCTATGCACATATACAACTTCCTTTTTTTTTTCTCATTACTGTCTCATGTAAATTTAATTCTTAGTCCAGCTGGAAGACCTCTAAGGGTAGAGGAAGAATTTTTCATTCCAGTGAAACTACTAGTAACCTACTGTTGGCTGAAAGCCTTCCTAATAACATAAGCAGTCAACACATATTTCATACGTTATATGTATGAAGTAGTGTATTCCTACAAGAGACTAAGCTAGAAAAAAGTTATTTTAAAAATCATAAGGAAAATACAGTACTGTACCTATATTTACTGAGAAAAATCTGCTTAAAGGCTGTAGGAGTGCTAACAACACTGACTCCATCTTTGGCCTTCCATCTTGTTCTCCCCCCGGCACACAGATGGCACCACTTGAAGACAACCACCCCGTGGCCTCACCACCATGCCCCTTGCTCCCTAAAACTTGGGGATTGAGGTCTGAATAGGGGTAGAGAGTAGGGGCAGCAAACAGCTGCCTAGTGTCCTGGGTTATCCCTCTGTCCAACTGCCCAATCCCCCGGCAGCAAATTACCCTGAATAAAATGCTATCCCTAATGGTATGGAGAGGCTTGCTTCGTTTTTGCAGTATTAAAGGGCCTGCTCAGTCTGGAGGATCCATTACTGACCATCCTTCACCTTTTAACATAGGTGGACTGGGCTGGACAGGGGCAGCAGTGATGGCCCTGGCTCCCAGTGGTGGTGCCATCCGGCAGCCTGGTGGCCTCTGCTCATTAGGGGCGGCGTTGGGGGCCATGGGCAGTATTACTGGAGGTGTAGTACCGCTGGCCCATCTGCCTGGAGGCGTAGCACCGGCCCACGGCTTTTGGCAGCTGTGCGAGGCCACAGGACCAGGGTGCCACCAAGGGAGTAGTTTGTGCCCAGCAGTAAGGGGCCGAGGCCCCAGGCCACCCCTGCACAGCCCTGGACCTGGCACCAGAAGACATGGTGGGGGTTAGGGGGAGATTCGAGAGCCAGGAGTATGGGGCTCCATGCACAGGGCCCTCCTTGCCTTCTGGACATGTTCCTCCTCTTCAGTCCAGGCTCCTCCCACCAGGCCCCAGCACTGGACATCACCCCAACCGCCCCCCAACAGTACATGGGGTGACCTGTAGCCCAGGGGCTGCTGATAGCGAGCAAGCTTTCCTGGGTACTCAGAGGACAGCAGGCATGACCTCTGCAATAGTCACCTTCGATTTAGTCCTGTGGAGCTTGGGGCAGGCTGTTGTAAATAAATGCCTTGTCGCTTTTCCTGCCAACTCTTATAAACAAACAAAAAGTGCGTAAGTGGATCTGGGCAGTTCAAATCCAAGTTGTTCAAGGGTCAACCCTATATTGAGGATAGGAGGACAGGAGTGGAAGTGTTTACAAAGTTGAATGAATAAGACTGTTGAAGCAGCTAAGAATCTAATTCAGAAAAGACTCCTAGTTATTAAAGTTTTTTTTTTTAATCACAGAAAGTACATATAATTTAGGAACAGCTACTTCTTATTTTAATATCATTTCTTTTCCATATGTTTAAAACTCCATTATAACAGTGGCTTCCAAACTTTGAATTATCACTCACAGTTATAACCTCACATCATGACCCAATACATTCATACCTGTAGATATATTACTGACAAATTTCACACAGCAATATTTATCCTTACTGTGTGCTGTGGACTAAGATTATTTTCTATTCTACTTTTTTTTTTAAACATGCTGGACTGACTTCATGACCTACAAATAAGATCAAAAACCTCTGAAAGACACCATGTAACTCCCCACCCTCTCCCTCCACACTCAGACTGAGCACCCTCAAAAAAAAACGTTTTTCCCTATTAGAACTAAGCAACATATCAGTCACTAAAATAAATGTGCTAACTTAAGAACTGACTATAAAGGGGAACAACTATATATTCAAAGAACTGGAGGAAATCATTTTTGAGGGATATTTTAGTTCACCCTGGCTACTGACCCATCCTTGCACTGAGGAGAGTAGCAGCTTCAAGGGCAGGGAAAGTGCAAGTCTACAGCTCAGTGAGGTTGTAAGGAGACAGCACTGGTGCTGCTACTGGGCCAGGACTGTGTTGAACGAGGAGTCACACCCCTTAAAATCATCACAGAAAGATGAAGCAAGAGGGAAGCACTGATTCTGAATCACTGATCTAAAACAGAGTCCAGTGAAAGGGCCATGCGTCACTTCGCCAGAATTAAGCAGCTCTATTCTAGCCAGCGAGAACACTTCTATAGAACCAGTTCCATAGCTAAACATCAAGTTTCAAATGTGTTCAAAGTCTTTAATATTTATCTCTATATATTATTTGAATCTATGAGATCATAACTCAATGCCACATCGTTTTTCTCTCTTCCATCAAGCAGTGACATACTAGGTGAATTAAAAAACAATCAGACTTGCCGCAAGCTTTGTTAGTGTATTTCTCCTTACATTTTCTTACTTGCCCAAGATGGGAAGTGAACCTTGGCGGCTTCCCTCCTTTCCTACAGCATCTCACAAGTCGGCCATCTTTACAAATCAATACAAGTTTAACAAAGGATTCTCATTACTATTTTAAAAAATCATTTAGTGGACTATGAAGAACTAGGAAATTTTGGCCAAAGTTGTAAAATATTAGTTCTACTCATGACTGGACAGCAGTGAACAACCTCCATGGTACTTTGGTTTACCAATTAATACATGGAAATGTTTAAGATCTTAGCAGTGTAAAACCGTTTGCACATTTCAGCTTATTGTAGTCCTTCTACCTTCATCCTCTTCTCTACTCTTCCAAATTGTAAAGTATGTAACACTGACATAAATTAAAATGTCTTCAACTGAATCCTGTTTATTGAGCAAAAGCTATAAAAAAAAAAAAAAGAGAGAGAGAAGAAAATCTATCACACACAGGTTTGCCAAAATAAAAGCCCATCCACTCAGGAAAATGGTGGGTCTTCTAACTAGCTACACTCCTTGTCATTGAACTACAGAGCTGTAACTTCCTTTTTCTTTTGAGTTACATAGCAAGTGTGGGTCAATAGCCAAGCACAAACTGTTATTTACAGAGGTGGGGGGAGGGGTGTGGGACTCAGAGAACCAGTTCTTACCCACCATCACATCTTAAGATAAACTGGCTGGCTCCTTTTGGAAGATGAGTAAAGATGAGTACAGATATATTCTATAATGATAGTATGTAAATAACTGGCCTATTTAGTTTTTCCAGGGACAAACCAAAACAGGATCACACTTCAATTCTGAATATTGCTTACATAAACACTTAAATACACTACAGACCTGAATCAATGATATGTGCCATATATTTTGTTATTTATGATACTTCTCATAAAACTTTGAACACCCTCTCTCAGTTCCTTCAAAATCTTCTCACATTTTCTTGTCAAAGACACAATTCAAATTCCACCTGCTCAATAACATTCTCCACGAGCCTCCCAGGTGAAAGATATTTTTCAGCATTTTGAAATCCCTTTGCACTTTATCTGAGCCTTAGGAAGCATATGTATAGTTGTTTACATACACATCTTATTTTTCTACTATAATGTAACTTCCTGAGGACAAAAATGAGGGCATCATCCATCCTTATATCCCTCAAAGCGCCTACCCCAGTGCCTTCTACAAGTTGGCACTCAGCCAATACCTAATCAATGTTTCAATATTAGACTCACAGAATAATCAATTCCTTTTGAAAACTGTTTCAGTACCTACTACAGCATACTTGAGCCAGGTATTTACATGGCTATTTTATGTTATTTATTGCAAGATTACAAAAGATTCCATTGTATATGTATTTTTATATCTTACTACTTTGCTTCTACCTCTTAAAAACTTTACCTTGCATATCTATTAATTTAGGTGATTATTCATTGCTTGTCACCTAACACGTACAAGTTTTTTTAACATGTATCAGCCAAGTCACATACAGTTTTTGCATTCAGTTTAATTAATCAATGATTAGCACAAGCTTAATTAATCAATAAACAAAATAGTACTTTCTAAGCTCCTACAAGGCCCATGCCTTTTGGATGACAACTGAGGTACCCACCCTCAACTCCTACAAACAACCCTGTGCGGAGGGGAAAGAGATATGGCACCAGGCACTACACCTGACTCTTCTTGTCTGATTATTCCTGAAAGTTGAACATCAGATTTTTCTATCAAAAGGCATATAAAATATGCTGATAGTATGGGTTCCTTTCAATGGGATGATCTTCAGAAGGCTCTATACAGACTGAATTGACAGAGGGATAGAATAAGCACCCTTCTCGACTAAGCCCTAGGTCCTGGGTAAGGGAAACGGGCATATACAAAATCATGATCCAGATCGTTGAGTGCTTTGCAATCATTCTAATTGACAAATAAATACCAGTACACATGAAACTACAGAAAAAATATAATAAAAAATAATTCAATTTTTATAATTCAAAACTATAGGCATTTGAAGAGTAGTCCATACAAATATCATGACGACAGCCACAAGAGTGCACACCTGGGAATACAGATGAGTGTTCTTGGAAACCCAGGAGGATGGAGCGTCCAAGAGGACACAGAAAGAGGGCACATAAACATAAGCAGTATGTTCAAATTCTAAAGTCAAAATGAAAATAGTGAATCACCATGCCCGTGAGCAAACTGAGTAGAGAAATATGATCATGAAGCTAATGTTTAAATAATATTCATCTTAACAGGAATATGGGCTCTTAAGGGAGGGACTGTATTGCTGGGACCTAAACAATTATCTGGTAAAAGTAGGTGTTCAATAAATGTTTTCCAATATAATGGTTGGATGGATGGATGATTAGATAAGAGCAGAAAGAGTCTAAATCAGGGAGACCAATTAGGAGACCACCCAAATGTTTTAATTCAGGCCTAAAAAGGGTAACAGTAAGAATGAAGAGGAAATGATGGATATAAGACATTTCTAAGTAAGGAGTAATTAAGTCAGTGAAGGAAAGGAAAAGATATGGGAATAGAGATCAATCAAAGATATTTTCTAAGTTTCAAGCCAAAGTGAATGGGAGATCAGAATCTTTTCAAGGGTAAAAATGATGAGATTACATTTAGGCCTGTAGATTTAGAAGTGAAGGCAGAACTTCTAAATATTACAGTAATCATTTGGGGTTGTGGGACTAGAATTTGAGCAAGAAAACCGAATTGATTATTTAAGAATCAAAAAAAAAAATTAGGATAGATAAAAGCTAGCAATTTTATGAAAAACTCCCAAAGGAAAAATATCTTCCAAAAAACATCATCATCATCATTATCATAACAATAACATAACTCCAATTTATGATCAATATTATTATTATAGCAGTTAACATTTACTGGGCCCTTATCACATACCAAGCACTATAATAAGTTATTCACATATATTATTGTATTTAATCCTTATACGAGGTTGTAACTGGGGTGCAGAGTGGTTAAGTAACCACATTAAGTGCCAAAACCAGGACTTAAGTTCAAGGCTGACAAGAATGCCTTTCTCTATACCAATAGTCTCTATATTTCTGTATCAAATAGTCTCTAAGATCCCATTGGCAGATGGAAAGAAAACATCAACATTTCCATTTCTATTTTTTATCTGAACTATGAAAGTTTTTATTATTGTGTATTGTTTACAATATATGCAACATATTAGTATATAAATTATAATTAAGCACCCACTTATGAGGGAGGGAGGGATAGTTTTTTCTAACAATGCGAAATCAAGATAGCTTGGAGGTTAAGTATTAATACCTCCTCTCCACCTTTGTTTCCTACAAAAATTCACTGCTAAACAGTGTTACCTTTTTTCTTCAAAAACAGACCAAAAGAATTAAAAGCAGGATCTTAAAAAGATATTTATATATCCATGTTCATAGCAGCATTATTCACAATAGCTAAAATGTAGAAGCAACCCAAGTGTTGCTTAATGAACGAAAGGGTAAAAAAATATAGTCCATACATACAATGGAATATTATTCAGCCTTAAAAAGGAAGGAAATTCTGACACATGCCACAACATGGATGAGCCTTGAGAACATAAGTAAAATAATCCAGTCACAAAAGGAGAAATACTATATGATTACATTTATATGAGGTACCCAGCATCATAGAAACAGAAAGTAGAAGGGGGTTGCCAGGGGCTGGGAGAGAGGGAAACCTGAGTTACTCTCTGTTGGTTACAGAGTTTCAGTGTTACAAGATGAAAGGTTCTGGAGATGGATGGTGGTGACGGTTGTACAACATTATGAATGTATTTAATACCACTGGCTTACAATCTGAGAAAGACAAGTATCATTTGATCTCACTGATATGAGGAATTTGAGAAACAAGACAGAGGATCATAGGGGAAGGGAGGAAAAAGATGAAACAAGATGAAACCAGAGAGGGAAACAAACCATAAGAGACTCTTAATCTCAGGAAACAAACTGAGGGTTGCTGGAGTGGTGGGGGGTAGGAGGGATGGGGTGCTGGGTGATGGACATTGGGGAGGGTATGTGCTATGGTGAGTGCTGTGAATTGTGTAAGACTGATGAATCACAGACCTGTACCCCTG
>NC_138374.1:87584638-87627408 GCF_054177405.1 Leptonychotes weddellii
ACAGACCTGTACCCCTGAAACAAATAATACATTATATGTTTAAAAAAAAAAAAAAGAAGATATTAGGAAGGGAAAAATGAAGGGGGGTAAATCGGAGGGGGAGATGAACCATGAGAGACTATGGACTCTGAGAAACAATCTGAGGGTTTTAGAGGGGAGGGGGGTGGAGGGCTGGGTTAGCCAGGTGATGGCTATTAAGGAGGGCACGTATTGCATGGAGCACTGGGTGTTACAGGCAAACAATGAATCATGGAACGCTACATCAAAAACTAATGATGTATGGTGACTAACATAATAAAATAAAATTAATTAAAAAAATAAAAATAGGCGCCTGGGTGGCTCAGTTGGTTAAGCGACTGCCTTCGGCTCAGGTCATGATCCTGGAGTGCCTGGATCGAATCCCGCATCGGGCTCCCTGCTCGGCAGGGAGTCTGCTTCTCCCTCTGCCCCTCCCCCCTCTCATGTGCTCTCTCATTCTCTCTCTCTCAAATAAATAAAATCTTTAAAATAAATAAAAATAAATAAAAATAAAAAAATACCACTGACTTATACCCTTAAAAATGGCAAAGATGGGAAATTAAGGTTATGCGCATTATATACCACAATAAAAAAAAAATGGGGAAAAACCCGACCACAGATGATCCCCTCCTGCACTCACTTATTCATTCCAAAAATATGTATCAACTGCTTATTTTCTGCCAAGTTCTGAGGTTCATTCTGTAAATTCTAAGCAACAGTCCCTGGCTTTAAGGAAATTAGTAACATAAAGCCTAAATATCTAAATACATCATTACAAGTCAATATGACAAGAACAGTAATAGTGATAGTCAAGAGCTAGCACTTCTACTGGGCACTTGCTATGTGCTAAGTACCTAGTTCCAAGCACTTGTGTGTTTTACCCAAACAACATTATGAGAGCGATGGTACTATTATCTCCATTCTACAGATGATGAAACTAAGGCTCAGGTAAGTTAAGAAACATGCCCAAGATTACACAGCTTATAAACCGATGATTCCAGATCCCATGCTCTTAACCTTTCTCCTCAGAGTGGTAAAAAAGGGCCTCTGAGGGAAACAGGACCAAGCAGCCTACATATGCTGCTCTGTTTGCTAGGTCTCCAGAATCCCCAACTAAGCTTTCAATTGAACTGCCATTAAAACAAATCAGGTCTTAAAAAACGCAACACGATGATAACAATCAGGCCACACTTATCAGACTTGTAATTCCAACAATGCATTGAAAATGTACACTATACTCTAAAATGCCATATTCCAGGAAAATTACTTCACAATACACAACAAAATGTTTTTGTTCATACAAAAGTGCTCCCTTGCTTAAATCACACAGAAACAGGCTTACATAATACATTGTGGAGAAAAATGCTGAAGTAGAAATCAGACTTTCAGAATGTGCATATTTAAAAGTCAGTAACTGATCTCAATTTATTTCAAGCCAATTATCTGCTTCCAGACATTCTAGATGAACTACACTGATGATAAAGTTTAGAGTTCAACAGACTTCTAAAGTTTAATCCAAGTCTCCCTGTACCCATATCCACCCTTAATGGTACTATAACAGACATCAATAGTGTATGAGAAGCTGCCACCTCAAACCAGCTGCTTCTAGCAGGGTTAGTGAAAAATTAGTTTCCATTGAGCAAACTTCACTTTGCCTTGAACATTCTGAGAACACAGTAGATCATTAAAGATTTATTACCTGATGTAGTAGGCAAATAAACATAGTGATTCCTATTGCTTTACCCAAAGGCCACAGTGAAAGTACAACAGAAATGAAGACAACCAAAAGGTTTCTATTTTTCCATTACCACAGAGCTAGACTTTAACCACTAACTTGTTTTGTACTAAACTTTTACCAAATAGTCTTCCTCCAGGGCTTCTTTCAAGGAGCAAGTATTCTCTTACACTGGACTGTGTCAAACATTAACCTTACTTTTGTATGGCCAGAACCAGTTTTGAGCCTGTCCAGATTGTTCTCGGAGGGCTATTGCTTGTTCCCTCATAAACCCACCTTGAAAGGCAAACAGAAGGTGAACTCAAGTGAAAAGGGTCTTCATGTGGAGAATCTAATTTACTAACTCCAGCTTAGTATTTCTCATTAATAAAGTCAAAGAAACAGATTACACTAGGAAGAAAAGGTAGGCAAATTATTAAATTTAGTTAATTATCCTATTTCACTTAAATTCTTTTAAGGACTAAGTGAAACTGTTGCAATTATTTTTACCTTTAAAAAAAATTCAGTTTAAGGCCAAATGTCTTCTCCCTTGGTGAAAAATACGATGTTTGACATGAGAATTTGAAATGTTTCTAAGATTTTATTTTCTTTAAAAAAAAAAAAGTAATTTGGAGACAGTATCTCAGAAGTCGAATACATTATTTGTCTTTACAGAAAAAAGTCAATGCTGCAGTAAACAGAGCACAAACTCATGTGTTTCCCCAACTATTATGCTTAGGAATGCACTTTCAACTTAATTCCTGCCTAATTTTGTTCAAGCATGAAAAATGTCAGGAAAGAACCATTTCTACCGTGTGAATGTAAATCAGGAAACTGATCAAACAAGATGGAACCATTTTAAAAGGCTCACATCCAGTTTCAGGAAAGAAAAAGCTTTTTAAAACTCTCTTAGCTTGGCCTGTAGATTCTTGGAAATCTTCCCTCTTGGACTTCTAGAGATAACTACTGTAAATTTAGGGCCAAACTGTTATGGAAAAACACAATGCCACAAGCTGTCTACCTGGGGAAAACCCTCTCTTTCAAAAGCCTTCTCTTAAAGGAAACAGAATCACTGTAAAGTCTTCTAAGACCAACCCCAGACAACGGATAATCCTGTGCTTGGAATCTGATTTTCACTCAATTTCAAAGATCAAAGGAATATTGACTGTAAGGAAGCATAGGCTCAAACAAGTTAAGTGACTTGGCAGGAGTTTTGTGACCTGTTAAGTAGCAGAGCTTAACAAAGATCCTTGTTTCTTGATTGGCTAGTTTAATGTTCCCACAGTAGAACATGGGGTTGTCATCTGGCAGTCCTGTGTAATACAAATTCTCTCTCTAATCAAATTATGAGCTTCTGAAAAATAGAAACTACATTATTTATTTCTTTTGAAATTCCAGAGTGACTTTCCTAATTCTGGGACCTTAAAAATAATCAAATAAATACTACCAAAATAAAGATCTAAAGGAGTAAATAAACATGTTCAGCACTAGATCTTGATAAAACGGCAAAAATCCGCTCCAAGATTCAAAAAAACCCCAACACACTACTATATGTTTATTTGTATTTCCAGAAAGATTTTGAAAGAGGACATCTTTCCTCACTCTTTTGGGTAAGTATGGCTTCTCTGATTAACACCTTAATAAATACACTTGATAAAATATTAACTAACTCTGGGACAAGAGATCCATCAAGGACCACTTTTCATCAATTAACTGAACCACAACACTCCAAAAAGAGAAACAGATCTAACCAAACAAATACATAAAAATAAATAGAACAGAAAATCCAGAAATGAACCTATGGTTCTATGCTCAATTAATCTTCGACAAAGGAGGAAAGAATATCTAATGGTAAAAAGACAGATTCTTCAACAAATGGTGCTGGGAAAACTGGACAGCTGTTTAACATGCAAAAGAAGGAAACTGGACCACTTTCTTACACCATACACAAAAAATAGCTTCAAAATTAATTAAAGACCTAAATGTGAGACCTGAATCCATAAAAATCCTAGAAGAGAACACAAGCAATAAGTTCTTTGACATTGGCCATAGCAACTTCTTTCTAGATACGTCTCCGGAGGCAAGGGAAACAAAAGCAAAAATAAACTATTGGGACTAGATCAAAATAAAAACTTCTGCACATTGAAGGAAACAATTAACAATTCTAAAAGGCAACCTACAGAATGGGAGAAGATATTTGCAAATACATATCCAACAAAGGGTTAGTATCCAAAATATATAAACAACTTATACAACTCAACACCCAAAAAACAAATAATCCAATTAAAAATGGGCAGAAGGGGCACCTGGGTGGCTCAGTCGGTTAAGCATCTGCCTTCCGCTCAGCTCAGGTCATGATCCCAGCGTCCTGGGATCGAGCCCCACATCAGAGCCAGCTTCTCCCTCTCCCTCTGCCTGCCATCCCCCCTGCTCACTCACTTGCTCTCTCTGTCAAATAAATAAACTAAATCTTTAAATAAATAAATAATAAAATGGGCAGAAGACATGAATCGACATACAGACACAGACACATGAAAAGACACTCAATATCACTGATCATCAGGGAAATGTAAATCAAAACTACAATGAGATATCACCTCACACCTGTCAGAATGGCTAAAATCAATAACACAAGAAACAAGTGTTGGTGAGAATGTGGAGAAAAAGGAACCCTCCCGCACTGTTAGTGGGAATGCAAACTAGTACAACCACTGTGGAAAACAGTTATGGAGGTTCCTCAAAAAGTTAAAAATGGAATTACCTTACAATCCAACAATCATACTATGAGGTATTTATCCAAAGAATATAAAAATACTAATTCAAAGGGATACATGCACCCCAATGTTTATAGCAGCGTTATCTACAATAGCCAAATTATGGAAACAGCCCAAGCATCCAATGACTAATGAATGGATAAAGAAGTGATACACACACACATACACACACACACACACACACACACACACTGGAATATTACTCAGCCATAAAAAATGAAATCTTGCCATTTGCAATGATATGGATGGAGCTACAGAGTATTATGCTAAGCAAAATAATTCAGTCAGAAAAAAAAGACAAATACCACATGATTTCACTCATACGTGGAATTTAAGAAATAAAATAAGCAAAGAGAAAAAAGAGAGAGAGAGGCAAACCAAGAAACAGACATTTAACTATAGAGAACCAACTGATGGCTACCAGAAGGGAGATGGGTGGGGAGATGGGTTAAATGGGTGATGGGGATTACGGAGTACACTTGTTGTGATGAGCACTAGGTGATGTATGGAAGTGTTGAATCACCATATTGTATACCTGAAACCAATATTACACTGTATGTTAACTAACTGGAATTTAAATAAAACCTTTAGGGGCACCTGGGTGGCTCAGTCACTTTAGCATATGCCTTCAGCTCAGGTCATGATCCCAGGGGCCTGGGATTGAGCCCCGCATCTGGCTCCCTGCTCAACAGAGAGTCTGCTTCTCCCTTTCTCTCTCCCTCTGCCTCTCCCCCAGCTTGTGCCTGTGTGCTCTCAAATAAATAAATTAAAAAATAAAATAAAAATGTTAAGATAAATTATATATATAATTATACATATATGCACACAGGGTCTAGTCATAGTAGCAAAAGAATATTAAGCAATTTTATACTATTCACTTAATATTCAATTACAAATTGGGGGAACCTTTGCTCACTTGTGTCATATCTAAGAAGGCTTTGTCTAACCCAAGGTCACGAAAATTTATTGATTTATTCCTATATTTTCTTCTAAGAGCCTTATTGTTTTAGCTCTTACATTTAGGTCTATAATCCATCTTGAGCTACTTTTCATTTTAGGGTCTAAATTTATCTTTTTTGCATGTGTATATTCAACAGTCTCAGCACCATTTGTTGAAAAGACTACTCTTTTCTCATTGAATGATATTAGCAATTTTTTCTTGAAAATCAACTTACCATAAAAGGTTTATGTCTCCATTTATTGAGATCTTCAATTTTACTCAGCAATGTTTTGTAGTTTTCAGTGTATACCTCTCACTTCCACTAAAAATTTCTATTTTATCCTTTGGATGCTGTTGTGAATGGAACTGATTTCTTAATTTCCTTTTCAGATTGTCCACTGAAATATATAGGAAAAGAAGTATGTAGAAATACAACTGATTTTTGTATGTTGATCTTATATTCTGCAACCTTGAACATATTACCTATAATAGTTGTTTTTCAGATTCCCTAGGATTTTCTACATATAGGGTCATGTCATCTATGAATAAAGACAATGTTACTTCATCCTATTGTACCTGGGTGCCTTTTCTTTCTTTTTTTTTCTTGCCTGACTGCAGTGGATAGAACCTCCATCACAATGTTATATAAAACTGGTGTATAAAACTGCCTTGTTCCCTCCCTTGGGAAGAAAGCATTCACATTTTCATCATTAAGAATGTTGTCAGCTGTAGGCTTTTTGTGCCCCCCACCCCACCCAGTCAGGTTAAAGAAGTTCTCTTCTGTCCCTAATTTGTTGAGACTTTTTATTATGAATGGTATTGGATATTGTAAAATGTTTTTGTGTGTCTATTAATCATCATAGGAGTTTTATCCCTTATTTTATTAATATATTTATTTTCAGATGTTAAAACAACTTTGCATTCTTGGTGTAAATCACATGGGTTGTGTTGCATAATACTTTCTATATGTTGCTGGATTCAGTTTGATTATTTTGTTAAGGATTTGTGCATCTATATTCACAAGGGATATCGGTCTGTAGTTCTCTTGTGATGTCTTCTCTGGTTTTGGTATAAGGGTATTACTGGCTTCATTGAATTAATTGGGAAGTATTCCCTCCTCCTTTCTTTTCCAGAAGAATATGTGAAAGACTGGTATTATTTATTATTTAAATGTTTGATAGAATTCACCAGAGAAGTCATCTGGGCCTGAGCTTTTCTTTGCGGAAAGATTTTTAATTGCTAATTCCATTGCTTTGCTTGGTATAGATCTATTCAGTTTCTCTACTTCTCCTTGAGTCCATTTTTACTAATTTATGAATTTCAAGGACTTCCCCCTTTGCATCAAAGTTGACTATTTTGATAGCATAAAGTTGTTCATAGTATTCCCTTACAATCCTCTTAATTTCTGTAGGGTCAGTAGAGACGTTCCTTCTTTCATTCTTAACTTTGGTAATTTGTATCTTTGGTCTTCTTTTCTCAGTCAGTCTAACTAAATTTTGTCCCTGTTAACCATTTCAAAGAAGCAATTTTTTGTTTCATTGACTTTCTCCATTGTTTCTGTTTTCTATTTTACTGGTTTCCTCTCTAATCTTTATTTTGATCCTGCTACTTGCTTTAGGTTTAGTTTGTTCTTATTTTTCCCTTTTCTAGTTTCTTAAGGCAGAAGCTTAGACTACTGATTTGTAATCTCTTTTCTTTTCCAAAACAGGCATTTCTCCTTGATTTCTTAATGTTTCAGTAGCTAGGACTTGGGTCTTTGGACCTCCTGTCTCTACCTACACACACTGTCTTGATGATCTTGTCTGGTCTCAACAGCTTTCAATACATGCGTATACTGACAGCTCTCAGGCTAGACCTCTTCCTCTAGATTACAGGGTCATATACCCAACCTCTTACCTTAGATATCAAACAAACATCTCTAATTTAACAGGCCCCAAACCAAACTCCTGCTCCTGGCCCCCTTACCAGACTCACTCCTTCACCAGTCTCGCACATCTCTGTTTATAGCAACTCCACCCTTACAACTGCTCCAGGGTCATCTTTTAACTCTATCCTTGACTCACTCTTTCTCCCACATACCAAATCCAATCCATCAGAAAACTGTTAGCTCTACCTGCAAAATACATACACCCTAATCACTTCAGTAGCTCCCCTGCAACCACACTTCAAGCCACCATACCCTCACCTACATTATACCTTATAACTGGTCTTTTCCATCCTTGACCCCCCTGCCCTACATCTATTCTCAAAAAAACAGCCAGTGGGAGGGACCCTGTAAAAACTGAAGCTGAACCACCACACTCCTACGCTTAAAACCTGCAGATTCAGACTTCCTATTTCTATCAGAGTAAAGTCAAGCATTTTCAATGGCCAAAAGCCCTACAAGATCTGGCCTCCAATTGCCTGTCCGATCTCATCCCCCACAACTGTCACTGTTGCTTACTTTGCCCTAGCCGCACTGTTTCCTGAACATCCTTAGGTAGCATCTTCCCACCTAAGAGCCTCTCCATTGGCTGTCCTCCTTCCTGGAATACTTTTCCTCCAACATCCATGTGACTCACCCTTTTTCACCCTGAAGTCTTTGCTCAACTATCACTTCTCTATGAGACTGACCCTGGCCATGTCTCCCTAAATTGCATTCACTGCCACCACCAGCACACCCAATGATTAGTAGTCTCTCATTTTCCCTATAGCATTTAACACCTTCAAATATCCTGTGTGTTAATAGTTTAGTATTTAATAGAATGTAAACCCTTTTAAGGCAGAGATTTTGTCTGTTTTCTTCATAGATGCATCCCCAGAGACTAGGTATATACATGGTAGGTATTATTAAATATTTGTTGAATGAATAAGTATATTTAAAAAGCAGAATTTATCTACCAGCCATTATAAAATGAAAAAGTATAAATGCCTGAAAAGTTGAATTTCTTCATTCCTTCATTCAGTCAATAAAAAGTGAGCTTCTTCTCTTTGCCAGGTACTGCAGTAGACCCTGGGGATATTCAAGACAGACAAGGCCCTGTTGACATGGAGCTTGCTTACTAATTTTGTCTCTCCTCATAGGATGTAAAAAAAAAAAAATTTAAAAATACACAGGATAATTCCTATAATAATAAGTGTTACAAAGACAAGAGAATACATAAGTAAATGTGTTCATGACAGAAAGATAGAGATTCCCCCTGCTAGATGTCATCTGAAGTAAAACCAGGATGAGGAGAAGCCATTCATGCAGAAACCTGGGGAGTAAATATTTCAGGGAGACAAAAAGTATAAAGTTTGGAGTGGGAAATGCAGTTTGGTAAATTCAAGAAACAAAAAAGCCAGTATGACCTGAAGGTGGTGTTTGGGGGGGCACAGTGGGACGGCATCCTGCCTCCATTGTGGAAACCCTAAACCCACCCCAACACTTTTAGCAATTGACACGCATGGGGAATGTATTTTTACATCACCTCCTCCCTCCTGCGTTCCCTCTTCTGCTCCTTTATCCCTCTCGGAAAAGTGCCAATGGCATAGATAACCAATTCAAGGAGACTGTTCTCTAGCTGACCTAGTACTTCTGTGTAAATTTGAAAAAGTTGTGCCTTACTCAGAACATTTTGTTATCTATTAGAAGAAATATTTAATAAACAAGCATATCTCCAGCTCACTCGCCATTGCGCAATGCAAACATGCACAGCAGTATGCAGAGATAGAGGAGGATAGCTTTATGCAAACCAAACTGGTTCCACTGTTCCTGTTTCAAATATCAAATGCTGCAGATGCTACACATACATGCAGATTTGCATGCATTGCAAATTATTACTATTCAGCATTAGTTGTAGTTGGCAACTGATTCTGTTTGGACTACCCTCATGAGAAAAGAGTCTGAGTATTGTATCAATGACTGGAGAAAAATATTATGAGCACGGCCAAGTCCTGCAGATTCAATCAGCTGTAGCATGAATGTGCCTCTATAAAAGTGGTGAAAGCTGCTCCACTCTTTCAGCAAGTGTTAGAACTACTAATCACCTAAGTGTATCTAAGGAGCTCTGTGGGATAACCTCTTCTACCCTTTGGAATACTTTTGCCTGTATTATATTATGGGTGAATATAATATGGGTTAATAATCATATAATGATTCATGGGTTATTTTAGCTTAGCAGTTTACTGTTTTAGGATTTTTTTTTACAAGATAAAGCATATTTTGGTGGAGTAACAGATTCTAAAAAATTCCAGTTTAATTGCAAATGAGGCCATTTTTTTCCATAATTAAGGCTTCAGCTTTCTAACTAACTTACGAAAGGAAAAAATATGTGTCTTTGACTTTACAAGAAATAATCTGTGGTACTGTGTACTCTGTGCTTTCTATATGGATGGCATTAATATGTCACATCAATATGACTGAAATTAATAAGCAACTAATAAAATCCACATAGATCTTTTCCTGAAAGAATGTTTCCAATGGGGGTGCCTGGGTGGCTCAGTCGTTAAGCGTCTGCCTTCAGCTCGGGTCGTGATCCCAGGGTCCTGGGATCGAGCCCAGCATCGGGCTCCCTGCTCGGCAGGAAGCCTGCTTCTCCCTCTCCCACTCCCCCTGCTTGTGTTCCCTCTCCCGCTGTCTCTCCCTCTGTGTCAAATATATAAATAAAATCTTAAAAAAGAATGTTTCCAATGGTGAGAGAGTGCCACCTACTGTTCACTGTGGATTTCAATACAGCCAGGCCACACAGTCCTTCCACATTAAATCATCACAATTTTTCAGAGGCCATTATCAAAATATGAATTATGACTTTCTGAAGAAATGTTTTATCACTATATGCTCTAGAAACTGAGTTTTCAAAAAATTAAGTCTTCACTTCTAAACAAAATAAGTCTTCACTTCTCTCTATAGCTACAAAAAAATTATTACTAAAACAATTTTTAAAGATTTACGTATTTATTTTGAGAGAGAAAGAGAGAGAGTGAGCGGGGCAGAGGGAGAAAAAGAATCCTCAAGCAGACTCCTCATTGATCGGGGAGCCCGATGCAGGGCTCAATCCCAGGACCCTGAGATCATGACCTGAGCGGAAATCAAGAGCTGGCCACTTGACCAACCGAGTCACCCAGGCACCCTGCTAAAGCAATTCCTAAATCTTAAACATCTTGGCCCCAAATGCAGTTGAGAACAAAAAGCATGGGCTTCCAGGCCAAATCGGTTCAAGTCTGGCCTCAGGTGTTTTTAAACCTGAAACTGTTTCCTCATATGAAAAGAACTTAATATACAGTTGACATTTGATAGATTAGAGATATTGACTACTAAGAAAAATAGGTTTCCCACTCAGATTTATAAGTTAACGAGTTTCTTTTGGCTTTTCATCACCCTCCAGTTATCTTTAAGAAATGTTTTATTAAAAAGGCATCCTGTTCCAGGTCAACAATTTTATTTGTCTCTAATCACTTGCATAAAAAAGGACCTGAGTAGTTTTTTGATACTTCCCCCAACCAGCCCCAAGTAAATTTAAAGCTGTTTCTGTTAACCACCGAAGAAATGATCAGGTTCAGCCACACTTAAGGAAGATGAGTAACAGTGAATTCTCTCCACTTGCTTTTTCACATTTAATAAATTATGTAACAGGGTTTTAAGCAATTAAAAACGATGATTTTTAAAATCATGCTAAACTATTTCAAGAATATCTTCCTCATGACATAAAAAAACGGGTTCACTCTGGGGGTGTGGGGGTGTATCTTTTTTTTTTTTTTTGAGTATAGCTGACAAACGTTAGTTTTAGGTGTACAACTTAGTGATTTGACAAGTTTATATATTATGCTATGTTCCCCACAAGCATAGCTACCATCTGTCTCATTTCATCGCTAATACAGCATCATTGGCTGTGTTCCTTATGCTCTGCTCTTTACTCCTATGACTTATTCCTTCCATAACTGGAGGCCTGTCCCTCTCTCTCCCCTTCACCCATTTTGCCCAATCTCCCACTCCCCTCCTCTCTGGCAACCAGTTTGTTCTCTGTATTTATAGTTCTAATTCTGCTTTTTGGTGTGGTTTTTTTTTTTTAGATTCCATTTATGAGTGGAATCATATGGTATTTGTCTTTCTCAGTCTGACTTATTTCACTTAGCATAATACTTTCTAGGTCCATCCATGTCCTCTCAAATAGCATGATCCCATCCTTCTTTATGGCTATATAACAGTCCATTGTGTATATATATCACATTTTCCTTATCCATTCCTTATCCTTAAGTTGCTTCCATGCCCTATTGTTTTTATCCCTTGGATTAATTTCATCAAATTTCACTAATTTACCTTTGCAAGTTCTCCAAAATTAAGTCTCTTTTGAGCCTAAGCCTGTCTTTAAGATTATAGATTTATTGTTTGTATAAGTAAGAGTTTAGCTATAACACATAGGAATAGTCTCTTGACAGCTCAATGTATTAATCAAGATGGTCTTTTAAGAAAACTGTTTCTCAGGGCCTCTATGTGCCAGGCCTAGGAACAGTAAGGAGCATAAGAAAGAAACCCTATCTCCAGGAGCTCGCTCTCTTCAGCACATTACTGAGTTCTCACTCTGAAAGCCAGAAGGTAGGTTACGGAAGTGAATTCCCAGTGTGTCTTTGAAACTGGATGGACTCCATTCTCCACCAGCACTGCCTCCCCAGGAGACTGGGGCCTACAGGAAGGGGCAGAGGGGATGGGATGGCGGAGGCAGCAGGAGGGATAGGCAGGAACAGAGATGTCACTACTACTTTCTTGCTTTTGGCCTTGATTGTTTCTCTCTTTTCTCTCCTGGAGTTTGGATGTCTATCTATCTGTCTGTCTGTCTCTCTCTCTCATTCCTGGATTTCCTTCTCTGCCTATCTCTTCCCTTTTGATAGCTTTCTTTCCTGGAGAAATAAGAGGGTATTTAAGAAAACAGAGAAGAGGGTGTAAAAGAGGATCATAAAACAGAACTGAAGTGGGTTCTTACTAATGTGGTATTAACTAAATAAAGCTTTTAACTCCTTGCCTTCACTTAGAAACTAGGCCTATGGAGTCAGTCACACCTAGATACAGATATGCATACTGCACTGACGGGAGTACAGTACGGCAGGAAGAGCACCACACCGAGGAAGGACACATGTGAGCCTCTGAGTATTTCCCAACTTAGTTTCCTCATCTGTACAACTCGGGGATAAGACTAGGTCAGTGACTCACGAACACTTTTTTTGTTTATCTGTTTTTGCCAGAACCTATAGTAAGAACTACATTTTCCATTAGAACCAATACACACCCATATTCCCCACAAATGAAAAAAAAAAGTTCTATGCAGCAATTCCTATCCTCAGGATGTGCAATGTACTAATATTCTATACAGTTTTTTAAAGGTTAGTTGCCAGTCACAACTTACAAGAGTTCACAGTCTGCCAGCGAGTCACCACCTCAGTTTCAGAAATACCGATCTTTCAAAAATCCAGTCTTCCAGGTCGGAGACTTGATGAATTCACATCACATAGGGCCTGTGTAATCTGGCCTCAAGCTATCTGTCAACCACATTCCTGCCCCTCTCCACCCACCCTCTCCACTCCGCTCATACTGGCCTTCTTGCTGGTCCCTGGACAAACAAGCAGGCTCCCACCACAGAATCGTTGCACCTGCTGCTCCCTCTGCTGGACAGCTCGACGGCTAGCATTACCAGGGCCCCACAACACCGACTTCATTCAGGCCTCAGTTCCGAGGGGCCTCCCCAACCATCCAACTAAATACCAACTCCCTTCGGCTTCCTTCACTCTCTGTCCCCGTAACCTGTTTCATTTTTTCATAGCACTTATCAATACCTAACACTTCATTATATGTCTGTTTTTCCTGTGACTCCCTACCCCCAGAAGTCTCAGCTCCATAAGAGCAGGACTTTACCATTCATTGCTATCTCCTGGGTGCCTAGGATAGAGTCCGGCACATAACAGGGATTTAAAAATAACTGTTGAATGAATGAATGAACCTAGAGTTCTCTCTCAGAATAAGAGAGTCCACTGTTTTTTACTTAGAATTCTAGATTTTCTCTGGTGGTGAAAAGCCCTTGCTCAAAAACGGTTCTCCGGTCCTGGTCTCTACCAAGTGACTAGCAGGGAAATTCAGTGGAAAGTTAACTTCCCTTCTTTTCTTAACTTCCCTTCTTTTCAACTATCTTTTCAGAGCATTCTTCTTCTTCCCTAGACATTTGTGCCTCTCTGCTCTCCACTGATATTCATCTCTCTTCTCCAAATATGCAACAGCTATCTCTAAAGGACATTATGAATTAGCTAAGGATCTTAAATGCCTTAAAAGATGGGAAAATGTTACATAAATGTCAGGCACTATCATTAATAAAATTGCAGCTGTGCAGTGCTTTTGTCAGGTGCTAAAGTGAGACAAGGGAAAGGGGAAGGGAATGGGGAAGGAGAATAACTGGAGGTGCTAATTTAGGTCTGGTGGGCAAGGAGAACCTCCCCGGTGAGGTGGCACATGAGCACAGGAAGACTTGGAGAAGCATTCCGGGCACATGGAGTAACACATGCAGCTGAAGTGCACGTAAATGTGAAGGAAAAAAAAAACAAAACAAAAAACGATGTAAACTTCTTAAAAGTGTGTATCTCGAAAAGGTAAATCAAAAAGAATTTGCTTAAAAATTATCTAAGTAAGAACACCTCAAGTACTTCAGGAGAGTCACAAATGTGTATGCCCTGTGCCCAGTCACAACTGACCCCAAACGGACTTCTGGGTCAATAAGCAAAATGTTTAAAAGGAAGAAAAAAAGCATTCATTAAGCACCTAATTGTACAGGGCTGAGCCTTGAACAATAAACCACAGTGACATAGTTTCTTACTCTGTTTCAAAATGCCTTCTGGTAAATTTAAGGAATCAATGTTGATAGGAGTATGTGTAAGTTTAATTTTAAATGTATAGATATTCACAAGTTAAAGTAAACCTGAAACTCAGTAAATAAAAAATAACACAGAACATGCTATGAAGTTAACTCATCTCATTTTTCACTAACACTCCTCCACAGTAATGAGTCTCCCCTCTCTGTTCTCATATTCAGTAAGTCTCCATTTGACACCTGTCAGTAACAACAGTACCAGCAGTAATAATAGTTAACATTCAGGGTGCTTACAATGTATAAAGCATTAGGCTAAGCACTTTATCTCATTCAATTATAACAATATCTAGTAATAGATATTGTTACTACTAACTGTTAACATTGCTAGTGTTATTTTCACATAGCTCAACCTACGTGTGCATTGGGAAACAAGATAAAATCTTAAGGACTTCATTAGATGACAAATGAAAATGCTGGGGGGAAAAGTGGTCATATTTTAGGAGCCATCCTCCCTTTGGATATAAATTTTAAAGCTGTTTAATTATTAAAAAAATTCAGATACCTATAACATACAAATATTCACCTCTCAGAGATTTGGGCGAAAGAGCAAGATGATTTAACGTAATGATAGACTTTTACTTGCCACTAGATGGAGGGGTTTTCAGTTTTTCCAAAGCCGTATTTTCTAGGCCTATGTAGCAAAAAACAGATTAGGCCTAAATGGGCTCATGTACTTTCACAATCAAAGTATGGAATAATAAAATCTCAACTACCACAAATAAAGAGCAAATGTTCCCACCTAATCTATTTAAGCTGAGTAGAAATTCATGGATCTCAGATCTAATACTCACTAAATACATATCAGACACATCTAGCTATTCCCTTCCCGAAAGTGTATGAGAGTTATTGAAACCAGTCTCAAGTGCTGTTCCTGCCATCTCCCATTTTCTCTCCCTTTTCCCTGACCCTTTATTGTTTCCATCAGGAGAATGACTCTATAACATAATTGACAAGGAATTTAATATATAAAAGTAAATTTTTAAATAGCCACAATATTGGACAATAACACCACTAACCTCAAATATTTATTTCTAAAACTTGTTTTAGATTTTAGTCTCCTTCCATTTTCCCTAGCTTGTTCCATTAGACAGCATTCTGATTAATATGAAATACATTTCATATGTATAGTACATTACAGTTTATAAATTACTTTCATACACATTTGATCCTCACAAAAATGCTTCAAGCTATTCTGAACAGAAATTATCATTCTGATTTTATGAAAGGGAAGACAATTGACCAAAAGGATTACAAGTCACATAGTAAATACATGCTGAAACCAAGACTGCAATAGAATTGAAAATTTCGGGTTTCTAGCTCTACACCCGTTCCTTTGTACTAAAACGGCTGCTTCTTCAAAATAAGTAATCAGCGAGGACTGGCTAATCCATCTGTGAATAACAGTTTATAAAAGGTTACCTCCATCTTCCTCAGTATATACTGATAATAAATTTAGAATTCCAACAATTTATGAAAAATGGCAAACAATAATTAGAGAAAAATATTTTAGGTAAGTATTAACAGTGTTTCCCATCTATAGAACATATTATAATCTATAATCTTAATATACTATTGGGTAAGAAAGGTGAAATTTTTATTAAAAGTTCAAATCCATTGTTAGATATATGTAAGAAATGTATAGCTATCCCAGGTTAGAGCTTAGAAGAAACAGGCACCATGGCACACTGCTAGCAGAGTACAAATGGTAAAACTTTCTCGAGGTAATTTGGCAATGCATATTGTGAAAACTCAGAAATGCACAGGGCGTCTCTCACCCAGTTATTCCATTTCTAATGTATTCTTTTTTTTTAAGATTTTATTTAGTCATTTGAGACAGAGAGATACAGAGAAAGAGAGACAGCATGAGCAGGGGGAGCAGCAGAGGGAGAGGGAGAAGGAGAGGCAGACTACCGACTGAGCCAGGAGCCCGACATGGGGCTCGATCTCAGGACTCGGAGATCATGACCTGAGTGGAAGGCAGACTCTTAACCATCTGAGCCACCCAGGCGCCCCATTTCCAATGCATTCTAAGGAAATAATTATGGATATACGTAAAGCTATGCCTGTAAAAATATATTAATTATGGTGTTGTTAAAAGACCAAGTAAATAAATGGATTGGTTATATCAAAGTAAATCAAAGAATAAAATGTAGCTCCTAAAATTGATCTGGAAAATTGTATAAGACATATTAAGTGAAAAAGACAGATTTGTAAACAATATATACAGTAGGATCACATTTTCAAAGATATATACATATACATATATACATGTATATATGTATGTATGTATGTGTGACTGGGATATTATACTAAAATATTAACAGTGATTGTATATAGTCAGTGATATTACAGATGAATTTAATTATATTTTTCTACATATTTGCAAATCTCCAAAAATGATTGTTTCTACAATATAACAAGTTAAATATTTGATATATACACAAGTTAAATATATATATGCTATATGTATTTTATATATTACGTATATGTTACAAATGTATCATATAAGGATATATTTTTGACAACATATAAAATGCATATAGCATATGCATTATGTAACTTATATAAGAACTACAGAAAACATAAGATGAAATTTAAATTTACATATATCAGAGAACTCTGGAGCCATTATCCATGCATATGGAAATAAATTTTAAAGAATAAAGCACTATGAAGAAGGCACAGTACAAAAGATGAGTCAGGAGAGGTAACAATAGCAACTTAATTAGACAAAGTGCCTAGTATCAGAAAATAAACTTGAATTGAGCAGTACATTTTAATAGCCACAATTTCTCACATCTAATAAATAGAAAGTCTTAAAATATCAACAGCTGTTGGAAGTGAAGTAGTTTAAACAGATTTTGCAAGAAAGTGGATATAAGGTTAACAGTTCTGTTAACTGTTGGGGAGATTTTTGGAGAACGAGCTACTTCAATCTTATCCTCCAGTACCATCAAGAAAGACATTAAGTGAAATCACAGCAGAACACATAATATCCATGGAGACACAATGATGCCATCCACTCCGCCTGCCACACCTTAGAGAAGATATTATGGAAACAAAGGGTCCAGAAAGGGCAATTCAATTATTTTTTTAAGATTATTTATTTGAGAGACAGAGAGAGCAAGTGCAAGAGCAGGGGAGGAGCAGAGGGAGAGGAAGAGAATCTCAAGCAGACTCCCTGCTGAGCACAGACTCCAATACGGGGCTCCATCCCATGACCCTGAGATCACGATCTGAGCAGAAACCAAGAGTCTGACACTTAACCGACTGAGCCACCCCGGTGAAGGGCAATTAAATTATTAGAAGGTGATTATAAAAGGAGAAATCAGGAGTGTTTGATCTTCAAACACAAGATCTGGACAGATAAATATTTTCCAAAGTTTATACAAAAATATTTTCCAGTTTGTAAGATCATAAATGTTACAGATAGGATGAAAACTCACTGAAAGGCCAAACTAATACGGTTAAAGTTTAAATAAGGCAGATCCAAGGAAAATAAAATATTTTGATGGAATAGGAAAAATGCATGAGATGCATTATCCCAGTACATTTAGAATGAAATCTAAAATCCTTCCCAAGTTGCATAAGCCTCAGTATTCCCTGGTACCTGCCTGCCTTAGATCTTCTGTCCTCCTGTCTTCCTCACCTTCCCCATATACCCCATCCCCACTGGCCCCCTGCCATGCCTCCAATGAGCCTCTGCACTTGGTTGGTTGCTCAAAATGCACCTCCTCTGGATCTCTGCCTGGCCTGCTCCTTTTTTCTCACTGAGATTTCAATTTAAAAGCCACGTCCTCAAGAGGACCTTCTCTAATTGTCCCACCTAAAGGTAGCTCTAGCTACCTGCTCTTGGAACCAGCCACTATCACATTACTAAGTTTAATTTTCCTCACATTGCTTAGACCATATGAGGTGACCTATTCATTTGTTTCATGGCTTCATTCACTTATGTGTTTAATATATTGTATGTCTCCTCCACTAAGGAAAAACGGAATTCAAAGGTTAAACCATCAAGGAGGCTTTCCCTGACCACCTGGCTAGGTCAAGCCACTCTTTTTTATTATGAATTTTGACCTCATCTTGTAGTTTTTCTTTTGTAACCCAACTTATCCCTGTAATTTATCTTCTAATATCTATTTTTCTCAATAAGTTCCATGGGGTGTGCAAGGTAAGCAGGGGCCAGAGAAGGTCTCAAATGCCAATTAAGAAATTTGGGCTCTAGACTCTGTGGGCACTGAGGGAGGGCAATCTTATTAATCAATGTATAGCCAGTGCCCGGCACACAAAAAGTGCTCAATATTAATACCTGTTTGAACTGATGAATAATTGGTGAATAAGAAAGAATGGAGGATGAAATTGGACTTCTTACACCACTCACAAAAGTTAACTTGAAATGAATTGAAGACTTAAACATAAAACTTGAAACCATAAAACTCCCACAAGAAAACATAGAGGAAAAGTTCCTTGACATTGGTCTGGACAGCAGTTCTCTGGATAGGACACCAAGAGCACACACAAAAAAGCAAAAATCAGTAAGTGGGACTACATCAAACTAAAAAGCTTTTGCACAGCTAAAGAAACAATAAACAAAATAAGGCAATCTTCAGAATGGGAGAAAATATTTACAAACTATGCATCTAATGAGGGATTAATATCTAAATTAGATATACATACATACAAATGAGTAACAGATATATAAACAATAGGATTAAAAGATGGGTAGAGGAACTGAATAGACTTTTCACAAAGAAAACATACAAATGGCCAACAGGCACATGAAAAGGTGTTCAGCAAAAGGAAAAAGTAAATCAAAACCACCAGAGCTATCACCTCACACCTGTTAGAATGGCTAGTCTAAAAAGACAAGAGGCAGCCAGTGTTGGGGAGGATGTGGAGAAAAGGGAACCCTCACGCACTATTGGTGGATGTAAAATGGTGCAGACACTGTGGAAAGCAGCATGAAGGTGCCTCAAAAATTTAGAAATAGTACTACCATGTGATCCAGCGATTCCACGTCTGTGTATTTATCTGAAAAATATGAAAATATTAACTCCAAAAGATATATGCACCCCCATGCTCAATGCAGCATTATTTACAATAGCCAAAATACAAAAATGACCTAAGTGTCTGTCAATGGATGAATGCATCAGGAAAATGTGGTGTAAATACAATGGAATATTTTTCAGCCATGACAAAGAAGGAAATCCTGCCATTTGTGACAACAGGGATGGACTCTGAGGTCATTATGCTAACTGAAGTTAAGTCAGACAAAGACAAGTACTATACGATTTCACTTGTATGTGGAATCTAAAAAAGCCAAACTCAAAGAAACAAAGAATAGAATGGAGGTTATCAGAGCCTGGGGTAAGGAAAATGGGGAGATGTCAGTCAAAGGGTAAAAATGTCCAGTTAGAAGTGACTAAGTTCTGGGGAATCTAATGCACAGCACTGTCATTATAGTTAACAATGTCGTATTACATACTTGGGAGTTGTTAAGAGAGTAGATCTTAGATGTTCTCATTACAAAAAAAGTAATGGTAATTATGTGATGTGATACAGGTATGGGATTAATGCTAAGGTGGTAATCATTTTGCAATATATGTGTATCAAATCAATACATTATACAGCTTAAACTTATACAATGCTATATGTCAATTACATCCCAATAAAGCTGGGGAAAAAAGAAAGAAAAGATGAAGAATTAAAAAGCAGGGAGGGGTGCCTAGGTGGCTCAGTCGTTAAGCGTCTGCCTTTGGCTCAGGTCACGATCCCAGGGTCCTAGGATCGAGCCCCACATCGGGCTCCCTGCTCAGCGGGAAGCCTGCTTCTCCCCCCCCCCACTCCCCCTGCTTGTGTTCCTGCTCTCGCTATCTCTCTCTCTGTGTCAAATAAATAAATAAAATCTTTAAAAAAATAAAATAAAAGGCAGGGAAAGGACTGAAAAAGATAAAAGAGCTACATGTAAGGAAAATTAGGGCATTATATTAACCCATTGCTATGCAGTTTTGCAAATACTACTGGTTCCTATTAAAAAAGAACATAACCGGCTCCAAACTGCATTTGTAATAAAATCATTTAGTGGGAAAAATTGTTTGTTTGGTTTCAGGTTTCTATATTAGGCGTTACACTTTCTGATTCAGTTCCAGCAAATGAAATCCTGCCTGGGGCTTTGGCGTTGCCATCCTTCCAAGTTAGCACTTCAAGTAACAAAAGGAATCCCGGAGAGTTAAGTGCATGCCAAAGATAAAAACAGTAAGCCTATTTAAAAGAAACTTATCAAGCTGGAAACTGAGAAACATTTCATGGAATAAAATCTTGTTCATATTTAGCTATCATGAAACTCTCTTTGAAGTCTCTTTTAAACCAACAACTTTGAGACATTTGTTTAGTCTAATCCTTGCGGAACATAGCGGATAATCCTTAAAGACCTTACATTATACTAGCAGACCATCTTGGTTAACAGCATTCAAATCGATGTTCTATTTTAGAAGATATACAACATTCCTATCTCTTTAGTAGTCAAAAGAATCTTGGGATTATCTCCTCTATTCTCTTTACCCATAAAAGTAAATAAATTGATGACTCTAGCATATTCTTTACCTTAAACAACACGTATGTGAGATATACTAAAGTACATTTGCCTATCTCTGCTTCGCAAGACAGAGGCAGGTCTAGAATTTGTAGTCAGGACCTAATTATGGTGCTGGAAGCTACAGCTGTTAACAAACCAGATGCAGACGGAAGCTGACCAGATAATGAAATTGCAGCTGTCAGGAAGGCACACCAACAGAGCAAACAAATTCCACCTTCGGCTGCTTTGAGAGGGACCATCAGCCTTTGATACAATACACATGCCAGAGGTGAGACTGAACACAGAGAAAGGACACCAATGTCTCCCTGGCTTTCTAAAGGCCTCTTCTTTCTCAAAAAGGACTGACAGCAACTGACACAGGAGAGAGATCTGGGTGCAGAAAGAAACTTGAAAATTCTGCTCTAGTCAGTTTTAGGCTCTCATTAAATTCAGAGCTTCTCCTGCCACACAGGAAGATTGTCACTAGGTCAAACGAGGAATAAGAAATCTGTGCACCTTGAGATCAACTATTTTGCCTCTTAGAGTATACATTGTTCAAAGTACACTATATCTTGAACTTTGTGGACCATGACTGACAGGAAGGAATGCATTTTATATCATAACCCAGTACATACAAGACACCACAATTTAAGTTTCGTGGAAGTTATCCTTAGTACATACAATGAATATAGTGTTTGCTTTATGTCATCTTTTTTAATGCTGGCTACATACAACAAATTGATTTCATGACTGCGTAATGCGTTAGAACCTAGGCTGAGAAACCATGCTATAGTACACACATGTGGGCTGGCCTCCGCCTCCCTCTCTAACTGCATTTCGTGTTGTTCTCTGCCATATTTCCCCCACTGCTGCTGCCCCCACCCCGCCCCACCACCGAATTTCTATTATTTTTTACATTAAACCCCAAGATCCCTTCCTAAAATATGCCAACCACTTTTCTGCCTCAGGGCCTTTGATCCTGTTGTTAGTGTTGCCTGGTATACTTCCCCCAGATCACTGCACTTCATCATTCAGGTCTCAAGACAGAAGTCAGTTCTTCAGAGGGGTCTTCACTGACCACCCAATTTGAAAGAGCCATCACACACAACTCCAGCCAGGGCAGAGGGTAGGGGGAGGAGTTCACCACTCTTAGGGTGGTTGGGAAGTCTAAATGACAAAAATGTAAGACAAGCACAAAGAAAACCAGTATTCCACAAATGTCACTTTCCATCTCCCTATGCCATTGTTCAGGCCATTGAATTGTCACTATGGAAATTCTATTCCATTTGCTTAATGATGGCCTGACTCTGATAAGTGAGGATTCCATCCTCCAATATCCCCCAAGTACTTTGTAACCTCTCAGGGTACTTACCACATTCTTATTTTTTTCTTTTTTCATTCAGCAAATATCTGAGGGCCTAATATGGTATAAGCAATAGCAGTGAAAATAAAGATCAGGCCCTCTCCCAGTTCAGTTCAGTAAGAGTGACAAACTCATAAATAATTTCAACTGAATGTGGCAAGTAAATAAGAAAGATGTGTACTATGTAAAGCTGTGACCAAGAAAAAAATGAAAAGTCAACTGTCTTTGAGTAGAGAAGGCATCACAGAAGAGGTGACACCTAACGTGGGTATGAAAGGATCAAAAGGAATTTGGCCAGCAAACAAGGGGATAAGGGTATCTCATGTAGAAGGAACAGCATGTGCAAAGTAGAGGGAACACTCATACCACCAGTTTGAAGTTGCTTAAAATGTTCAGCGAAAGAGAAGCAGCTAAAAGGAGTGTCAGGAGCTGAAAGAAGCTAGATAGGTGAGTGCTAGATGATGGAGGGCCGTGTCTGCCATTCCAGGTACTGTGAATTTTACACTGTAGAGTATGGAGAGTCTAGAGTTTTAAAGAGGTGAGTGACCTCAAAGATTTGGGTCTTAAAAAATTCGTTCTGGGGCGCCTGGGTGACTCAGTCAGTTAAGCGTCTGCCTTTGGCTCAGGTCATGATCCCAGGGTCAGGCTCCCTGCTCAGTGGGGAAGAAGTCTGCTTGTCCCTCTCCCTCTGCCCCTGCCCCCCACTTGTGCTCGCTCTCTCTCAAATAAATAAAATCTTTTAAAAAAATTCCTTCTTGTGGCAGAGAAAATAATGGATTGAAGAACTGCCATACCACACTGTTAAAAGTCTGGGCAAGAAATACTGCAACAGTCTGGGCAAGAAATAAGGAGAGCTTAAACCAAAACAGGACCTAGTGACCACTTCAATATGGGAGGCATAGAAAAGGAATGGAGAATAACTCTGGTTTCTGGTTTAGGTTATACATATTGTAATACATAATAACTATAACATTAGAGTTATATAATATTAAAGCTATATTATAGGTTATAATATAGTGATATCATTGGTTAATTTGATGGAATTAGAGAAACCAGGTGGAATGATAGCAGGTGCAGTTTTGGTCATGGCAAATTTCAGAGGCCTTTGGGTAACCAAGTAGAGGTGTCCAGGAAGCAACTAGGTTAGCCCTAGCAGGTGTGAGATGAAAACTGAAATTTAGACATGAATGCTTCTGCACTAGTAAAACTCATGTGTGTGGATGAAATCACCCCAGGAAAATGCATAGACTAAGAACTGAAAATATTAAAGACTGAGTCCCAGAGAAAAGCATTTGAAAAGCAGGCAAGGCCAGTGGGGGGGGGGGAGGGATGAATGCTCATGAACTTCAGCTGTTGCAGAAGAGCTAAATAAAATAAACTTTGAGAAGAAATTACTGGACCAGAACTGAAAAAGCCATTAGAAACTTAGACAAGAGCAACTTCACTGAAGCCATTCAAGAGAAAGTCAGACAACATAGTACTGAGGATGAGGAAGAAGGGGCAGTTGAAGCAGGTGAAAATACTGTGCTTTCAAGCAGTTTACTAAGAGATGGAGGATTGGGCAATCACTGGATAAACACAGCATGGGGGATGTGCTTTGTTTTATTTCATTTTCTCAAGATATATGACCAGAACACTGGGAAGCAGGAAAAGGAGAGAAAGGCTGAAAGCACAGGAAAGTAAAAAGATAAGCAGAAGCAAACGGTCTTGTAATGGATAGGAGGAAATGAGATGTAGAGGAAAGGTGGATTAGCCTTCAACACCACTTGCATTATACTAGAAACAAAAAACCAAACGATGGCTTAACGTATATACTGACGAGTAGTTTGGGGGCCTGAGGTTGAAGAAAATGACTGTTAGACTCTGGCATCTGCTTAGAAGGGAGGAAAAAGGAGAGGAAGGGGCAGGGTTTGGAAAGTGTGAAAAGAGCTCTTCAGGAAAGGCACAGGGGGAGATGGAGTTAAGGAAAGGATTGCTGTGGAGCAGTGGAGAAAGAAGGGGTGGCGAGAGGGGCTCTGTTGCTAAATTCACAGCTATATCCATCTGACCACAGCCATCTTTCTACCCCCCTGTCCGTTATTCATAAGTGGTTAAAAGATCTGCCAATTAAGTGAATTAACTTGAACCCCGGTGTTCTCAAACAAGTAAGTGAATTAAAATCACCTACAGGCTTTTTAAAAATGCAAATGTCAAGCCCCATTCCCCTGATTCAGAATTACTGGGGGTGAAGCTCAAGCAAGTGAATTTTCCAGAAGCTCTCCCAAGAGATCGTCAGGGCATTCCTGTTGAAAAGCACCTACCTATAAGGTAATCAACTGGCTAGAAGAGAACTGATGCAAATACAGCTCTTACCACATGGCCCTCAGATGGGGTGTGGAGCAGTGTTCTGCCGCTCAGGACAGCACCCACTGCAAGACCTAGGAAGATTCGGGTGAGTTTTGAGATAGTCACACACACAACACAATACTCTTAAATTAAACGCGTTAAGGTGAAGCTGAGAACTTGAAAAAATGCAATGATGAAAAACACAAACATTTAAAATGTTTGTTCGAAATGACGTCTCACCTTAGGGTATGAGACCCAGTGCTTACCCCTACACTTTGTTACATTACCCTAAAGTCTCAGCAGTACCAAAGTGGAATTCAGGGTGCAGCAAGAAATAGGGAGAGGAAGGAAACTGCAGAAACAGCCCGTGGAAAGGGGAGAAACATAATGGGGAGAAGGTAGAAGAAACCGGGATGCCTCTGAGCGTCCCTCCGCCCCAGGACCTGGGACGCTACGCAACCAGGACGCCGAAGCCGTTCTGGCCTCGCCTGGCACTCACCATAGTCTCAGGATCTCGGCGCAGGGAAATAGGTACCTTTGCCACAGGAAGACACCACCTCTACAACAACGCCCAGTTACTCCGGCAACGGAGCCCCGCCTGCTACCGGATGTGCGGGAAGGCCGCCGCCCCGCCCCTTCGTTCCTAGTGGCTGGGAGGACCTTAAGCTCCGCCCACCCGTGGACAGACCCGCCCCTCCATGGCGTCGCTTGGGGCGACAGAACGCTGCCTACCTCTTTCCAGCGTCATCACTTAGGTTTGGTTGATAGGTGACCCGGAAGTTAAGTGCATAGGCGGCTAGAGCTCCAAGTAGTCTATGTTTTATTTTTAAGTAGGCATCTATCCATTTTTCACTTAACGAAGCCTTACACCGTACGTGCTGTGTTACTCGAGTTTTAAGACACCACAGAGTGTATTTACGTTTCTCTTTTGTAAAATTATTCCGGAAACGAAACCCTGAGAACAGGATGTGATTAATAGTGAGCTAGCAGCTGGATGTCAGGAAGGCCTGGGCGGGTCAGCTTGGTAAGGAAGAGGAGTGGGCGAAGTTAACCCCGTGACGCGGAGCCCTACAGTCTGTGAAGTGAAGCCCCCTGAAATCGGAAGAGTAAGGAGCCTCGGCGGTAAGTCCAAGAACGGACTTGTGTAACGGAGGAGGATGTGAAAGGGACGGAGGTCTGGGTTGGAGTTTGGTGTTCAGACGCTTTCGATTTAGGGGAAGGTTGCCTTTTGTTCTGGGAAAGCTTGTTCAGACGCGGACTGAACACAATACTCTTAAAGTAAACGTCTTTATTCGGATTCGGCTTACCGGGACGGCAGAGGTTGACAGGCTTGTCGCTTCCACAACTGTTACCCATTGCACACCCTCCCCTCCCTGGGATTGGTACTTGCGGGCAGACCCTCGCCATGCGTGTGCTGTGCGCTGCGCAGCGTCCGAGCGGCAGGGCTCATTGCTCTTGCAAAACGGTCTCTGGAGACCTGTTTTCAGAGTAGAAGCAGGGTAGGCATGGAAGACCCTGTGCCGAGTTAGATCGAGTACTCTTTACGGTGAAACCAGTTGTCATCTAATGTACAATTTATCATACCCATATCACTGCACTAGCACCACCTTCCTTCTCGTGTTCTCCAGTGAATCTTAGTCTTTACTATAAGGCCATGCATACATTTCTGAAAACATATGCCATTTTAATTTTTATTCCCAAGAAAGTGCAAATTAAGTTGAGTATTTTTGTCGTATATTTAAACATATAAACGGAAGGTCCTCTCTGACACATATAGTGAGCAAATTAGTATCAAACATTAGTATCACTAATGTCCCCTGAGAAAGTAATTTAATTCCTTTCAAATTCCTGTTGTCTTATCAGTGATACAAAAGACCCTACGTTAACTTCACTGAAGTTTCTTAGGACACATATCTGATAGAGTATACTTGTTGAAAACAGTGAAACAAATTTGAAAGTAAACGTCCCATAATTTTTTGAGACATTTGTTAGCCATAACAATATCACCTGTGAAATTGCATTTTGAAATGCATGTGTACTAAATGCAGAAACAAGTAGAATATTATAACATCTAAACTACAGGGACTTTATATGGTATTGTTTTAATTCTTTGACTTTATACATTTTTAGGTTTTTCGGTAGAAGTTTTGAGTGCATTTTCATTGGTTAAAAAATGACTACTCTTGAAAATTTAGAAACCAAAGGTAAGTGTTCTTCTTTTGATGATAATTGTTTTTAAAACATACAATTTATGACCATAGGACGAAGGCATGTTTGAGCCAGGTAACTAAATCTCATAGAGCTCTTGGGAACTCTTTGTATTTCAGATTTCTTCATGCTTGTTTTGTAATGCGGTGTTTACATTTCCGTACTCAGATATACACCTGAATATTAACATCCTTGGATAATATTCGTTACTACTGTTAAGCTACTGTTAAACATTTAGTGTAAAAGCAGAGTTTTGCAGCTATGTTTTGTCTCCACTAGAAGATTAAGATTTCAATAAACAGATATATTTTTAAAGATTTAAGTAGGTGGACAAGCAACTAGGAGGTATAAAAGACTTCTTTTTAGTGTTGGGTTGTTTTACTTGGGCTGCTATAACAAATCACCACATCTGAGGAGCTTAAACAACTGAAACTTATAGCCTCACAGGGAAGGATCTGTTCCAGGCCTCTCTCCTAGTTTCTGGTGGTTTGCTGGCAGTTTTTGGTATTCTGTTTTTTTTTTTTAAGATTTTATTTATTTGAGAGAGAGACAGAGCACGTGAGCATGTGGGGAGCGGTGGGGAGAAGCAAAGGGAGAGGGAGAAGCAGATTCCCTGCTGAGCAGAAAGCCTGACATGAGGCTGGATCCAGATCCTGGGACTCCAGGATCATGATGTGAGCCTAAGGCAGACGTTTAACTGACTGAGCCACCCAGGTGCCCCAGTTTTTGGTATTCCTTAGCTTGTAGATACATCACCCTGATCTCTGCCTTTATGTTTACATGGCGTTCTCCCTGTGTTTGTGTCTCTGTATCCAGATTCTTCCTTTTTTATAAGGACATCAATCATATTGAATTAGGGGCCCACCCTACTCCAGTATGATCTTATCCTAACTAATTACATCTGTAATCACCCTGTTTCCAAATAAAGTCACATTCTGAGATATGGACGGTTAGGACTTTAACATAGGAATATTTGTGGAGGGGGGACGCAATTCAACTCATAACACTAACTACAGTAGTTATTTTTTAGTCCTGTTTTGCTTGTCCTCTCTACAACATTTCATATGTTGATCATTCCCACCTTTTGAAGTACTTTCTTTCCTTGATTTCCATGATACCACTCTTGTTTTCAGCCCTTCACTGTCCAATGCAGTAGCCACATGTGGCTGAGTTTAGATGAATATTTTTAAAAATTAAAAATTCAGGGGTGCCTGCGTGGCTCAGTTGGTTAAGCATCTGCCTTCGGCTCAGGTCATGATCTCAGGGTCCTGGGATCGAGTCCCACATCGGGCTCCCTGCTCAGCAGGTAGCCTGCTTCTCCCTCTCCCACTCCCCCTGCTTGTGTTCCCTCTCTCACTGTGTATCTCTCTGCCAAATAAATAAATAAAATCTTTAAAAAAAAAATTTAAAAATTCAGTTCCTCAGTCACCCCACCCACATTTCAAGTGCTCATTAGTCACATGTGGCTAGTAGCTATTGCATTAGAAAATGCAGATATAAAACATTTCCATCACTGCAGAACGTTCTACTGGACACCACTGCTCTAGCAACATTTTCTGTTTCTTTTTCATCCTCCTCTTCTGGTTTATCTTAAATATTAATATGTTTCAGCCCTCTTTCTCTTCTGCTCTCAGGGCTTCATAATTATCTTAAAAATAACTTCCAGATCTGTTTATAGCCCAGATCTCTTCCCTGTGATTCAGACCCTTATAGCCTACTGACCATGTTCACATAGGCATTGGTAACCGTATTAGCATGTCCCGAAGTGAGGGCCTCCTGACTTGGGTGGAGTGAGTTCTGGAGGTTGGGGCTGTCAGTGAGAGATGAGAAACTACTTTCCAGAAGCCAACTTTGCAGCAAATAGACCTCCAACAGCAAACTCTTTAAAAGGGATTTAAATCAGGGCACCTGGGTGGCTCAGTCCATTAAGCGTCTGCCTTCAACCAGGGTCATGATCCCAGGGCCCTGAGATGGAGCCCGAGCCCTGCATTGGCTCCCTGCTCAGTGGGGAGTCTGCTTCTCCCTCTGTCTGCCCCTATCCCCCTGCTTGAGCTCGCTCGCTCTCTCTCAAATAAGTAAATAAAATCTTTTAAAAAGGCGGGGAATGGATTTAAATCTGTTTAGGAAGGAAGAAAGAGAAGATCATGCCAATAAATATTTAATTGAATTTATTCAGCTGTGTGTGAACAGCATTTCAGAGTCACCAGAAAGCTTTTATAGTATTTAAATAAGCAAACCAGAGAGGATAATGAAAGTAATAAACTGGGGGTTTGTGAGAAATAGAGCAATTAAATGGTAACTAAGGTGAAAGTCATTAGCATGGTGCTTGGCAAAAAACAAAACCTAAATACAATATTATCATTAGTGATTAAAAGTTAGTTATTGCAAGGCCTCTGTGAAAGTAAATTTTTTTTATTTGTTATTACCTGTTTGTAACGAGGGTTGGAGTTATACATACATTATTTCATTTGATCTTAATTTTACAGTAAGGTACATAATTCAGCCATTAGTCCTCTTCCTACTTAATGTTAATGGTTGTTAGTGAACAAAAGTTCTTGTATTGCATGGTCTAAAAATAGGTGTACT
Organism: Leptonychotes weddellii; assembly: GCF_054177405.1. NCBI lineage: Eukaryota > Metazoa > Chordata > Mammalia > Carnivora > Phocidae > Leptonychotes > Leptonychotes weddellii. Next base: position 87,614,008 of record NC_138374.1, read on the forward strand.
TATCATGGTTGACATTTGTCAGTTGCCTGCACTTCCTATAACTGCCTCACAAGAAAAGCAACATTGGTTTATAGCAACAGAAGTTCCTCTCAGTGGACATTTGAGCAAAACTGTCATCATGAGGGGCGCCTAGGTGGCTCAGTCGTTAAGCGTCTGCCTTCAGCCCAGGTCGTGATCCCGGGGTCCTGGAATCGGGCTCCCTGCTCAGTGGGAAGCCTGCTTCTCCCTCTCCCACTTCCCCTGCTTGTGTTTCCTCTCTCGCTGTGTCTGTCAAATAAATAAAAATAAAATCTTTTAAAAAAAAAACAACCTGTCATCATGAGAGGGATGCATAGTTGCTGCTAGGACCTCATTTGAATGGGAAACGTACAGTAAAGAGAAACAATTCAAAAATAAGAATTTGAACCCAAGACTTTCTTGAGAGCAAGATTAAAATTACAGGTATTAAAGTCAGACCATTTAGTGAAAGTAAACCAAGTAGGAAAGTCTGAGACATTTAAATATTTAGAATTCCATAAAATAACCTAACTTCAACACTCATTCTCTGGAATAACAGGTATTAGGTGAAGAAGGAATCCCTGGGCAGATAAATTTGGGAAATTCTGGATTAAAGGAGGGATTATACTACAGGACCTCCCAGAGCCTTTAGCCTACTAATGCACACTGTGAAGGAGCAGAGAGATGTAGTGCTCAGCCTTGCCCCCATTTACTTGACCAGGGTACTCTTTATTCATAGAGCCTGTGACAAAAAGAATGTTTAGATTCCATGTCAGTGAATGTGGGCCTAACTCTTAAGTCCATTGTCTTTAACATTTTTCTAATATAATAGTAACTAAACCTTATTAAATAATATTGGTGACAAATAAAAATATTGATTTTTGGGGCACCTGGGTGGCTCAGTGGGTTAAGCATCTGCCTCCAGCTCAGGTCATGATCCCAGGGTCCTGGGATCAAGCCCCGCATTGGGCTCCTTGCTTAGTGGAGAGCCTGCTTCTCCCTCCGCCCCACAGCTCGTGCTCTATCTCTTACTATTGCAAATAAATATTAATAAATAAATATTGATTTAAAATTACTGAATGACAATCCCTAAATTGTTCGATTGTTTGATAGCTGAATCTTTGTATATTCTGAAAAGTTTGTCAGACTATAACTGAGTTAGGAATTAATGCTTTGGTGTAGAGGGAAAAAAAGGTAAGCAGTTTTTAAATGAGTTAGTGGATATTAAAACGAAATCTTCTCAGCATATTAACATTGATGAACTTCAGAAAGCACTTACTCATCTTTTCTGTGCCAAGCACCATTGCATTAAGCCGACAATACAAAGATTAGGAGGCAGACCCTGCCCTGTGGAGCTCCCAACAGTCCAGTCTGTGGGAAAAACAGATTATTTTAAAACACTCTGATATTTGCATTGTTCTGAAAGCACTGAGGGATTAGAGGAGAGTAATGAGTAAGTGATCTGTCTGCCCAGAGTCACAATGTGTGGCAAGTAGGGACTTAAGGTATTTTGACCCAGAGTCTAGTGTTCTTGTTACTGCACCATCCTATGGACTTAGAGTATCTGTCTTCTTAGATTTACAGTTTTATGAAAAAAAGGAGGAATGTTTCTTTAATGACAGACGATAACATCCTATTCTTTTTGCCTCAGTATTCTAGAGTAAGGGTTGGTAAGTTATGGCCCTCAGCCTCCTGAGAATATTTACAAATCAGTTTGGTGATGGGGAACACTAACCTTGAATCCCACTTAAGCCAAGGGTTATCCCAAATAAAAAAGAATTCTATGTTTCTCATTATTAGACCTATATTACAAAAAAAAAAAACAAACTTGACTCAATTTCTTATTATAGTTTGAGTTTCACCTTTGAAAATGAGGTTTTTTTTCTTCTTTATGTAAGTACCTATCTCTTATCCTCAATTTTGCCTCGTGGTCCACAGAGCCTAAAATATTTATCTGACCCTTTATGGAAAATGTTTGCCAACTCCTGTTATAGAATATTATTTGTTCTTCCCTACATTTCAATAATCTTTGGGGAAGGTAGTAAGAATGAGCCATAAACTTGAGATATACTTCATTCTTTGATAACTGATCACAAGTAGAAGAAAAGTTGAAGAATCATTCTGGTGGTTCCCTTCAAAGAGTGCGGAAGAGGGGCTGATGTTTTGCTTTACTTATACATCATTCCTAATTATGGAGCTGGTACCACGGATCATTGCCTTCCCACCTGAGAGACGATAACTGCTCCTGAATGTGTCCTGGATTGTGCTTAGTACATATGTAATAAAGGTTTCTGTGTGTGTCATAAGGGAAACCAGAATGATGAAACAAGTTACCAGGCGAGAAAATAGAAAGCCCTGACTCCCACTGGCCTCCTTGCTGGGGCACATTAGCTAGAAGCGTAGTTATTACAGAGTTGTTAATAGCTGCCATGGCATGTTGTACAACTCTCGCACTCATAAATGCTTGAGTAAGTACAACAGTTTACATAAAGTTAAGAGTAAATTGAGGCTGAACCAAGTTGATAGAATTTCTTCACTGGCGTTTTATGACCTGTTTCGTTTGAAAAGAGATTTAAATACCCATTAATGTTCCTTTGCCTTTTAAATTTAGCAGTAATTATTCCATCATTTGTTCTTGAATCTCCATTACCTAAAATTCCAACTCAAAAAAGTTCTGACTTGCCTAAGAATCCTGTTTAATCATCGCAGGGTGTCACACCTGCTTATTTCTTCAGCTTCAGTGGACCTGAGTGGTCTAGCTCTAGTTTGTCTTTTTGTTGTGTTTTTAATTAATCTGTAGTTAATTCATGATTCAGCATAACTCCTTAAATGACAGAATATCTTAGTGACAGCATTAAATTTGCTTTAGATAGAGTTAAACAGATTTTTTAAAGCAGATTTTAAGAACATGGGAGCAGGTCTTCATTCTTGCAACAGTTCAGTGGAAGATCTCCTCCTAAGTGCTGGTGTGCTATATAGCATGACCTGAAATACCAAACTCTTTATTTCACTTTCTAAAGTAATTCCTTTATTCATCTTTTTGAAGGTGGAGTTAGTCCTAAGTCCCAAGTTAACATTCAATATGGAAATGACAAAATATTTTATTCTAATGGAAAATGTTTTGTAAAATAGAACACATTATATACCAGATGTCTTTCCACCTCCTCTCTAACATAACTCAAGATTCCCAGTACACTGCTATATATGTAAGAAAAATTCCCCCCCCCCAAAATCTGTTAAATGAAAAAATAGTTCTCAAGTCTAGTGATGTAGTTTTGTAAGACTTGAGCATAAGAAAATAAAAGAGTTATATTTGATGACATAACTTAAGCTTTCTCCCTTTAATCAAGATCCAAACTTTATTAGGGTTTTTTAAAGAATAATAACAATAGCAGTAGAAGCTAACATTTGGTTAGTGCTTACTGTGCCAAACACCATTCTAAACACTTTACACATATTCGTGTATTAAAATCTTAATTATTGTATTAAATCATTGGTGTTGAGCATACAAAAAATAAATAAAACTAAATAACATAAGGCATAGATCTATTGATACATTGCTAGAGTTGTTTTGTGAGGCAGTTTGACAATACAGATTTTCACCTGGCACATTAATTCCATTCTTGAGAATTTATTAAAAAGAAATAATCCAGAAGTTGAGAAAAATCTGTAGGCACAAAAGTATTCACTAAAGCATTATTATAGTGAAAAATTGGAGAAAGTATAAATATCCAACAACAGAATAATAAATAAATAATGTTATATTAACTTGAAGAAATAATATAGTCATAAAATGAAAAATATGAAGAATGCAGCAAAATAGAAAAATAGATTCAGCTTCTAAAGTTAATTATGATTACAAACAAAAATAATGAAGAAACTTGAAGTAATGAAAAGCTATTTTAGAGTGATGAGAAGATAGGTAATTTTTTCTTCTTAATATCTTTTAATAATATAATGTTAAAAACTGTAAAAACCAGAGGATACATGTGTGACTGTGTGTGAAGATAATCTGTTCTGCTCTGCAGTTTCTGCATCTGTATAACAAAGTTTGTGAGAAAGAAGAAAAGTAAGCTCATTAAAAAATAGAAAACTAATAAATAAACCCCAGGAAGGTTTTCTTGTTAGGTATTTCCCTTGCTAGAAAAGACCTCATCCTGGGCAAGCTTATCATTTCCTATGGTTCTTTGCTGGAGAATTCCATTTCTAAGACAAGAATTCAGGAATCAAGGTGACAACAGTCTTTGCTTGATAGAATGTTTATATGTTATGTGGTCTCTTTTTTTATGTGGCTTTGTACATCAGAAATTTTTAAGAAAGGTTTAGTTTTAATAAGACCTTATTATTGCTCTTGCCAAATTGTTCTCCTGACTTAATAGGTTACAGTGAAACATGATTAATATTTAATTAATAATTAAAATTTGATATTTAATTGATCAGAACGTGGTACTGATAACTAACAGTAACTGAGGCTAAGGACATACTTTGGCTTTATTTTCTTTTTAACCAGAAATTCTGTTTCCTGTCTTTACCTTAGAAGGTATAAATATAAAAATAGTAATGAATTTACTAAAGATTGGTCCATGATTGTTCTTAATTAACATTTCTGTAGAAATAGAATTCTGGTAGAAATTTTGCACCACATATTGTACTCTTATTATCTGTTACCCTGTAATACATGTTATCTTTTTATATGTATGTCCTATCTCCTAAATTAGATAGTAATTTCTTGAACATAAAACCCCACTACCCCAAACAATGTCTGCTCAGTATTAGGCACCAAGCTGCATGTTTGCAGCCTGTGATCACTCAAAGATTGTCATCATAACCATTGATATATATGCTTGTCCTGTGCCCCTCCCCTTGTCATCATTCATTTATTGTCTTATCAGCTAAACAGTGCTGGGTGCAAGGCACATTACTCATCTCTACCCTCATGGGACTTACATCCTAGAGGAAGGCATAGACATTGTATAACTAATAACACTGGGGGAAAAAAGTCCATTTACCATTTTGATAGATAGAAAAAAGGAGAAATGCAGAGTCTCTGTTGCAGGTGCACATGAACAGGGAACCCAGCCTAATCTGGAAAGGTTAGAGAAAGGCTTAGGAACCTTAGGAAGGCACACCCTGGTGTGCCAAGTGCTTGACCTTATTGCATCCTTTCCTACTACAACTGTGGAGCACAGTTGTTACTATCTCCATTTCGCAGAATATGAAGTAGAGATTCATGGAGGGTTCAATTGTTTAGCCAGGGTCATACTAGGATTTAGAAGTCAAAACCAAATACCCTGATTCCAAATCTCTTGCACTTTTTGCCAAGAGAGAAACCATTTACTTAAGGAAAGTTCGAACCTGTAAGATTTTTTTCCATCTTTTATTGACATCTGATTGTTTTGAAAATTAACTTTTACTCTGAATTTTTTGTATTCTTTTTGGTGCCAGTAATTCTGAATGTAGGATAAAGCCTATCTTGGCATTTTCCTTGGCATTTCTTTTTAGCAAGTAGCTTATGTTTTGCTTTCCCTTTCATAGTCACCCTTACTCCAACCCCAGTCCGAGGAGCAGGAGATGGAATGGAAACTGAGGAGCCGCCTAAATCTGTTGAAGTTACCTCTGGAGTCCAACCCATAAAGCATCACATCCTTCAGAATCCACGGAAGAAAGCAGTTCCAGGGGAGAGCCCAGGAGTCCTTCAGCTCGGGAAGATTCTCACTGAAAAAGCAGTGGAAGTTGAAGCTGTAAGAATATTAGTTCCTAAAGCTGCTATAACTCATGATGTCCCCAACAAGAATGCAAAGGTAAAGTCTCTGGGACATCATAGAGGAGAACTCCTTGGTCAGTCAGAGGGAACTGTAGAACCCAGAAAGGAACTATCAGAGGTAAAGAATATATTGGAAAAGCTCAAGAACTCTGAAAGGAGGTTACTACAGGACAAAGAAGGTCTTTCAAACCAGCTCAGAGTACAGACAGAGGTAAGAACAAATAGCTTTAATGAGCACTGCTCTTTACACTTGAACCATCTAAGCCTATGTGTTAGAAAACTATATTTCCTCTTGGAATGTCATTTATTTCAGCTTGTCATTTCTCTAAAAAGTTTCCTCTTAAATTTCTCTTTCTCTAGTAGAACTAGTATATGTTGGGAACTTACCCTCTAAAGTTGAAGATGGAAGTATGAGGTACTTTGGACAAGACCACCTATAAGGTGTAAAAGAAGTCACAGTTATAAAATTCCAGATCAAAGACTGACCAAGTTAGACTTTGAAGTTACCTAGTTAACAATTCCTGTTTTAAGGATCCATAAGTTCCAAGTATTTTTGCTTATGCATACATAATACTTGGGATAAAGGGAATGGTGGAATAAGCATTGGTATCTTCATTGTAAATGGAAAATGATCTATGGTGCTTGGCTGTGTTTCTTTCATCTTTACATGTTAGTAAACATTGGCTTACTCCTCACCCTTTGTTTCTCTATTAGACCCGTCATCTTTTTGCTAGATGTCAGTCTTTATAAGTGACACTATAGTTAGTGGTTCTTATCCAGCTATATCTTTAATATTTTTTAAATAATTAATTTCTAATTACAAAAATAGTATTTATTTGTAAATATTTTTAAAAATACAAAAAATGAAAATAGTACCAACTATAATTATACCATCTAGCTATAAATGCATAATTATACACATTGAGTTCATTTTTGCCTTTTTAAATATTTTCCTATGTCACAGAATATTCTATTACAATATCATTTTTAATACCAACAGTGTTCTTCTCTTGCTACACCATATACCAATACCTATTATTGGACATTTATGTTTTAATTTTTCACTTTTTAGATAAAGTAAAGAACATGCTTATAGATATGCTAAATTGCTTCCTTTGCTTAAGTTCTATGGCACAGCGGTATGTGGGTGGTTCAGTCAGTTAAGCATGGGACTCTTGATTGACTCCTTCCAGCTCAGGGCCGAGATCAAGCACCACGTCGGGCTCCACACTGGAAGTGGAGCCTGCTTAAGATTCTCTCTTTCCTTCTTCCTCTACCCCTCCCTGCTCGTACTCTCTTTTTCTCTCTCGCTCTAAAAAAAAAAAAAAAGAAATCCTGTGGCACAAAGAAATTAATTTTTAAATACTGAAAAAGATCTAAAAAACATTAAAACATTCTCAGTCATATTTTTTGGCAAAATTTATTGGTTTGGTTTTCTAATTTTTTGCCTTCAAGTATTGACTAGAAGCAGTTTGTAACTTTTGTGATAATGGTTGGTACTCTTACTAGAAGAGGCTCGGTTTATAATCACATGGACTGTAGATATAAATATGTAGACATAGAGACAGATGGTTTATATAGATTATGAAACTTAAATATTTAATATTGCTTTTTGATATACACTTTAAGTAATGGAGGTCCGTATACATGAAGCATGGTTTCTCTTTTTTCATTTTGCTACATTAAAGCCACTGACATTACTTTAAGTTGGTTGTAACGGTCATATTTTCTTCTAGGTCAATCGAGAGTTAAAAAAGTTGCTAGTGGCTTCTGTTGGGGATGATCTTCAGTATCATTTTGAACGTCTAGCCCGTGAGAAAAATCAGCTTATTTTAGAAAATGAAGCCCTAGGTCAAAACACAGCTCAACTTTCTGAACAGCTGGAACGTATGTCAATACAGTGTGACGTATGGCGGAGCAAATTCCTCGCAAGCAGGTATTTTCTGTTTTAAATAATATTTCATTTCCTAGCTTTTTCACGATCAGATTTTTTACCATAACCCAAGAAAGTAAATGGTAGTGTGAGAATTTCTGACTCCGATTGTCAAAGTACTTCATAGATTTATAAGTATGTATGGATTGTCCTTCCTGTGGAGAGTCACACCATCTCCCTAAATGGAAAAGTGGTATCATAGGATTCTCCCTCATTCCAGAATTCTAGGTTAATCCTCTATAGTAGAAATCACTCCTACTACAATGTTTAGGAAACAAAATTCAACTCAGACCTCTTATAAATAAAATAAATAAAATCACAAAAAAAAAACCACACTATTTTCCCCACCTTCTATCTGGAAAACTCAAATATTGTTTCTCTTCCGTGCTCTGTTCTCATAGCTCTTTTAACTGTATTAACTATATAAGAGAGCTTCCCAACCTTTTTCTGTCCATGCACAAACAGAAAATTATTTGTACGGCATCCTGGATGAGGCTACTCTCCAAGAGAGGTGAAACCCCCAGAACCCTCACCTAGGCCCACGGGTACAGTGGTAGTTGGGAAACTCTGCTATATATTGTGATTTGGGGTCTATTTATCCCCCTCCTTCCAGCTCTGACTGGAGAACAGGGTCTGGGTGTTATCCATCTTTGTATTTCCAGTGCTTAGCCACATGCTTCACACATAGCTTAGTAACTGTTGATTTAAATTCAGTGATCTAGAGATTTCTTACATAGCACCAGACGTTTCCAGGCTGTACTTTAAGAATCACTGATTGTGATGAATAAATTTGTAGGAAAGTATTTCTTCATGTCTTGATGTCTGTGATACTTTCCAGTAATTGATTACTCTCTTAAAGTTCTTAATTGTTTTCTAATTGTGCTTTTATAGGATGGATGTGGAGAAATGAATGTACTGTTTATTGACTTCGAATGAAAGTTCATGCTCACTGAACACATTAAGAGGCAAATCATGCATGTGTCATACAGATTATTGCAATATGTAACTTTCTTAACATCCTTATCAATACTGATAGTAACAGTCTAAGGGCAATAAAACTTAAACTCAACTTTAAAGATATTTTAACTGATTTAATCTTTGGTCAGTAATCATTATGGTCCAAGACTTTAATTTTAGTTTTAAGAGTTTTAAGCTGAATAAGAATACTTTAAAACTTTTCTTCAATTCTGTTAATAAAGAACAGGTTAAATAAATTTTGGAATATCCAATCAGAAGAAAACATGAAGCTGTTGTTTTTTAAAAGGAGAAATAGCTCTATATATGCTAATGTAAAAAAAAAAAATCAAGATTATTACATGAAAAAAACAAGGCATAGAAAATTTTGTATTAAATAATCCCTTTCTTGTAAATAAAATGGATATGTTTATTTTTAACATGTACTTTTATGTTGACATATCCATAAAATTTTTTTTTTCCTAGAGAAATATATAAGAAACTCGATTGGTTATTTTATTGGTTTATACAAGAAGGATGGGGATGCTGGACAGGAGGAAAGACTTAGTTTCCCTTTTATATAAGCCTTTTTATATTATTTAATATTTTTCTAAGGACAAGAAGGTAACTGAGTGATAAGAAAGCAACTCTTTTTTGTTTTCCTCTAAAATTTCCTGTATTTAAAAACATTTAATTAGCAGAGCTTCCAGGACTGGCAGAAACTGAAAGAACATGTGACCGCTAAGCTGGCCCTGCAAGAAATATTTTTTTTTTTTTTTTTTTTTTTTTAAAGATTTTATTTATTTATTTAAGACAGAGAATGAGAGAGAGCACATGAGAGGGGTTAGGGTCAGAGGGAGAAGCAGACTCCCCGCCGAGCAGGGAGCCCGATGCGGGACTCGATCCCGGGACTCCAGGATCATGACCTGAGCCGAAAGCAGTCGCTTAACCAACTGAGCCACCCAGGCGCCCGGCCCTGCAAGAAATATTAAGGGGGGTTCTATAAAAGGAGAAAGACCCCAAGAGTGGTACAGAACAGAAATTTACAGAGACAGTCTATAAAAACAAGGGCTTCATAGGCAACATGATGAAAATAAATTCGTATCTTTCAGTAATCACTCTCAACATGAACAGCCTAAATGCTCCCATAGGGTTGCAGATTGGATAAAAAGATAGGACCCATCCATATGCTGCCTACAAGAGACTCATTTTGAACCTAAAGATACATCCAGACTGAAACTGAAGGGATGGAGATCCATCTTCCATGCCAGCAGACCTCAAAAGAAAGCTGGGGTAGCAATTCTTATATCAGACAAATTAGATTTTAAACTAAAGTCTGTAATAAGAGACACAGAAGGACACTATATCATTCTTAAAGGGTCTATCCAACAAGAAGATCTAACAATTGTAAATATCTATGCCTCCAACATGGGAGCAGCCATCTACATAAGCCAACTGTTAACCAAAATAAAGAGTTATATTGATAACAATACGTTAAGTGTAGGAGATCTCCGTACTCCACTCTCAGCAATGGACAGATCATCTAAGCAGAAAATCAACAAGGAAACAAGAGCTCTGAATGATACATTGGACCAGATGGACCTCATAGATATTTACAGAACATTCCACCCTAAAATAAAAGAATATTCATTCTTCTCGAGCGCACATGGAACTTTCTCCAGAAGAGACCATATACTGGGTCACAAATCAGGTCTCAACCGATACCAAAAGATTGAAATTATTCCCTGCATATTCTCAGACCCTAATGCTTTAAAACTGGAACTTAACCACAAGAAAAAATTGGAAGAAATTCAAACACTTGGAAGCTAAAGACCACTCTGCTCAAGAATGTTTGGGTCAACCAGGAGATCAAAGAAGAACTTAAACAATTCATGGAAACCAATGAGAACGAAAACCTATGGGATACTGCAAAGTCCTAGGGGGAAATACATAGTCATCCAACCCTCACTCAAAAAAACAGAAAAATCCCGAACTCACGAACTAACTTTACACCTTAAAGAACTTGAGAAAAAGCAACAAATGCCTAAGCCACGTGTTAGAAGAGAAATAATTATTAGAGCAGAGATCAATGAATTAGAAACCAGAAACACAGTAGAGCAAATCAACGAAACTAGAAGCCGGTTCTTTGAAAGAATTAATAAGATCAGTAAACCACTGGCCAGACGTATCCAAAAGAAAAGAGAAAGGACCCAAATTAATAAAATTATGAATGAAAGGAGAGAGATCACAACTAACACCAAGGAAATACAAACAATTATTAGAAATTATTATCAACAACTATATGCCAATAAAATAAGCAACGTGGAAGAAATGGATGCCTTCCTGGAAACCTATAAACTCTCAAGACTGAAATAGGAAGAGATAGACAACCTGAATAGACCAATAACCAGTAATGAAATTGAAGCAGTGATCAAAAACCTCCCAAAAAACAAAAGTGTCCAGGGCCTGATGGATTCCCTGGGGAATTCTACCAATATTCAAAGAAGAACTAATAGCTATTCTCCAGAAGCTGTTTCAAAAGAAATAGAAACAGAAGGAAAGCTTCCAGACTCATTCTATGAGGCCAGCATTACCTGATCCCCAAACCAGGCAAAGACCCCATCAAAAAAGAATTTCAGACTGATATCCCCGATGAATATGGATTCCAAATCCTCAACAACATGCTAGCTAATAGGATCCAACAATACATTAAAAGGATCATCCACCACGAACAAGTGGGATTTATCCCTGGGATGCAAGGGTGGTTCAACATTCGCAAATCAATCAGTGTGATAGAACACATTAATAAGAGGAGAGAGAAGAATGATATGGTCCTCTCAATTGATGCACAAAAAGCATTTGACAAAATGCAACATCCTTTCCTCATTAAAACTCTTCAGAGTATAGGGATAGAGGGAACATTCCTCAAGTTCTTAAAATCCATCTATGAACAACCCACAGCAAATATCATTCTCAATGGGGAATAGCTGGGAGCCTTTCCCTTAAGATCAGGAACACGTCAAGGATGCCCACTCTTGCCACTATTGTTCAACATAGTACTAGAAGTCCTAGCAACAGCAATCACAATAAAAAGAAATAAAAGGTATTCAAATTGACAAAGAAGTCAAACTCTCTCTCTTCGCAGATGACATGACACTTTATATGGAAAACCCAAAGACTCCACCCCCAAATTACTAGAACTCATACAGCAGTTCAGTGATGTGGCAGGATACAAAATCAATGCACAGAAATCAGTTGCTTTCTTATACACTAATGCAACTGTAGAAAGAGAAATTAGAGAAACGATTCCATTTACAATAGTACCAAAAGCCACAAGATACCTCGGAATAAACCTAACCAAAGAGGTAAAGGATCTATACTCTAGGAACTACAGAACACTCATGAAAGAAATTGAAGAAAACACAAAAAGATGGAAAAACATTCCATGCTCATGGATCAGAAGAATAAACATTGTTAAAATGTCGATGCTGCCCAGAGCAATCTATACCTTCAGTGCCATCCCGATCAAAATACCAATGGCATTTTCCAAAGTGCTGGAAAAAACGATCTTAAAATTTGTATGGAATCAGAAAAGAACCTGAATCACCAAGGAAATGTTGAAACAGAAAAAAAACAGAGTTGGGGGCATCACGTTGCCTGATTTCAAGTTATATTACAAAGCTGTGATCACCAAGACAGCATGGTACTGGCACAAAAACAGACACATAGATCAATGGAACAGAATAGAGAGCCCAGATATTGACCCTCAACTCAATGGTCAAATAATCTTCGACAAAGCAGGAAAAAATATGCAATGGAAAAAAGACCGTCTCTTCAATAAATGGTGCTGGGAAAATTGGACAGCTATATACAGAAGAATGAAACTCGACCAGCCTCTTACACCGTACATAAAGATAAACTCAAAATGGATGAAAACTCAATGTGAGACAGGAATCCATCCAAATCCTAGAGGAGAACATAGGCAGTAACTTCTTCAGCATCGGCCACAGCAACTCCTTTCAAGACATGTCCCCAAAGGCAAGGGAAACAAAAGCAAAAATGAACTTTTGGGACTTCATCAAGATAAAAATCTGCACAGCAAAGGAAACAGTCAACAAAACAAAGAGGCAACGCACGGAATGGGAGAAGGTTTTTGCAAGTGACACTATAGACAAAGGGCTGATATCCAAGGTCTATAAAGAACTTCTCAAATTCAACACCCAAAAAACAAATAAGTCAAAAAGTGGGCAGAAGATATGAACAGACACTTCTCCAAAGAAGACATACAAATGGCTAACAGACACATGAAAAAATGTTCATCATCATTAGCCTTCAGGGAAATTCAAATCAAAACCACATTGAGATACCACCTTACACCAGTTAGAATGGCAAAAATTGACAAGGCAAGAAACAACAAATGTTGGAGAGATTGTGGAGAAAGGGGAACCCTCTTACACTGTTGGTGGGGGTGCAAGTTGGTACAGCCACTTTGGAAAACAGTGTGGAGATTCCTCAAGAAATTAAAAATAGAGCTACCCTATGACCCAGCAATTGCACTCCTGGGTATTTACCCCACAGATGTAGTGAAAAGAAGGGCCATAAGCACCCCAGTGTTCATAGCAGCAATGTCCACAATAGCCAAACTGTGGAAAGAGCTGAGATGCCCTTCAACAGACAAGTGGATAAAGAAGATGTGGTCCATATATACAGTGGAATATTACTCAGCCATCAGAAAGGATGAATACCCAACTTT
>NC_138374.1:87627908-87647711 GCF_054177405.1 Leptonychotes weddellii
GGGGAGACGAACCATGAGAGACTATGGACTCCGAGAAACAAACAGGGTTTTAGAGGGGAGATAGGTTGGGGGATGGGTTAGCCCGGTGATGGGTATTAAGGAGAGCACGTATTGCATGGAGCACTGGGTGTTAGATGCAAACAATGAATCATGGAACACTACATCAAAAACTAATGATGTATTGTATGGTGACTAACATAACCTAATAAAATAAAGTTAAATTAAAAAAAATAATAACCTTTCAATAAAGAAAACTCCAGGGATAAATGGATTTACTGAAGGATACTAGCAAACAACTAAGGAAAACATAAAGCCAAATTTACAAAAACTCTTCTAGAAAACAGGAGAAGGAAATAATTTCCAACTGACTTTATGAGGCAGCATTATCTTGATACCAAAACCAGACAGATATTACAAGAAAGCTACAGACCGGTGTTTCCAATGAACATAGATGCAAAAGTCCTAATCCAACAATATATAAAAAGAAGATATATATATGCTTATACATCATGGCCAAATACATTTTATCCTAGGGTTTGTAAGTTGGTTTGTCATTCAAAAATCCGTTAATGTAACTCATGAAAAAACACATAATAGATACACAAGTCAGATCAATAATCCTATTACTACTAGATGAGTATATTAGTATATTTTACGTGTACTAAAATATGAGAACTAAAAAAAGTACTGTTTGGGGCACCTGGGTGGCTCAGTCGGAAGTACTGTTTGTTGAATGACTTCCAGATAATTACCTGATAAATATATAAATGCTTTCTGTAGTCTTATTTTACCAGAATTCCCAATTTATTGAACTCTGAGAAAAAGATATAGGAGAAAGATACAATGTAGATCCTTTTGTAGTTCATAAGCGTGATGATTGGGTGTTCACGCCGTTGTGTGACGTATCTCCCTCAAACCTTGTTACAACCTCGGTACATTACCCCTCTGACGTGAAAAAAAAAGATACTATGTGATTTGTGAAGAATTTCAGGTTTCTCATTTATTGAGTATTCTTGTTTTTCATGTTTTATCCTCTTATTAATATTCAGTGTTCCTGTGTGTTCTGTGCAGATTATTGGAGGAGCTCCTGGTGTCCTTGCAGTGGGGAAGAGAGCAAACTTACTACCCTAGTACACAGCCTCACACCACAACAGAACTAGCATTAAAAAATCACAAGTTGGCAAAAGCTGTAAATGCTCATCTTCTGGGAAATGTTGGCACTAACGGTCAAAAAAAGATTCCATCAACGGTTGAATTCTACAGCACCCCAGCAGAAAAAATGGCTGAAACGGTAAAATATTTCTCTTTTCTGGACTGTGGAACTTCTAAGACTGTCCTCTTACTCAAAGGTGGTATGTTATAATGCAAAGTGCTTGGCATTAGGAGTTAGGAATTATGGGATCTAAACCTGATTCTCATGCTAATGAGCTTGTGATCTTGGAGAAAATTGTTTCCTCATCCGTGCTTTAATTCCTGAAACATTTTTTACTCTGTCCTTAAGGAGCAAATTAGTTGTTTTGAAAGGGCCTGTCTTTTAGCTACTGAATCAGTGATAATCTTGTACTTGAGTTCATTGTGATATGAAAATTAGTGTAGAATTTTTAATTCAACAATCATGAGTAGATAATAGATTACTTCTGACATCAGAAATTATTTGTTAATACCCATATATAGATATGAATGTGCCAAATGCTGCAGAATCAAATAGTGTACCCCTGGTACCTACAGTCCTGGGTGAATTCAGGGTTCATCCCGATGAGCTGTCAAATGCTGTGGTCTCCTGGTTATACGGGCACAGCCAAGGTCACCTCCATACATTTCAGTATCTGACTCCTATCTCCCTATCTTAGGCTTTGTCATTAACCAGAACTATTCCACTTTTAAAATCAACTCAACACCTCTCTCCACGATCTGTGCTCTCAACTTTTTTTCCAGCCCCTATTCTTTATTCTGATCACATAATTTTTATTCCCTTGATTGCTACATTTTTTTTCATCTGAGCAGCTCACTCTCCTGGCTTCTTTTCCTGCCGTAGCTTGCCTAGATTTCATTCTTAGGTCTCTTTTTCCCTTATCATCCTTCTCTCAGGTACCCTGAACACTTCAGTCCTTTGTCAGTTCAGCTGCTTGCCTTCTTTGTTTCTGTACTTGTCAAACTATGACCTCACATTCAGCAGATGATTTCGGTTCCTAGTTCACAGAAAAAGAAGGCAGGGGCAGAAAATTTCTTCGAAGTTCCACTTGCCATCTAGAAGCCTACCTGTGTGGCAACCAGTCTTATATACATTTCTCTCACTGGAAGAGGTGTCTCTCCTCTCCAAGGCTCAGCTCCCCTCCAGGTTCAGCAGGCCTCCCCAGAGCATCCCTTCTGTCTGTCAGCTCTTTCTTCTTTGGCTTATAACACGCCCAGGTGTCTTCCATCTAAAAAAGAAAAATCTTCCCTCTATCCTAAGTTCTCTGATAAGGCCTTATCACCTTTATAGGTGAGAACCTTAGGACAGACTGTGCACACTTGTATGTACTCCCATACCATCCGTTCCTCAGGTCCTGCCATCACTTACCCGGTGGCCTTCCAGCTCCACTGTTCTCAAATCGTGCTCGTATAAAGGTCATTAATGTTGAAATACTTTATTACCATATTTTATGTATCAGCACTCCTTCCTTGATATCCCCTTGACTTCTGTGACCTTACTCTTTCTTGGCCCTCTCCTACTCCCTCTCAGAACTCTTCTTCATCACCTTTTTTCCTCCTTTAAGTGTTGTTGTTCCATAGGAATCTGCTCCCCATGCTTTTCAGACTCCCTTAGTTTCTGCAACACTGTACACGGCCGGCTACTCACTGCTTCTCTGACCATTCTTTTTCAGAATTTGGCAGAGGGTGAGGCATCCTCCTCTCAGGCCCACTCTTGAGCCTTTCCTCTCATAACAGACTTCCTAGATTCTCTAGGGACTATCCTAGTCCCGGTAGTTTTATGCTTGGGACTTCAACTGAGACATTTTTTTCTGGGTTCAAGAGACATACGCAGCGTGACATCTCCATATGCACATCTCAGACAGCTAAAAATAGAACAACCTCTCTCCTCCTTGCTTTTACATCTGTATTTCCCCTCCCCTCAAAAAGAAGAAAAAAACCCACTTCTCTTCTACTCCCTATCTTAGTGAACTATACCACTATATAGATGTTTCAAGGATTTCATAAAATTAATGCATATAAAGCTCATAGCAGATTCTAATATATAGTAATTTCTCAATAAATGGTAGATACCATTTTTATTTTATTTTCTTCCATCCCATAATCCTGTTGGTTTTACAAATCCTGTAAAAAATAGGATTTGTAAAAGAGGGTAAATTTACCCTCTCCTAAGTTCACACACCTACCCTCCAGCCTTAATTATTGCAGTAGCCTCTTCACCAGTATTGACCCCTTGCTTTTTACCTACCTCCAGACCATCCTCTGTTGCCAGACAGTTATTTTTAAAATGCCAGTCCAAAAAAAAGGAAAAAGTCAATCCACTTGTGTTGGTACTCCTGTTCAGACAGATGCCAGTCTCCCTCATTATGGAATCTCAATTCTTTCATATTGAATAGAAAGCTTTAAAATCTTTATTCCATCTTCTCTTCCCAAAGTTATTAGCCAGGTGTCCCCACCCCCTGCTCTTCAAATCCCAGCAGCGTTAACCACTTCTCACTGCACAGACGTGCCACTGTATCTCAAGCCTCTGTTCATACTTACTTCTGCCCAGACCGCCCTCCCAACACCTCTCTGCCTTTAAGAATCAGCCCTCCCTGAAGCTCACTGGCAAACTTAGAGGGTCCTTTCCCCAGGCTTCCATTGTGTTTTGTGCATTTATCTATTGTAGCTCTTTATCATGTTAAATTGCAGTTGTTTGATTCCCCACCCCCCCAAACTGTAAGCCCCTTAAGGGTGAGGACTGTATTTTATGTTTCCTCAAGGTCTGGCATAGTAATCCTTTACACATAGTAGGTGCTCAGCTATTTACATAATGAATCAGTACCCGAAACTAAGCTCGTTGAGTTTATCCTTTCGTTCTCCTTGTTGGGAAACTGTCCTTGCCTCCTTGGTTGCTGCCAGTAGCATGTGGTATAATTGACTGCCCCAACTTTCTTGAAACACTCCCTTCTCTTGGCTTCCGTAACTGCACACCCTCCTGGCTTTTCTCTTTTTTCTGACCATTCTGTTTTACTGTGCGATATTGGGTATCCTCAGGGCTTGGTCTAGATCCCCTTTTCCCGATCCTTTATCCACCACATTCTCTTAGTGAACATAACTGACAGTCCTACTTTCTTAGGGTCTCTCGAGCCTTTCAGCCCATTGCTTCAAGGTTATCATTTCTTAGCTAGATTACTGCAGTAAACTCCCTTTCTTTGTTCTTCCCTTGTCTGCTTTTAATGCCTGCCCTTTCCCCTATCTTCCAACTGTGTACAGCATGATTTCTCTGAAAGGTACCCTGCTTAAATCCTTCCCCATTACCTCCAGGCTAAAATCTAGAAACCTGTCTGTACTGGTATCTCCGTCTCCTTCCACTGTACTCCTTCGGTATTTTCTCTCTCTCTCTACAGACATAGAATGTACTAGCATATAGAGAGTATTTCCATACCCTCTAGCACCCAACCAAATTTTACAAAAAATAGAAAGATCTCAAAAATTCAATGGAAAAAACCTCAATATATTTGCAAAACAGAGGTCCTAAAATAGAATGCTGGCTCTTAAATAGTGCCAGGATGTTCTTAAATTAGCTGTAAGTCTTTGGGTATGGTAGTAACTTAGAAGGAAAAAACACTGCTGGACAACATGAGAGTGAGAGAAACAAGCATATCCAACCATATCTGAAAGCTCCTTATGTAAGGCATCAGCTTACCTAAAAAAAAAAGTTCTTTCCCCCGCTGCTTTTCACAGTTCCTTTCCAACCGTAGTGCCTACCTCATTTGCACCATAACCCATCCTCCTCATGGGATGATCGTTGAGAGAATATAAACATAAGAAACAGGAGCTTTGAACAAGCATGTTATCTTTGCCCTTAATTGGAGCATTTTTTTCAACCCAACAGTTCCTCATGTTGTGGGTCTCAGTCAGGGAAACAGCAGAACAAGTCAGAGCAGAAGAATTAGGAAGGCATGGTGTCCATGAAATCCAAGAAACAAGAACATGATTGTTAGCATAAAATATGGCATATACATTAGAAATAGAGAAATGAAAAGCTATTGATTTTACAATCAATTAAAAACTTTGAAATAGGATTTCATTAAAAGAATGCAGAATCCTGATTCCAGGCAGTTGAATGAAAGATCCATAGAGGGGAGGTGGTGGGTGTTTTTTGGTTAAGGATAAAAATTGACATCACTTAAGGTAGAACTGATATAACCTTATTTTTTTCTGTGTTTTCATGCTTTTTCACCAATATCCATAAAAGAACATTAATTTCATCATTTTTGAAAAATAGGTAACCTAGGTAATATAATAGTCATTGTTAAATTTAGAGCTTTTTGGAAAAGGGATAAGTTCTCTAACCAATCAAACTCATCACTGAGATGTTATTTTTTATGGTAGTTACATATTAATGAAATGGGGCTTTATAGGTAGTTTTACATCAATAAAACCAAGGGCTTTTAGAGTCCCTAAGGCATACATCTGACATTACTTCTTATTTTCCTTAGGTTCTACGCATTTTGGATCCAGTTACCTGTACAGAAAGCTCACCTGATAATCCATTTTCTGAGTCTTCACCAACTGCCTTACTTGCTACAAAGAAAAATATTGGACGATTTCATCCCTATACTAGATATGAAAATATAACTTTCAATTGCTGCAATCACTGCCAGGGAGAACTTATTGTCCTTTAACATTCAATATGTTGGAGGCATGCTACAGGCCCTTGCTTCTTACCCAAGAGTCATTATTATTTGGGAGCTGGAGTTCTTACAATGGTAGAATGTCACTTTCTATTTAAGTAATATATATCCCCAACAATGTTTCATGTACTGGACCACAGATTACTCTTTCTTAATAAATACCTCAGGATAAGAAAAGAATGAAACCGTGTAGATATATTTAAAGTAGATGATACTTTCCAGGCATACATGATACTTTTCCTAAAGGACTCTGAAAGAAAAAGATCCTACCTTTATTTTAGGCCCTAAGTTATATCTTGCTGTGTGTTTAACATGAGCAGATTTAATTGTGGTACTCTAATGCAGGGTGGGTCATATGCAGCTACAGCCATTCATTTACTGTTGTCTATGGTTGTTGGGTTTGGGTTTTTTTGGCACTACAGCAGAATTGAATAGATGCAACAGGGCTTGTTTGGCCTGCAAAACTTAAAATATCCTATCTGGCCCTTTACAGGAAAATTTTTCTGGCCCCCACTCTAAAGGAATAATAGCTGGCAGGGGGATGGGTGAAGGGAGTGTCCGTTCCCTTTTTGGTGATTTATTTTGGACTACAAAGGCAGCTTGTGGAAATACTATGGGTGAAGGGACTAATATTTTAAAACTAAATGCTATATGTTAGGAAAATTATAAGTATTTTATAGCCACATTATCAAGTGTTTCAGCAAAACGTATTCTCATGTTGGTTTTATGTGGGGAATTCCATAGTTCGAATGGATACAACTTTACATATATAAAAGAAATAGATTTTACTGAGCTCATTTTGACAAATGCAGCACAATAGGAATATCCAATTTGATATAAAATGAGAAAGTAGGATCCTTCTAGAACATTGTACAAACTCCAAATGCAATCCATTATTAATTTATATTAATATATATTATTGTTTGTTTATGATGGACCATCATAAAACACCCTTTTATAAGCCTTTTAAAATATCCACAGTATGTTTATACCAAATTACACTATATTAGTTGCAGAATTGCCTATTAAAAGAGAAATCTAAAGACAAATCTGGTGAAAAAACATATTTTAATGTCAACCTAATGAGTTTTTTGTCTGATTCATCTAAGTTAAACTTTGAAATGGCAATAAATTTCTCTACATTCTTTATTTTGAATATTGATTTAATGTGCTTTTCAAGTCTTCATCTAACTTATACTATTTATAATTGATTCTTCAGCCTTTCCTTTGGGTTTACTTAGTATAAAACTTAGAAAAAAACATAGGGGAAAATCTTCATGACATTGGATTTGGCAATGATTTCTTGGATATGGCACCAGGAGCACAGACAACAAAAGAAAAAAACAGATAAATTGAACTTCATCCAAATTAAAAACATTTGTACACCAAAGGACACTATCCACAGAATGAAAAGGCAACCTACAGAATGGAGAAAATATTTGCAACTTATATGGTTTATAAGGGTCTAGTGTCTAGAATAAAGGATCTACAATTCAGCAACCAAAAATCAAACAACCTTATTAAAAAATGGGAAAAGAACATGAGAAATTTCTCTTAAAAAAGATATTGACAATAGTCAATAAGTGTATCAAAAGATTCTCCACAGCACTAATCATTAAGGAAATGCAAACTGATAACACTTCATGCCCATTACAATGGCTGTTATCAAGGAAGGAAAATAATGAGTGTCGATAAGGATGTGGAATTGGAACTCTTGTGCATAGCTGGTGGGAATGTAAAATGGTGCAACCACTGTTGGAGTCAGTATGGTAGTTCCTCAAAAAATTAAACATACAATTACCGTATAATCCAGCAATTCCACTTCTAAGTAGATACCCAAAAGAATTGAAAGCAAGGACCCAAATAGAGATTTTTATACCAGTGTTCACAGCACCATTAATCACAGTAGCCAAAAGGTGGGAGTAACACAGGTGTCCTTTGATGGATGAATGCATAAACAAAATGTGTACACATGCAATGGAATATTATCCTTAAAAAGGAATGAAAATCTGATATATGCTACAGCATAAATGAACCTTTAATACATTACACTGAAGAAATAAGTTGGAAACGAAAGGACAAATAGTGTAGGTACAGGAAACAATCAAATTCATAGTGACAGAAAGTAGAACAGTGGTTACGGGGGTCAAGGAAAGGACGAATGGAGAGTTTTTATTTTCTATTTTTATTTTTTTGAAGATTTTATCTATTTGTCAGCACAAGCAGGGGGTAGCAGCAGGCGGAGGGAGAGGTAGGCTCTCTGCTGAGCAAGGAGCCTGATGTGGGACTTGATCCCAGGACCCTGGGATCATGACCTGAGCTGAAGGCAAACGCTTAACCAACTAAGCCACTCAGGTGTCCCCAGAATGGAGAGTTTTTAATAGATACAGACTTTCCATTGGGGTGATGAAAAATTCTGGAGATGGAAAGTGGTGATGGTTGTACAGTATGAATATACTTAATGCCACTTAATTATACACTTAAAAAATGGTCAAAATGGGAAGTTATATATATATATATATATAATCACACACAAAAAAATTGTGCATACACTCATAACCACAAACTAATGGCACACTTCTGCAATGGTTGGTTTAAGAGTGTCAGTAATAGTAATAATAGTTACTAAATAAAAAAAAAAGATCTTAAATCAACAACCTAACATTATACCATAAGGAACTAGGAAAAAAAGAGCAAGCTAAGCCCAAAGCTATCAGAAGGAAGGAAATCAAAATTAGAGCAGAGAGAAAAATAGAGAACAGAAAAACAGTATCAAGGAAATCAAAAGTTGGTTCTTTAGAAAGATCCACAAAATTGACAAACCTACAGCCAGACTGACTTAAGAAAGAAAGAAGATGCAAAAAACAAAAATCAGAAATGAAAGTGGGGAAATTATTACCAACCTCAAGTTAAAAGAAAAAGAAAGGAATAATTGTACTTAATAATTGTAACAAACTAGATGAAATGGACAAATCCCTAGAAATACACAAATTAGCAAAACCGACTCAAGAAAAAACAAAATGTGAACAGGCCTATAACAAAGAGATTAAATCAGTAATAAAAAAAACTTTCCAATACCATATATTTGTATGAATATAGATAAAAAAATTCCTAACAAATTACTGGCAATAGCATAGAAAAGGGATTATATACCATGACCAAGTGGTATTTATCTCAGGAATGCAAGGATAGTTCAACATAAGAAAATCAATGTAATATACACACACACACATACACATATGTAATAGAACAAAAGAGGAAAACCATGTGATCATTTCACTTGATACAGGAAGAGCATTTGATAAAATCCAGCACCCTTTTATGATAAAAACACTCAGAAAAATAGGGGATCAAAGAATAGGAATAAGTAAAATAGAGGAATAAGAATAGAACTTCCTCAACTTCATAAAGGGCATTTATGGAAAACCCCACAGCTAATATCATACTCAATAGTGAAAGACTAAAAGCTTTCCTCCTAAGATCAAGACAAGAATGCTCACTTTCACCACTACTATTCTACATTATACTGGAAATCTTAGCCAAAGTAATCAGTCAAGAAAGAAAGAAAAGGAATCCAATTTGTTTTTTTTTTTTTTTTTTTAAGGAATCCAATTTGTTAAGGAAGAAGTAAAACTATCTCAATTTGCAGGTGATATTATCCTATGTATAGAAAATTCCAAGGAATTTACAAAAAAAAAAAAAAACTGATGCTGATAAATTCAGTGAAGTTACACAGTATCTATCAATGCACAAAATTCATTTGTGTTTGATTTTGAATATACAACCTAAAAGCAAATTAAGAAGATAATTCCATTGGCAGTAGAATCCAAAAGAAGAAAATATTTGCGAATGAATTTAACCAAGGAGGTGAAAGACCTGTACAGTGAAACTGCAAAATTTTGTTGCACTAAATGAAAAGAAATCCTGTGTTATGGATTAGAAGACAATTTTATTAAAATGACAGTACTACCCAAAACAATCTATACATTCACTGCATCTCTATCAAAATTCCCACAGCCTTTTTTGTAAAAATGTTGTGGAATATTTAAATGTCAAATTAGTTCTCATTATTAAAGATAACTTTAAACAACACAAGACTAGTTATAATGAAACGTTAAATTGTCTGATGTATGCTGAAAGTGCTATAAGAAGTTGAGACAGGATTGAATAATTCTGTTTTCTCATTTAGGGTCAAGTGATTAAGGTACAAATACCCAGTTGATAAGAACCTTGTCTTCTGAGGCTTTAACAGAACTCCTGCAGTGATTCTCCAGTCTCCATCACACTTGTAATGTTTACCTTTGTTTTCCACCCTTTAAATGCCTTTACACATATCAAGGATACTGTTCCTCCACACACCAGATTCCTGTATAGTCTTAAATATTTCACAATATCTACCAATGTTTGTAAATTTTATAATATGCCTAAAAGAAAGAATTTTGCAATTATACAGATCAGAGTCTGCGAGCAAACTGCTCCTTCTATACTTTAGTTTCTTCATCTGCAAAACAAGACCAATAGGGTTGTTATAAGGATTGTATCAAATTATGTAAAGCACTTAATACCATGCACATTATAAACTCTCAATAAGAGCTAGTTAATTTTGTAATATAGCAAAATTGGATGCATAATTGTTACTATCTTCTTTTTTTAAAGAACAGAGAAAGTAAGCCTACCCTATTTCTTAGCTTTCCACAGCTATTCAAATTCAAAGTTGTCATAGATGGGATTTTGTATAAGGCCTTGAACAAGGCTTGTTTAAGAGGTCACACCTTCAGCTCCATGAAATGATCTACTGTGATCTTTTTTTAATAATAGAAACTAAAAATAGAAATCTGTTCCTTTCTTGTGTTCTTTCCAGCTAGAAATGCTAAAATAATTTAGAAGTAAAGGAATCTAGAGTTAATTTATTGTTCAGTTTGTTGCATGGACTATGAGATGGTATAACACAATACAATACTGCGAGAGAAGAAATTTATTTTGTTTAGTATTAAAAAAAAAAAAATTCACTGTATCACCAAAAGATAAAAAGCATTTCCATAATTTAGAGTATGACCAAAGCACATAGACCATAAGAAATGATAACCAAAATTTTGAGGATAGCAGCTTCCAAATGAAGTACTTAATAGATACTTTCAGTTATAATGATCAGTAAAACGAAAAGATTTGGCTTCTGACATATATAGGTGGCTCTGCAATTGTTTAGAATGCTTTGCTTCTAGTCGGAGCTGTCTAGTTCTTTCTCTGGCAGCTTCTTGCTCGACTAGTTTTTCAATCCGTTTCCTTCGCAACCATCTGTAGAAAGATATGATAAGATCTGGTGAGTATCAACGTGAATACTCTTCTTGCTATAAAGTTATTGCTACAGACTATTAAAGGAAGTTGAATTTCTTTACATTGAAATGCTGTAGTCACAAAGAAAAAATTATTAAAGTACTAATGAAAATTTCAGGTTTACCCCCTAAGCTCACACAAGGAAACAGTCACATTTGCAATCAAATACTTAAAATTAAGTTTGTCTTAAAATGAGACTGCCAACTAAAAAAAAAAACCTGAGTTTTGAGTAATAAACACAATATTTTACATGTGATATAGGTCCTATTCTTTTGTTTAAATATGATTTTCTAAGCATAGAAAATCTATCTAAGCATAGAAAATCTATCAAGTATTTGATAGATTCCAATTAACTTATTTTTTACAACTAACTGTATTCCAAAACATGACTCAATTAGGTTAAGAATCCCAGCATGCAGAAATGTTGCTTTGCTCTTGTTGGTAGGGACACTAATGTGTTCTTGCTTTTTACTGCATAAAACAGTTCTTCTTTAAAATGGAAATATAAGCCTAAGCATAAAAAAACACCCAAAAAAGGAGGAGGAAAAATCAACATTCAAACAAATTTAAATCTATACACCTTGCTTAGGTAAAATAACTCAAAAATAACTGTACATACACATATGAAAGTGTATGCGGTGCACATGTGTATATATACATTTGTTTTCAGAAATAACCCTAAACAACTAAATGTATCAGAATAGAAGAGACTTAACATCATAAGCCAATGTTGTGTGGTCCCAAATTGGACACTAGTTTGAGCAAATTAACTGTAATCATTTAGGGGTCCACTGGGAAAATATAATTATGGGCTGGATACTAGATGAGATTATTAATAAAAATAAGCAGATTACAGAATAGTATATACATATGATCTCAATTTATATTTTAAAATTATAATGTACAGAGAAATATCTAAAAGATATGGACTAAGGTACTGACAGTGATTTCTAGGTGATGAAAATGTGACTTTTTCCCCCTCCATTTCCACAATGCACATTTACTGCTTCTCTTATAATATTTATATATGTTTAAAAAGAAAAAAAAAAGGAAGAAAGAAGCAAAGAAACAAAGAAAGAAAAAGATAGGAAAGAAAGAAAGGAACTTAAAGCAACTGGATTCAATATTCACTACCTCTCCCAAGGGTTACTGGCAAAATTATGAAACCAGGTCTGTTTCCTCACAATTAACCAGGTAATATAAAGTCTTAACCAGGTAACTGAAAAGATCAGGTTTGCCTTAAACTACCATAATGTGTGCCCAAATCTCTTTTTCAATTTGGTCTATACAGATCTTTCTTCTCAGCCTGAATTTCTTTATAGAAAAATATTTCTTGGGAAATGCGACCCTTTATTCAGTTTTTCTGAGGACTATGTAGGAATTAGCTGTACATTATCTTTGGCCCATTTCTCTAAAAAATGAACAAAATAACAAATAAATGGTAGGCTATCAAAGGTTACCAGACAGGTAAAATATAAAATAATTTTGGTATTGAAAATATCTTGAAGAAAGAAAGAATGGTATATAGGTATTATGCAAAATATGGAGCTAAAGAATTTTCTCACACACTTTTAAAAGTGTGGATTTACAATTGAATAGATATGTAATATAAGAGATAAAATATTTTGTGGGGTTTATTTTCAAGCTTTATTGACTACCGAGCTCTCTGAAAGGACTGTGAGGAGAGGGGAAGCATCTCTGGCCTGGAACTTACTGTTTAAAGGCCCGCTCGCGGCCCTCTGTTCCTTTAAGGAAGAATAAGCATTCCTCTTGCTTTCGTAGTTCTTCTGTCTTTCTTTCTTTCAACTGCTCTTCATGCTTTTTTTTAAGCCATAATCGAAAAGCTTGTTGTGGATCTCTGTTTTCCTGCTAATTACAAAAACAAGCTTTGTAAATAAACTAAAACTACTTTTTGAGGCCCTGCCTATAGGACCGTACAAGAATACATGTTCCACTCATCAATTTTTCATAATAATGCCAACCTCACTCCCTGTACTCCTAGTATCTAATCAAATTATATCACCTTTGAACCAGCAACACACATTGACCTCTGTCAGAAAATTCAACACTGAATTCACTGCCATCTGGCATCTTTCAAAACTTATTGAGGTAATCAATAAATGAAAAGCGTTTTTACAGCGATTTACAAACTTCTCAATGAGGAGCTCTTTGACAAAATAATTTTTTACAATGGCACAAAAAAATAAAACGGGCTTGAAGAAGGATTGGGATAGATAATATGAATGGAGTTGAGGTCTTTGTAACAATTCCTGAAGGAGCTCCCTGGAATGCAGTTTGAAAGCTAATGATCCAACACTTCTATTATTCATCCTTTCTTTTAAATTCTACCTTTGTTTTTTTTTTTTTAAGATTTTTTTTTATTTATTTATTTGAGACAGAGAGAATGAGAGAGAGAGAGCACATGAGAGGGGGGAGGGTCAGAGGGAGAAGCAGGCTCCCTGCCGAGCAGGGAGCCCGATGCGGGACTCCATCCAGGGACTCCAGGATCATGACCTGAGCCGAAAGCAGTCGCTTAACCAACTGAGCCACCCAGGCGCCCTCTACCTTTCTTTTTAACTTGTAAGAGCATCTAACTGCCAAGCCCATCTCCAAAATGTAATCACTCTTATGGAGGGTGGCCATAAGGATTTGCAGCCATAAAAATTTTCTCATAAGAACCATGCTGATTTTGTCGTAAGTAAAAGCTAATGGGAGTAGCTTATTGTATGGTTCCTAGAACTTCATGATGGATACTATCTTCAGAGAATTTTCAAAAGTTGAAAGAGCTCTTATTTGGGAGAATAAAGAGAGCAAAGGGACAGATTTGGGGCTAGGGGAAAGCATGCCTCATTATTTTGATGCCTGGCTAAAACACAAAGGAAAGGATGCATTCATTTAATACTTTGCCTAAAGAGAAGCTCGATGGTAGAGGACCATTTCCTACATCTTGCATTTTCCTTTTTTTTTTTTTTTTAAGATTTTATTTATTTGAGAGAGAGAGACAGAGATAGCGAGCAAGAGATAGAGAGCATGATGGGGGAGGAGAGGGAGAAGCAGGCTCCCAGTGGGGCTCGATATCAGGACCCTGGGATCATGACCTGAGCCGAAGGCAGACGCTTAACTGACTGAGCCACCCAGGTGCCCCTGGTTTTTCCTTTATCTATTACTCACATTGCCAAGTATGTTCCAGTTTAATTTATAAAATTTATGTAATCTAGGATCTTTGATGTACAATGCTGAAGTCTGAAGATAACCCATGGATGACCTAAAGGATCATTGCCGAACACCTAGAAGTCTGGGAATGGCTGGAGATGACCAAAAAGTGTTCATTCTGGAATTATAGATCAAAAGAGGCAAGGATTCAGAGGTGAACAGGATTGATTGGTATCTCTATTCATTTATTCATTTAGCAGATATTTACAGAGTATCTACGACAGAGTATCTGCAGGCACGTAGGTACTGGGTTGCATCAGTGAAAAAACAAAGTTCCCTCTCTCATATATTCTATGATTGCACTGTCCAATACAGTGACCACTAGCCACATGTAGCTATTTAAAGTTAAAAATTCAGTACTTCAGTCACATTAGCTACATTTCAAGTGCTTAAGAGCCACATCGTGGCTAGTGACTACTTTATTGGACAATGCAGATATAGAGCATTCCCATCATCCCAGAAAGTTGTATTGGGCAGTGTTATTCTAGATGAGGAGAAAGGTGGTATGTAGACAGAAAGTGAGGGAGTAAGTTATCAGGTATCTGGAGACAGCGTATTTCAAGCAGTGGTCACAGTAATACACAAAGAAGGAGTTCTTAACTGGCTATCATCCCAGAATTCAGCAGAAGGAATAGGTAAGGGGCGCCTGGGTGGCTCAGTCGTTAAGCGTCTGCCTTCGGCTCAGGTCATGATCCCAGGGTCCTGGGATCGAGCCCCGTATCGGGCTCCCTGCTCTGCGGGAAGTCTGCTTCTCCCTCTCCCACTCCCCCTGCTTGTGTTCCCTGTCTCACTGTGTCTCTCTCTGTCAAATAAATAAATAAAATCTTAAAAAAAAAAAAAAAAAGAAAGAATAGGTAAAAACGTCCATCTCCCATTCTTTTCCTGGAAGAGGTCCATCGGCACACTTGAAAAACTGCTGCTTGAGGGTCAGGCTTCTAATTTAGAATGCCTCTAAAGGCTAGCTTTCATCATCCCCAAGGACCAAGAAGGCTGTTGACACCTCTGCTGCTGTCTCCCTGTAACCTGCTCTAAGTAGCCAGTATCTCCCATGAAGGACATTTACAAACATCTGCTGTACCCAAATTTTTATGGCTGCACCCAAAGAACAGGTTCCTAGGTCACCTGGTTCTGATAGCCACTGGAACTTCCATTCATGAGTACCACAAGATGGTAGCAATCAAATAAGTAGATCTTAATGGGCAAAGGAATATCGCCCTGCAGATATACACCTGGGCTCAGTGCAGATGAAACAGGAAAAAACACCCATCTCCCAGTTTCTCCTTGGAAAGGGCTTAGCCACATACCTTCCCAGCTGTGCCAGAGGGCCTGGCTTCCATTTAGCCTGCAAAAATACACTACCTGGCACAGATGTCCAGCAGAATTGAGGGGAAATCAGAGCTTTTCAGACAAACAAAAGCCAAAGGTATTCATCACCACTCAAATGCCTTAGAAGAAATGTTGTAATGAAAGAAAAGGATGCTAATTAGTAGCAAAAAATATATGAAAGTATAAAACTCACTGGCAAAAATAAATATAGAGTTAATAACACCCTAATGTAATGGTGGTAGGTAAATCATTTAGAACTCTAGTATGAAGGTTAAAAGATAAAAGTATTAAAAATAACTATAACCAAAACAGACTGTTACAAATACAAGGTGTTTATGAGAGTCTCACGGTAATCATAAAGCAAAAACATATAGTAGATACACAAAAGATAAAGAGCAAGAATCAAAGCATACCACTACAGAAAATCACCAACTCACAAAGGAAAAGAATAAGAGCAGAACAAGGGAACAAAGTAATTACAAAACAACCAGAAAACATTTAACAAAATGGCAATAGTACTTCCATACCTATCAATAACTACTTTAATGTAAATGGACTAAAGCTGAATGGATATAAAAACAAGTCCCGACTACATGCTGCCTAAAGAGACTAAATTCAGCTTTAGGACACATATAAACTGAAATTAAAGAGATGGAAAAAGATATTCCACGTAAATAGAAACTAAAAAAGAGCAGGGGTAACTATACTTATATAAGACAAAATAAATATTAAGCCAAAACAAAAACTTGTATGGTATTAACATAAAAATATAATGCATAGATTAATGTAACAGAAGAGAGAGCTCAGAAATAACCTCATGTGTACATGGTAAATTAATTTTAACAAAGTTACAAAAAATAAACAATGGGAAAAGGATAGTCTCTTCAATTAATCGATTTGGGAAAACTGGATTACCACATGCAAAAGAATGAAAATGGACCTCTACCATACACTATATAAAAATAACTCAAAATGAATTGAAGACTTGAGTGTAACCTGAACAACTCCTAAAAGGAAACATTAGAATAAGCTCCTTGATATTGTTCTTAGAAATAATTTTTTTTTGGATTTGACAGCAAAGGCAACATAAACAAAAATAAGCAAGTGAGAGGACAAACAAAAGCTTCTGCTTAGCAAAGGAAACCTTCAACAAAATGAAAAGACAACCTGTGGAATAGGAGAAAATATGTGTAAACCACATATCCAATTAGGCAACATGAAAAAACCATCAGTACCTCTAATTATCAGGGAAATGCAAATCAAAATGACCATGAGCTACTGTTAGGATAGCTATTATCAAAAAAGAGAGGGAGGGAGGAAGGGAGGGATGGAGGGAGAGAGGGAAGGAAGGAAGGAAAGAAGGAAGGAAGGAAGGAAGGAAAGAAGGAAGGAAGGAAGCAAGCAAGCAAGCAAGCAAGCCTGGATACCAGGGGCTGAGGAGTGGGAGAAATAGGGACAGGTTGGTAAAAGGGTACAAACTTGCAGCTGTAAGATGAAAAATGTCTGAGGATCTAGTGATTAACATTGTGACTATAGTTGATTACACTGTATTATATAACTGAAATTTGCCAAGAGAGTAGAACTTAATATTTTACCAAAAGAAAAAAGGAGTAAATATGTGAAGTGACAGACATGTTAATCAATTTAATGGGGAGAATCCTTTCACAATGTATATGTGTATCAAATTCTCATGTACACTTTAAATATCTTACAATTTTGTCAATTATACCTCAGGAAAGCTAAAAAAGAAAAAGACTTACATCACAGACACAAGAATGTAAACTTAAACAAAAAACAACCTAAACTCTATGAATGGGCTTAATAGTAAACTGGATGCAGCAGAAAAAAGTGTCAATGCCCAAAGACAGATCAATAGAAATTATGCAAACTGAACAAAGAAAAATATTTTTAACTTTTTAATTTTAATTTTAACAGAACCTTAGTAACATGTGAAATAATAGCAAGTCTTCTAATGTATGTGAAATTGGACTTCCAGAATAAAAAGAGCAAGAAAATGGAGCCCCCCCCCAAAAAAATTGTAAAAATAATGGCAGAGAGGGGGAAAAGATGGGGGAGGAGTAGGGGACCCTATTTCAACCGGTCCCCAGAATTGAGCTAGATATCTACCAGACCACTCTGAACACCCATGAAATCAGCCTCAGATGTAAGAAGATAGAGCTGGATCTCTACAAACAGAATATCGCAGGTGGTTGGTTTCGAGA
Source organism: Leptonychotes weddellii (assembly GCF_054177405.1). Taxonomy (NCBI): domain Eukaryota; kingdom Metazoa; phylum Chordata; class Mammalia; order Carnivora; family Phocidae; genus Leptonychotes; species Leptonychotes weddellii. The sequence goes on from NC_138374.1 coordinate 87,645,874, forward strand.
TACGAAGCGGGGAGCCGTGATTCCACGGGCAGATATCGGAGGATAAATGGCAGCGGAAGGAAGCCTGGCCGTGAGGGTCCTACACCACCGGTGAGCTATAGCCTCCCGTGCTGGGAACGGGACACAGACTCACAGACCGGTAGTGGTGGGGAAAGGACTTTAGACAGAAACCAGAGCAGCAGGGCCACGCGTGCAAACTGGGGGCGGCTGGCGGTTTTAGAAGCAACAAAGGGCAGAGATGTGCCCCCACCTGGAGGTGAGGACTGGGAGCACTGCTGAGAGGCGCACAACCCAGGATGCTGCAGTTTATATCAGCATAGACAGAAATGGAGACAGTGTGGCCTGGAGAGCTCACTGAAGAACAGACTGCGATCTCTCTGCTCTGAGGCAGAGGGTTGGAAAAGGTCTCTTCTGCTCTGACTCTCGGAAGAGACGCAGAGAGCCACCAGGGAAAGCCGCCAGAGAAGAAAAGCCCCAAAAAACCGGTTTTCACTGAGCCCATCCCCCGCCACAGGGGGCAGGGCAACTCTGCACAAATAGGGTTGTCTGAGTAACAGCGCAGCAGGCCCCTCCCCCAGAAGACAGGATGGGAGAACAAGAGGCCACAACCCTAAGGTCCCTATAAAACAGGTACATCTTGTTTGGGGTGCAGTCAATAATTTGGACTCCATACATTCCCTCAACAGAATGACTAGGAACCCCCAAAATAGGAAAGACTCAGAGACTATGACTTATGCCACAGATTTACAAATGGATTCAGATATAACTAAGATGTTGGAGATGGAATTCAGGCTAGCAATTGTGAAGACAATAGCCAGAATGGAGAAATCAATTAATGGCAACACAGAGTCTCTAAGGACAGAAATGAAAGCTGAATTCGCAGAACTTAAAAATGCTATCAATGAGATCCAATCTAATCTAGATAATTTAACAGCTAGGGTAAGCGAGGCAGAAGAACATATTAGTGACCTAGAAGACCAATTAATAGACAAAAAGGGAAAAGAGGAGGCCAGGGGGAAAAAACTCAGAATCCATGAAAATAGAATCAGAGAAGTAAGTGACACCATGAAACATTCCAATGTCAGAATTATTGGTATCCCTGAAGGTGTGGAGAGAGAGAGAGGACTAGAAGATATATTTGAGCAAATTGTAGCAGAGAACTTCCCTAATCTGGGGAATGAAACAAACATTCGTGTCCTAGAGGCAGAGAGGACCCCTCCCAAGATCAAGGAAAACAGGCGAACACCCCAGCACGTAATAGTAAAACTCGCAAACCTTAGAACCAAGGAAACCATCTTAAGTGCAGTTAAGGAGAAGAGATTCCTTATGTACAGAGGGAGGAACATCAGAATAATGTCAGACCTATCCACAGAAACCTGGCAAGACAGAAAGGCCTGGCAAGATATATTCAGGGTACTAAATGAGAAGAACATGCAGCCAAGAATACTTTATCCGGCAAGGCTGTCATTTAGAATGGATGGAGAGATGCAGAGCTTCCAAGACCAGCAGAAACTGAAAGAATATGTGACCATTAAGCCGGCCCTGCAAGAAATGTTAAGGGGGTTCTATAAAAGGAGAAAGACCCCAAGAGTGATATACAACAGAAATTTACAGGGACAATCTATAAAAACAAGGTCTTCACAGGCAACATGATGACAATAAATTCATCTTTTTTTTTAAATTTTATTACGTTATGTTAGTCACCATACAATACATCATTGGTTTTTGATGTGGTGATCCACGATCCATTGTTTCCGTATAACACCCAGTGCTCCATGCAGTACGTGCCCTCCTTAATACCCATCACCGGGTTAACCAATCCCCCCGCCCCCCCCCCA
>NC_138374.1:87648211-87684515 GCF_054177405.1 Leptonychotes weddellii
CAAGTCAAAATATGGGCAGAAGACATGAACAGACACTTCTCCAAAGAAGACATACAAATGGCTAACAGACACATGAAAAAATGTTCATCATCATTAGCCATCAGGGAAATTCAAATCAAAACCACGTTGAGATACCACCTTACACCAGTTAGAATGGCAAAAATTGACAAGGCAAGAAACAACAAATGTTGGAGAGGTTGTGGAGAAAGGGGACCCCTCTTACACTGTTGGTGGGAATGCAAGTTGGTACAGCCACTTTGGAAAACAGTGTGGAGGTTCCTCAAAAAATTAAAAATAGAGCTACCCTATGACCCAGCAATTGCACTATTGGGTATTTACCCCAAAGACACAGATGTAGTGAAAAGAAGGGCCATATGCACCCCAATGCTCATAGCAACAATGTCCGCAATAGCCAAACTGTGGAAAGAGCCTAGATGTCCTTCAACAGATGTATGGATAAAGAAGATATGGTCCATATATACAGTGGAATATTACTTAGCCATCAGAAAGGATGAATACCCAACTTTTACATCAACATGGATGGGACTGGAGGAGATTATGCTAAGTGAAATAAGTCAAGCAGAGAAAGTCAATTATCCTATGGTTTCACTTATTTGTGGAACATAAGGAACAGCATGGAGGACATTAGGAGAAGGAAAGGAAAAATGGGGGGTGGGAATTGGAGGGAGAGATGAACCACGAGAGACTATGGACTCTGAGAAACAAACTAAGGGTTTTAGAGGAGAGATGGGTGGGGGGATAGATTAGCCTGGTCATGGGTATTAAGGAGGGCACGTACTGCATGGAGCACTGGGTGGTGTACGAAAACAGTAAATCGTGGATCACTGCAACAAAAACTGGTGATGTACTGTATGGTGACTAACATAACATAATAAAATAAAATTTAAAAAAATAATGGCAAAAATTTCCCAAATTCTGTCCAAACATCAACCTACCAAGAAGCTCAGCAAAGCCCCATTTAGGCAAATTCAAAGAAAAGAATATGATATATTATTCATATAATAAACTGCTGAAATCCAAAGCCAGACAAAGTTTATAGCAGCCACAGAAAAAAAGAACATTATGTACAAGAAAGCAATGATAATTACAGCTGACTTTCTAACCAGAAACAATGGGTGTCAGAAAATCACAGAACACCATCTTTAAACTGCTGAAAAAAAAAACCTGTCAGCCCCAAATTCCATATCCAATAAAAATAAATCCTTCAAAAAATATATTTCTGATACATTCAGGAGAGAAATATTGTAATCCCTAGAGCAATGATTTTAAAAATAATTCAAAGAGGCATAGCTAAAAGCTTATGGAAAGCTTTTACATAAGAAAATAAAAGGGAATATTTTTTAAATACTTGATTAATCCATAAGAAGACAGAAAAAGTTGACTAATGGAACTAAAAAGAAATGGAACAAATACAAAACAAATATCAAGAAGTAAACTTAAAACCTACCATATATATCAATAATTACAATTAAATACAAATAAACTCCAGTTGAAAGGAATAGATTTCTGGATTGGGAAGATCCAACTATATGCTGTTTGCACAAGTAACTCTTTAAAGACAGATAAATTTAAAGTATAAAATGTGATATAATAATGCAAATGTTAAGTATAAGAAAGCTGGTATGGCTTCAATAACATCAAAGTAGACTTCAAGGTAAGAGGGACATTTCATAATGAGAAAATGTCATTAATCAGTAAGACATAGAATCATAAATGTATATACATAATACTTTAAAATAGATGAAGCAAAACTCAAAAGAACTAAAAAGAAAATAGACCCAAACACAATGATAGTTGGAAGGCTTAACCTCAATTTCCCAGTAATTCACAGAACAAATGGGGAAAACAGTAAGGACACAGAAGATTTAAACCACACTATCAAGCAACTTATCACATTGACATTAATAAAACAAATGCAGAATACAAAATGTATGCAAGTGTCCATGTAGAGTTCACCTACATAAACGGACCATATGCATACATGTGTGCATATGTATGTCTATAGATTTAGCACACACATATTATATATATATATATCACCGACCAAGAGAAGCAAAGTTTGTAACAAAGATGGAAAGGCATTTTTAATGGTCTCCTAAAATGGCAGTAAAAATTCAATCACCTAAAAAGTTTTTTTAATCCAATGTAAATTAGGTCATTCCATAATTTATATATTCTGAAGACATTTTCTAGAAACTATAACTCACATGATACAGATACACAATGTCCCACAGAAATAACTAGCAAAATACACTTATTATCACAATGCATTAATAAGCCAAATCAATCGTCAAATCATACTATTGCTCAGCTTCAGCAGTAGACAAAATTCACAAAAGTTCTTCAGAATACTATTTATTTTTGGGGCGCCTGAGTGGCTCAGTCAGTTAAGCGTCTGCCTTCGGCTCAAGTCATGATCCCAGGGTCCTGGGATCGAGCCCCACATCGGGCTCCCTGCTCAGCGGGAAGCCTGCTTCTCCCTCTCCCATTCCCCCTGCTTGTGTTCCTGCTCTGTGTCTCTCTCTGTCAAATAAATAAATAAAATCTTTTAAAAAAAAAAAGAATACTATTTATTTTTTATATAATTTCTCATTAAAGTTAATTTTTTAGACAGACTTCAAATAAAGCAAAAAATAAAAAATAAAAATTTTAAATTTATAACCATGATGCCTTCTAACATGAAAATATTTTGAAATAAATTCTGTTCAGTATGGTTCATGTTTTTAAAGAATACAATTCAAAGTTTTTGTTTATAATCTCCAAATAGAACACAATAGAACACTGAAGTGTACATTTATTTTTACAAAAGCCCGATAAAAATATTACGCTAGGCTGAATGCCATGAGACCTGAGGCCCCACCAGCCCCTGGGAAACTATTAGCAGTGCACTCACAGCTGTGTTTTTCTTGGTCACTGACACATAAGCTCCTCTCGTCTCCAGTACTTTTCAACATTGCAGCAATGTGCTGTGCTCTACCCTCCCAAGCCCGAACTCCCCGCCTCCCTCAAAAACCTTTCTGATTTATTCCTTGTAATTCCCATTCAATGATATAAAAACTCCCAAACATCCCCATTCTCCCAAGCTACCTGGCCTTAAGCCTCCTCTTTTACCCCAATCCTGATTCTTCCCCAAGACACGGTTTTCCTTTCCCCAAATAGACTGCATTGTCTGCTATACTTCAGATAGCTCACAGGTCGGGTGAAGAAGTTAGTATAGTCTTCACTCCTTCATACTCTTCAGAATTGTATTCCTCTAGCCACACTCAATTGATATTTACTCACTTTGGCTCCATTAATTTAACAATCTCTGGTATCAGTGGCTCAGTGTTCCTCTCCATCCTCATCCCAAGCAATAGAACTATATGAATAAGTTCACAGATTTTTTATTTTCTCATCTTCTAGGACTTCCTCCACTGCACTTGCCACCCAGTCCTTAGAGCCACATCGACATCCCACAAACTACTTTGTCTTTGAAGTCACTAATCTCATTCTCAACATTAACCATCAAACACATTTCTCCAGTCAATTTTCAACATCTTCACCTGGATGTTTCCTAGGTACCTCAAACTCTACAAGTGAAAAACTGAAATAATAGTTTCCCCCACACAGTGTATTATCCTCTACTGCTCCAGTGAGTGGCACCACCATCCACCAAGTTGCTCCAAAGAGAAACCTGGTATATTCTCTTTACATCTCATTCTCACTCACACACATATCTAATTAATTACAAAACTCCTTCAGTCGACATTTCAAAACATGTCTTAAATTACTCACATCTCCCTCCCTCCCTGCTTCCTTCTCCCTCTCCTGTTACAATTCTAGCCCAAGTCACTATCATTTCTCACTTCATATACAACTATATCTGCTTTCTAATTGCTCTCCCCGCTTCCACTCTTGCCCCCTTCAATCCATTCAGTCATAGTAAGGTGTATCTAATGTATCACTCCTCTGTTTAGACAATTTCAGTGGCTTTACATAACAGGACTGAAGACAAAATCATTATAGACTTTATCTAACATGCCACATGATGGGAGTTCTGCTCCCTCTCCAGATCTTCTCACACTTACCAAGTTATTTCCTGTCTCAGGGCATTCATGCATGTTCTCTTGACCTGAAACAAATTCCTCTCAGTCTTGGTCTAATTTTTACTCCTACTTTCACCAACCGAGAAAAATCTTTCCTGAACTACCCATACACATTTATTTCCCTCATTATGATCTCTCATAGCTCCTTTCATTTTCATTGCACCCATCACTATTTATAATTACAAATTTATTTTATATATATATAGTTTTTCAAACCCTACTAGCTGAGCTCTATAAAACAGAGACTAAACCTAGTTTGATCAGGAGTACATTTTCATGCATGGAACAGCATCTGTCACATAGGAAGCAGTTAAAAATATTTATTTAATAGACACAATTTTTTAATTGGCATTTCTTTAATTCTAGCAGATTTGTATTTTTTTCATCTACTATATGAAAATATATATATATTTTTTCACTGGCCATCTGTATGTATTCATATGTGAACTTTCTATTCATATCCTTTGCCCAACTTTCTCAATCAGAAAATTCACAAGTTTTGCTTTAATAATATAAACATAAATATTAATAGTAACAATAACAATTACAACACCTACTTAAAAAATCTTCAACAGCTTTTATTTTTTTTTTTTAAGGTTTTATTTATTTGACAGAGAGAAAGACAGCCAGAGAGGGAACACAAGCAGGGGGAGTGGGAGAGGGAGAAGCAGGCTTCCCGCGGAGCAGGGAGCCTGATGTGGGGCTCGATCCCAGGACTCTGGGATCATGACCTGAGCCGAAGGCAGACGCTTAACGACTGAGCCACCCAGGCGCCCCTCCTCACCAGCTTTTAATGGAAATTACATTAAATATAAACTTGGAGGAACTCAAACCTTTATAGTATTTAGTCAATCCATGCAGGAATATCATAGGTTGTTTCCATTTGCCAAAGAACTCATATATTTATAATATTTATCCCACCAATCCAGAAATATTATATTTGTTTTCATTTACCAAAGTCATCTTTTTTTGTCCTTTGCAAAGCTGTATTGTATTCTCCATAGAGATCAGACACATTCCTGTTTAGTTCAAAGTATTTTATATATTCCTATATTCTTCTCCTTTTATATTTTTCTATGAGGTATTTGCTATAGGAAAACTATAAATTTTTTATGTTTATAATGTAAATATCCATTCTGTTAATCCTTATACCTTGTTTCCTTTTCACCTTAATAAATTGGTTAGAACTCTCAGAATGAAGTTATTTAATATAGAGGGGAGACTTACTTGTTTCTAACTTTAATGGGTATACCTACAGTATTTCCTAAGATAGTATTATACTGTTTTTTATATTTTATTAGGAATTAAAAAAATAAATTATAGTAAAAATAAAATACCTATTCTCTATCTTTCAAGATAACCATATATTCTCTTTTTATCTACCTATTGATGTGATGGATTATATTAATTTTTTTTTATTTATTCATAATTTCCTTCCTAAAATATGCCCTACTTGGTTATAGTATACTGTTATTTGACTACACAGATGCACTCAAATTTCTCAACATTTTCTCTTTTAGTTTATGGCTTTTGTGTCTTGCCTCAAAAGGTACTGCCTGTCCCAAGATTTTAAAACCTAAAAACTTCTACAAATGGCATAGTAAACAACGTAAAAAAATATATCATATTGTCAGTCTAGGAAGATGTATTTATGACAGATATAATAACAAAGGATTATAATCTCTAATACACAATGCAAGAAGAAAAATAAAACTGAGAAAAAAGAAGACTACAAACAGGAAATTCACAGAATATACACATGTTCATAGATACTCATGTATATTATTAATCTGAAGAAAAATTAAGAAGATAAATCACATACAGTGTTAGTCGGGATGTGGTAAATATTCACTCTTACATACTGTTGAAGGGACTGTAAATAGACACAACTTTTGGGAGGTTAATTTTTGCACATTTAACCAAAAATTTCACCCTGGACATCCAATAAGTCATAAATTCCACTCTTAAGAAATTCTCCTACAGAATGAATATGTTCACTACAGCACTGTTAATGAATAGAACAATATTGGAACCAATCTAAATATCCACAATTGAGGATTTAATAAATTAAGGTATCTCTGAACAGAATACTATGCAGTTATTTGGGGTTTTTGAAAGATTTTATTTGTTTATTTGTTTATCTATTTACTGAGAGAGAAAGAGAGAAAGAGCATGATAGTGGGGTGGGGGAAGCAGACGGAGAGGGAGAGAGAGAATCTCCCACTGAGTGAGGAGCCTGATGCGAGGCTCAGTCTCACAACCCTGAGATCATGACCCTGAGACCATGTCCAAAATCAAGAGTCAGACACTTAACCAACTGAACCGCACAGGCACCTCATACTATGCAGCTATTTGAAAAGAAATATCCAAATGTAATGATGTAGAAATATATCCATGATGAAGTAAGTGGGAAAAAAAAGCAAAGTGCATAATAGATTTTTTACATGTAAAATTGTAAATATAAATAAGACTTGGAAGACTTGCAACACACTGCAAAAAGTGGTTATCACTGGAAGATGAGCCTGGATAGGGCATAGAATTAAATTTTCAATTTTTTTGTTTATATGCTTTTTAGAAAAGATAGTAGGGATATGGATTACTTTTTTGCTTTCTCCTTGGTTTTCTGTTTCACATTTTTAAAAATTAAATAATTGATATCTTTAATTTGTTAGCTTTCATGTAAGATTTACATATATCTATTCCTTTTTTTAAAAAAATTTTTTGAGTATAGTTGACTTACAATAATGTTACATTAGTTTCAGGTGTATAACAGTGATTCACCATCTCTAAGCTCACCACAAGTGTAGCTACCATCTATCACCATACAACGCTATTATAATACCACTGAATATATTCCCTATGCTATGCCTTTTATTCCCATGATTTATTCATTCCATAACAGGAACCATGTACCTCCCACTTCCTTTCACCCATTTTGCCCATCCCCCTACTCCCCTGCCCTTCTGGCGACCATCACTTTGTTCTCTGTATTTATAGGTCTGATTTTCCTTTTTGTTTATTCATTTGTTTTGTTTTTTCAGATTCTACATATGAGTGAGACCATATGGTATTTATCTTTTCTCCATCTGTCTATATGTCTGTTCTTAAGCAAGACCATTCTGTAGGGTTTGTGCATGTAGGGTGTGTGTGCATGTGTGTGTGTTATCTTTGTCCTATTTTGAGTATCAAAGTTATACTATCCTAAAAAAACATATTGATAGTTTTCCATTTTCTGTGCTACAGAAGTTTGAATACAATAGTAATCATTTGATTTTCATGAGGCTTCTTAGAATTTAAATGCAAAGTCATCTCTATGGTGTATCTTTTTTTTTTTTTTTAAAGATTTTATTTATTTATTTGACAGAGAGAGACACAGCGAGAGAGGGAACACAAGCAGGGGGAGTGGGAGAGGGAGAAGCAGGCCTCCCGCCGAGCAGGGAGCCCGATGCGGGGCTTGATCCCAGGACCCTGGGATCACGACCTGAGCCGAAGGCAGACGCTTAACGACTGAGCCACCCAGGCGCCCCTCTATGGTGCATCTTTTGCAAGGGTCATTCTTGGACCACTTTTTCTACTTTTTCTATAGGTTCTTATTCTGATATTCACATTCACTTCTGTAAATAAATTCAGCTTTCATATCTGTATACTTATTTTTCATAGAGAAGTTTCACTTACTCTACTATTCATGTCTTCGATTTGCTTTGCTCGCTGAATTCTCCTCATTTCTAGGACCTGCTCTCTTTTCTTTTGCAACCATGCTTTAAATACCATGTCATTCTCTTTTTTCTTTTCTTTCTCTTCTTCTATTTTTTGTTGTTCTTCCTAGTGGAAAGAATATCAAAAGACATTCATGAAAGGTGAAAAAGATTGTATATGAGTTATCAGAATAAAGAGATATATTCTGAGATCTGAAATCAGCATTCTCTGCTTCTAAAACTTTCCACCTAAAACTTGGGCTTCTCTTAAAAAATAGAGACTCTAATTTGCTTAGGAATAAAATGAAGATGTATCAGATAAACTGTAGGGATAAATTCTACAACTACATAGGTGTACAATACATGCATGCTGTTCAGGAATTCCTTGAATCTCTCCTTTACTTCCTAATTTACTTTTGGAATTAAACCCCTTAAGTTGCAGCTATGCAAGAGTGAAAAAAAAAGCCACCACGCTCTAGAAGCACCATTTGCTTCCATAAATGTTTGAAACATTTTTGTGTTATTGTTAAATTTGTTAATTGTGATAAATGACATTGTGGTTATGAAAGAAAATGCTATAATCATTTAGAAATATATATTAAACTGTACAAGTGAGCAATGATGTGCTGCCTAGGACTCACTTTAAAAATACATCAGTCAAGAACCAGAGGAGATGAAGCATATATGCCAAAATCTCAATGACTTTCAAATCTGGATGATGGGGACATAGGGATTAACTGAACCTTTATATGTGTTTGATTTTTTTTATTATAATGTTTAAAAATATTTTTCAACTAGTGTATATTCACAAAATAACATTTTTTGCTATCAGAAAAATATTTATACAGCTAACTATAGAACAAAATGAATTTTTATATGAATTATTCAACTAATGTTATAAAAGGGAGTTTCTTGAAGAGAGGTACTTAAATCAGTTGTATAGAGCTATAAAATAGTTACTAGGAGCAAAGCAGCATGTCATAGTGGAAATCGTACTAAGTTAAAAGTGAGGATATCTGAGTGACAATCATACTGCCATCACACTATGTCAATTTGGGCAAACCACCTAACTCAGTATTCTCATCTACAAAATGGAGTGATATTAATGAGCTCTTAAGTCTCTTCCAATACCAAAATTTTATCACTTAAATGAATGGAATTATATAATCCAACTTTCTTCAAATGATGGAATTCAGAGTTCTTTCCTTACATTTTTGACAACATATCAAGTCTTTCTAATTCCTTCTAATTGAACAAAATGTAAGAAGGAATGGAAAAATTCTGTCCAATTAACAGCACAGGATGTCTTTTAAAATACCTATATACTGTAAAAGTATATATAATTTTGTGACAGAATCCTGGTGATAATCTCCTTTTAAAAATTTATACACATATGTGAATAAAAAATGAGGATTTCTATAAAAATACCAATATACTATTTTCTAAGCCCTAAAAAAGCTTATATAAAATGTGAATTTGTCAAAGGTTAAATTTTACATTTATTTGTAAGTTTCTTTTTATAAAAAGGAACTTGGACACTGTGAAAAGTGAAATAAAATTGATTCACTTATGTCATGGTATTTTAAAATGGAGCCAGTGGCCGTTAGGATGTGGGCCTTATTGCAAGTCCTCACTGGTTGTAATCACGAAATTTTGAACTGAGCCAAACTACCAATATAACAAGGATTCTACTAGTACCTGCAACCTGCTACAATAACAAACTGTTTCTTAGTGACAGCCTTAGCAACCAATTATGTGTAGCCAAGATTAGTTTTCTGCTGTCAACACCAAACAGAATTCTTTGTAAATAAAGCATACAAGCATCCCTTTTTGCCTTTAAAAACTCTTGACTTTTTGTCCCCTAGTGGACACAATTTGAGTTACTGTGTGCCCCCAAATGCACCAAATCTCCCCAAATGGCATTTCTGAGAACTCAAATAAATGCTCTTGTTTTATTTCAGTTCTGCCTCTTTTCTCAGTTGACAATACCTTGTATAAATATAGACAGCATGGTATGATGATTATCTTTCTGAGGAACATTAAACATATTACACAGAAGATATCAGCCAAAGTACAGATAATGCAAAGAACAATGAAATGATGCCTTAGAATAGATATAGCAGCCCAACCCAGCAAATATTTGGTTGGGCATAAACAAGGAAAGCCTTCCCCTGAAACCAACTAAAAAACATTTAAAAGCCTTAGCATTTACACACAGTCTTGAGCAAGTATATAAATAAAAACCATGCCTTGAACAAGTACACAAGCAAAGGCAAATTTATTTCTGAGGATCCTGATATGAGAAAAGTGTATCCCAGCACCAAAAGTAAGGAACACCCAGAAAAGAGGATCAAAATAAAAACAAAACTATTTATGAGTCACAGCAGTTAAAGATTACTTAGTTCATTAGTGAAAAGACAATGAAATTATATAAAGGCTCTTATTTAACATTTATAGAAATATACAAATACACTTATACATGTATATGGGTTTATAGCAACATTATATAGTTCAGTCATTCTCAAATATTATTTTGAATTGTCACAAAGTTCTGCATTAGCAGATCCCTTTAAGTATTGTTATATACCTAAACCAAGTAACCTGAATCTGCCTGTTACAGTTCAGATAGTAGTGATCAAGTAAGCTAAACTTTCAGTGTGCATTTTCTCAGATTCCTGAGTGTTCTATAGGTTACATACTCCTACTAACTTTTTCACCTTTTTCTGGTAATATGGATTCCTTATTTAAATGCCAAAAATTTCCCTGATAATCCCTACAGATTCCTATACCATTTCTCAATAGATGCCAAGAACACAGATTTTGACTCCAACTTTGCTATAAACAGGTTGAGTGATTTTGGTAAAATTAATTAAACTTGTAAACTATAGTTGCCTTATCTGTAAAAGGATCTTTAAGGATTCTTCTAATTGTAAAATTCTATTTACCTGTGATTCTACTAAGGTTTGGCATTTACAGTCATTTTGTGGTCCAACTTAATACCATTTGGGTATCCAGTAAAAAAAGAGAATTGGGGCACTGATTTAAGTAATTTAGAGAAAATTCACCAGCATATTTAGTACCTGGAATTTTCATTAATAAAATAGAATTTTATTTAAGGGCTATGAAAAAAGATTCAAAATGAAGTAAGATTGCTAAGAAAATCACTCAAGAGTTAAAAGCACACTGAGGAAGTAGGACCAATGCAGGTCTCTTCCTGTTCAATTCTCAGAACAAAAGGAACTTTTGACTCTTGACAATTGCATCCCAAACTCCCTCCTTCTACTTTGGACTGAAATAGAGATAATATAACTATCTATTAGCTAAATAGCCAATTGTGTATTAGATAGTCAATGTAAACTATCTTTCAGAACAAGTTTTTGTGGTTTTTGTCTTTATAAGCCTGCACTCCCTGCTGACAAGTCAAAACACTTTTCATTTTGGTTGACTCTGTTTCCCAGGTTGCAATCCCTAAGACTCCAAATAAATGCTCTGTTTGTTTCACAGCCTCTTCTTGATCAACATTACTTGGCATAGTTGGTAGGATCCAAAGTGCCTAAACTCTGTCTCTAGTGCTGCCACAGATTTGAGTAAGGTACCAAAAGTCCATTGCAGTCTGACATAGCCTTGGTAGCTTCAAGTCACAATCATAAATCCTCTTGGTCCTGAACCTCCACCTTGGTCAAGGTTCAGGCCTTTATTTGGGTATCCTCTGTTGCTGGCTTCTGTCCTCACGCATTTTTTTTTTTTTTAAGATTTTATTTATCTATTTGACAGAGAGATAGAGAGAGAGTACAAGTAGGCAGAGAGGCAGGCAGAGCTCGGAGAGGAAGAAGCAGGCTCTCCACCGAGCAGGGAGCCCGATGTGGGGCTCGATCCCAGGACTCCGGGATCATGACCTGAGCTGAAGACAGCCGCTTAACCAACTAAGCCACCCAGGCGCCCCTGTCCTCACGCATTTTTGAGGGGAGAATTCTATCTTCACTCATTTTGAATGGAATATTTGGGTTTCAGGTTCTTGGTAAGTACTCAATTCTGGGAAATAATTCTGCTAAGGAGCTTCTAATAACCAGTCCCCTACTGTAACTCCCGCAGTATTTATGTTAAGGAATATAGCCCTTCTTGCTGTGAATTTTTGCCCCATTGGATCAAATTACCCAAGATGATTTAAAGCTTCTTTGGCCAAAATGCGCACTTTGGATATCCTAAAATTAGTTTACCTGCATGCACAACTGGAAAAGAGTTATAAAGACAATCAAATGGGATGTCTATTTCAGTTGGTACCTGGGAGCTTTTGAACATATTCAGGATTCTAAAAATCTCCTCTTTACAAAATACCATTTCTAAATTAACTGAAGCAAACAAACAATTTTCAAAAGACCCATCCTCTTTGCCTCATCTGTTCCCTTCCTCTTCCTTCTTTGTCTCTGGGCATGCAACAGCCGTCCTGCACCAAGGTCCTGCCTTTGGAGACATCTTCCTCTTTCCCTCTGCACCATCTTCACTTCCTCTGTACCCTCGTCCATTTCCTCATTCCAATATTCTTGCCAGAATTCTGGGGAGAGCTCTAAAAGGATCTTCACAGCACACAAATAAAAATCCTTAGTAAAAGACTCTGGTCATCTTAGCAGTTAACCTTAACTTAGTCCATCTGCCGGAACACAATTTGGATCCAGCTATTCTTTTGAGTTTTGTACCTGAATCATGGCATGAATTTTAAAATGACACTATAAGGTTTCTGTCTATATCTAGCTATATGTTACAGTGATATGATATTTTCTCTCTGATGGCATTGCCAAAGTTAATTTATAAAAGAGCTCTATTTAATTGGCTTAAAGACAATGAAGTGCTTACAAATATTAAGTATTCCAAAAATTCCCAGAAATACAAAAACACTAACCCAAGTGTTTTTCAAGTTCACATGATCTGAGATAGCCTTTGATAAATAAATGCTAGTTTAGTAGAGAACAAACTGATGGTTACCAGAGAGGAGGTGGATGGGGGGATGGGTTAAATAGGTGATAGGGATTAAGGAATGAACTTGTGATGAGCACTGGATATTGTATGAAAGTGTTAAATCAATATATTGTACACCTGAAACTAATATTATACTATAGGTTAACTAACTGGAATTTGAATAAAAACCTTAGTAAGGGTGCCTGGGTGGTACAGTCAGTTAAGCATTGGGCTCTTGGTTTCGGCTCAGGTCGTGATCTCGGGGACTGGGATGGAGCCCCAGAGTGGGCTCTGTGCTCAGCGTAGGGTCTGCTTGAGGATTCTCTCTACCTCTCCCTCTGCCCCTCCCCCTATTCTCTCTCTCTCTAATAAATAAATCTTAAAAAAAAAAAAAAAAACTTTAGTAAAAAGGGGAACCTGGGTGGCTCAGTCGGTTGAGTGTCCAACCCTTGAATTTGGCTCAGGTCATGATCTCAAGGTCATGAGATCAAGTCCCAGAGCATGGAGCCTGCTTAAGATTCTCTTTCCCTCTCCCTCTGCCCCTCCCCCTGCTCATGCATGTATGCACTCTCTCTCTCCCTCTCAAAACAAAACAAAACCTTGAGTAAAAAAACAAAAAATAAAATGCTAGTTTAAGTTTGCTAGCTTAATAAAAACAGGAATGTCTTCAGAGTTATCAGCATTAGACATAATGGAGATATACAACTTTTTCTACCTGAGTTTACTTAATCATAACATCTCAGGCTATCTCTTTCAAAACCTGTCAATAAAAGAAACAATTTAAGATGATGATTAGCTGTTTAATGTTCTAATCCAAGTATAATTGCTAAAAGCAAGCAATTTAAATAAATTTAAATGAGATCAAACTTTATGCTCAGTTAAACTAGATAACAGATGTTCACTGCCCATCTAGATCATTTCCAAATAATATAACATACTGAGATATTGATTGCTAAACCTAAGTTTATTTAGTTTTGGCTTTTAAATTTTTTACAGAGAGACCAAAAATATATAATACTTAGGTCTATTTAATAAACAAATTTATGCCAAAAAATAAAATTACTATTAAGGTAATATACTTCTAGAAATTATGAAATGATGAAACATATTTATAATTTTCCAGTCCACAATTGTTTATTTCTTAGGTTTTACTAGGAATTAAGAATTCTAAGGGTTAAAAATTCTAATTAGTATTTGTGAAAATAAAACTATTAAATTCAACGAGGAAGAAAAAGACTGTATATGAAAAGCAGGCAAGGAAAGTAGGGCGTGTGTTTTTGGTAAAAGAAGGTATGGGAAATGGAAATGCATTTTGTTGAGGGTAATGAAAGTGATTTTGTCCTAAAGCTGGTTATTTCAGAAAGAGAAAGAATAACAAGACAAACTAAAATAGACACAGAGGTTTATAGGAAAGGTTTATAGGAAAGAAATCTTGGAAAAGGAATTTTATGTGTAATCAAGCTGGCCAAGATTAAAATGAATTTATTTAAAGTTCTGTTTCAATATCAAAAGTACACTAGTTCAAAATTTTGGTTTTCTCTGTTAAAAGGACAAAATTTTCTCAAATTGTTGGCCTTTTCTTCATAACAGATTGTACACAAAGTTTCTTTACTTCTAATGTAATCTGCTTAGGAAACAGATTCTGTTTTGTCTTTATCACATCTTTGATTACTTGGGAAAGTTGAATCTTCTCTAAGAAGAACAGCTAAGGCTTTTGTAGCTATGTGTAATCTTCTGTATTTGTCCCTGAAGATTCTTTTGGTTAAATGGATAACTAAGTATTGTTTTATAATTTTCTGTGATCCTATTGGGTTAAGTGTCCAAACCTTTTGGTATTTTTTACAAATTCCCCACAATCAACTTCTAAATGAGGTCTTTTTGATCTGGAAATACCATAGGACCTATTAGGCTTATTTGATATGTTAAATCACATGGGAAGCATTGTCAAATAATAAATAATACTATACTTTCTTCCTATAACATCTGTATAGGTATACATTGTTCCAAATATTGTGTGAAATCCCTAGAAATCTGGGTATTTCCTGATACAATGTTATCAGTCACCATTTTAAAACGTATGTCACAAAAATAAGCAACTCCCATTGCAAACTCCACTACCATACTCATCACACTCAGCATCTGTCTTCCAGTATATTAACCTTTTATGAAACCCTCTTGCTGTCTCCCCCAAATGTGATTATTGCATACTATCATTCTCTAAGCCCTGCTACTCTGTTACCCTTACCTTCTGATGACAGGGACATCTTCCCTTACCCTCTGGGTCCTTTGAAATATGGCAGTTGGATTTTGTCCAGCTGCCACTATCTCAAGAATGCAACTATGCTTTGTAATGGTTTGTATGTTTTCTCACTGTGTAGAAGCCTTTCCTAGTCATAGCGCTATGGCCTCAGCTCTATGGTAAATATCACTGGAGAAAATAACTCCAAATTGGGGAATTACCTCAGAACTTCACAATGACTGAGGGAGCCATTTCACAGGACAAATATTACAGGCCATTTGCCACATCTGCCCAATATTACAACATTTCAATACTCTGGCACTGTAGGACAAACACAAATGGAATAAAGACCCAACTGACAAAACTTATTGAATCTTTCAGTCTGCTTTGGTCTAAAGCCCTCCCCTTGGTATTATTTAACCTAAGATCCACTCCATATGGTAAACACTAATTGTCTCCCTTTGAAATCATTACCAGAACACCTATGAGGATGGACCAAGGGATGTATGAGCCTACCCTACTGAAAGGAAATTTCCTAATCTATTGCAAAGATCTTATCAAGGTCCTTGGAAATAATACCAGCCTCATAGAGCAATCTTTCCCCAACACACTCATAGGAGACAAAGATCTTCAACATCATAATCTCCCACCTGGAGATTTGTTTACTGGAAATGTCACCTTCACAAGGATGCCCTCCAACCTCACTGGAAAGGACCATCTCAGGTATTGTTAACTAACCCCTGTGCTGCTAAATTTAAAGGCATTGACCCGTAGATTAACATTTCTCATTTAAAAAAAAAAAAGGCATCTTCACCTGATGGACATCCCCACTGAAGATCTCAAACTAAAAATATCCAGACCCACTCAAAATCAACAATCTGGACAAGAAGCACAGGGTACCTGAAGTAGACAGACAGCTTTCCTGAGTCATGACCAAGCTTGTATAACCTCACAAAAGACTCCTACTAATGCTTAATGTTCATGAAATATTTGGAATAATTCTTCTTGTAGTAGGCATTTTAGCACTCTTGTTATTCTTACTTGTAGGATTTTGAATACTTGAATTTGATTGTTTTTAAAACATTAAATACCTTCTGATCCTGCTTATTACTACCCAAATTAGAGGAACTAAGTGGTAGACAAGTGCCATAATTCAAATAACCCAAGCCATAGCAAGTTCTATCTGGTAATCTTTCTGGCTGTTGAGTATGTCTTTCTCAGCCCACTATGGACGATCAGGAGACTCTTGGTCATCTCATTTATAATTTCACCCTTCTCCCTAATTTCACTATAAACCAGACTGCCCCCTCTGATCTCACCTATCAAGTTAAAATAGTTTTGCCTCCCAGAAAAGGAAATCCCCTTTGCTTCACACTTCAACCACCCAAAATGCTAGGGAAAAATATTTCTAATGGTCCAACAATTTATCAAGAGCTATATTCCTCCTATATTTGGCTCTTGCAGAAATGCCAAGGCACAAATAACAAATGTTCTCCAATAGGCACTTGTAGCTGCAGGACCACCCTTGCAAAAGATTCTTTCAGCTACCATCAAAATACACAGCCACCCTCTTTCTGTCTGCTCAAATAAAACAGATCCCTGGTTTTCTCCTACATACCCTCTATACTAAAAAATTAGTCCATAAATAAACAGATCTAAGCAGAGACACTTTGCACTCCTACAAGATATATTTTTGCCTGCATTTACAGGGAAGAATCTTGGGCATTTGACTACCTAGACAGCTGGAGAATGGCAGGACAGTGCCTCCTTGGATGTCTAACTTCCCCTTTTTCTGTCCTTAAATTGATTACTAAAGGAGACCATATAGGAACTAAGCATAGAACTAAAAGAAGTCTCTCCACGAAAAGAACTGAAAGATGATGATCATCCAGACCCATCCAGACCCCTCTGAATATAAAGATAATAGTTGTGGGCATTCTCAAGGCTGTGGTCTCCCAAGAGAGATAAACCTTAGGGAAGGGGCCCAATTTGGGAGGATCTTCAGTTGCTGGTTTGGAATAGGTACTGCTTAGAATGAGTACATGATCAGAAATCTTTCTTGGACCATCAGCAGAATTGCCAGGTCCACTCCCTAGCCATTAGAGCCAGGGGAAGTCTTTGGATACCTTATCTCATGTTGTCCTCCATAATAGCATAGCATTAGGTTATTTACCTGTGACCCTAGGTGGATTCTGTGCCATCACTAATACTTCTTGCTGTACATGGATAAGTACTTCCCATCAGGTAGAACTGGAAACTGCTAAGATTTTCAAGCTTGCTAAATCTCTAATCCCATCCTCTAAAACCTTTGGTGAGATTTCAGATTCTCAGATATTTTTAGCTGGCTCCTGACCAGAATTGGGACCATTTTAAGATCTGGGCTACAAATTATCTTACTTATCGTTGTTTTAATTTCTTCTATATTCATTATTATCACACTGTTAATGCTTTTCATGGCCAATGTTTCAAATCCTGTCAGAACTCAGATAATGTTTGTTCAAAGACTCAAAGCCATTCATCAGGTCTACCCTTTGAATGAAAAGAGAACCTAATTGAATTCTAAATCTTATTTCCTCAAACCTCCATGTTACTCAAATGTAGTTGTAAGACCTTCATCTAGCATGCTTATTGAACATATCAAGTATCAACCACTATGAGACTCCGCCCTCTGGGAGACATGATGGGGCCTGAGCAAGTTGCAAGTTGCCAGTGCCAACCACTCTGACAATGAAATGAGATTGCATGATCATAAAAATTTGTCATTGGTGCTTTCTTACTAGAAAGATCTTGATGAGGAGGGGGAAATTTGAAAGAAGATTCAAAATGAAGTAAGCATTGCTAAGAGAGCCACTCAAAACAGAGTTGAAAGAACATTGAGGAAGTAGGGCCTATGCATGTCTATTTCAAGTCTCCTGGTTTCAATTCTCAGCCTACCATAAACTGTTGACTTTTATCAGCTGCAGCTTGTCATTTGCAACCCCCCCCCACCACCACCTGGTACTTTGGACTGAAATAATGTAACACCTGTTAGCTACATAGCCAATGTGTATTAGACAGTTTAAACTCTGCCATCACCAATCATAATTCTTTCAAAACAAGTTGTGTAACCTTGTGGGTTTTGCCTTTATAGGCCTGCACTCCCTGCTCACTATTCAGAGTACACTTTTGATTGAGGTTGACACTGTGTCTCCTGGATTGCAATCTTACCTAAAAGCTCAAATAAAAATGCTTTGGTTACTTCACAGCCTCTTCTTGATCAACAGAACAAAACCTTCATCATCATCATCATCATCTGGGATTCCATATGGCACTTTGGAAATACTTCGTTAAGGTTATTAGGCTCTATTCTTAATCTAAAACTAAAATCCCTGAAATCAAGGAATTGTAGGTATGGAAGATACGTGAAAACACACACACACGTAAATCAAAGAATTATAATTCAAATCTACCTGTTGCCTCCCAAATCCGACCAAATTTCTGCCTTCATTTTTCCACCTGACATCTGATTTTCACCTTATCACACCAAGGCTACTTTCAGCAGTCACTTCTCTGAGCCTCATCTTTAAAATGAAAGGACCAGATGATGTCCTCACTGAGATCTCTACCTCTAACACAAGTCATTCATTACGATGTTTTGTGAACCTTACAAGACAGGACCAAGATAATCATGGTGTTTATCCCATAAATATGCATTCTTAATATTTAACCACTTGATCTAACAATAGAAAAACAAAACAAGCAAACAAATATATCCAATAGTTTGAGGAACCATTCTAATTCCTACTGCATTTCTAAAACATGAAAATATATTCTGCTTTTAATATGATGCACCCTTAGGTTCTCACCTCTCTCTTTAGCTTTTCTCTCTTTTGTTCTAGCCGTTTTTGCAGTTCTTTCTGTCGAGGGGAAAGACTATATGTTGAGGTCACTGCAGATATATTTGCAGACTGTGTCCTGTGATTAGCTTTTCTATTCCCCTTACTTCGATCTGAGTTGACAGCAGAGCTTGGACGAGTCTTGGGGTTGGGTGGCGGCTGAGGGATATAAGCCAGTGGCTCTTCTGTTGATGAGTAAGCAATAGCATGAATCTTTCCTATAGGCTCTTCTTTCTTAGCCCCATTGACATTTGAGTTGGAAGATCTGGGTGACAACTGGTGAGGTTCATTTTCTGTACTATTAGCATTAATGGGGGGCAAAAACCCCTGACTCTCAATGTCTTGTAAATTCAGAAGTTCAAACTTTCCATCTTTCTCTACTAGTATTTTCCTATCCTTGTTTTCTTCACAATTTCCATCAGTTAGTGACAGGAGCACATTTTCTTGTCCAAATTCATTGGAAATACATAACTGTGACAGTTTTCCTGACATACTACTTTCATTTTCAAAATAATTTTTGTGAGTATCAGTGTCTTCCAGTGGAGGAACTTCCAGATCAACTAATTTATCTTTGAACTTAAGTTTTCGCTCCCTGTTATCATTCACAGGTTCTTGATTCTGTAGAATCTTGTTGGCTTGTATAATTTTCTCCATAATATATCTCCTTACTTCCTCATCCTCTTCCTCTTCCAGGTCTCTCTGGCTTTCCACTTTGGATTCCTGGGAAGAGTTTTCACTATCTGAATCTGATACGGGATCCAAAGGTTGGATACTTGGTACAGAAATGAAGTCATTTCTTCTTGGTGAAAGCTCATCCTTCGAAGATTTGTCAGGATCAGAATGTTGTTTGGTGTGTTCTATTTCTGTTTCATTGTCTTTTAATTCTTGGTTATTATTCTCTTCATTCCCACAAGCCATCTAAAAAAAATATGAAGTTTTCTTGAGTAAAAATTGAGACTCTTTGTCCACTTATATGTAGATGATCCAAAATGAATTTCATATTCATGCAATATATTTTATGAATGGGAAAATGTACATGTTTTTTATTTTATACTTTGCTCTTAATATTCTAATTCACATTTATGAGCACCCCAAGGGAAATACATGTGACATCAGCACTTTGGGAAAAATTTAACCCTAAATCTGAATTTGATGTTGCTAAGTGCTATATTAATATTTTTTTAAATGTTCATGCTAATGAATGAAAGGGTAACTACAAATAAGACATTATTATTTCAACATTCTTCCTCTATAAAGTTTTCCTCCCTTTAAATTTTCAGAAGAAAAATTTTTTTAATGTTTTCTCCTTATAATATTTGTATTCTTCAAAAAAGTATCTTTCTCTCCAGAATCATTACAACATCAGTCTTTGGTCAAGTTCTAATCATTTTGAGGTTCTTATAATCTTTTCAGATTATTATTGCTGCTACTTTCTGTAGGATCTATATCCAAATTCCAGGCTAATTTTCATCTCTGGGTGACATTTTCCTTCCTCAACTATCCTCAGAGGTCCCAATAATCTATGCTAAACACCATGATATAATTTGGTTTTACATTAAAAAAGCATAACTCCTTTCTCTCTCTCTCTCTCCCTCTCAAATAAATAATATCTTTTTTAAAAAAGTGTAATTCCACATGAACCAATGAACAATTCCACATAGACCAATATTATCGCATCACAAAACCCTACACTACATCTGCTGTTTCTAATTAAAGGCTTCCTACCTAACATCTCTCCTACATACAAACATACTCACCGACCAAACAAACCCTTTACCTTGCAATATTTTTTTCTTTTTCTCAGACAACTCTCTTCCTCTTAAAACAATTCTATGGGAGGTACTACTTGCTGCTCTCTTCAACCCCTTAAAATTCTCTTCCTCTTTTACTTGCTCAAAGGTCATCTTTTCTGATAGCCACCTCTTCCTAACCTGCACAGCACTGCTAGATGTCTGATAAGCAAATTAACCTGGCCCATTAAAATGTCTAACAAATAAGTAAGATTAAACTAAGATTTCTGCATTGAAATTGGTTTTTTTAAGCCATATTTGACTCTGTGGTTCATTCCGACAGTATCGGTTTCCTAATTATTCTTTGACTTTCACTTTTTAAAACCCACTGCAAAAGAAGTCGAATAAATAAAAATAAAAAGCCATCTGCAATAAAACTACCACTTCTTACAATGAAATTTTCCCCCAGCCCTCACCCTATCTCTTTCTCTGTCATCCGATTTTCCTGCCAGCCTCAAAGGAAGACATGCTTTATAATCACCCACTGGAATAGGTAAGATTGATGAGAGCACTCTGTTTTGATCACTGCTTTATCCCTAGCACCCAGAACAGCCTCTGATACATGGCAGGTGATTATAATATTTTCTAAATGAATTGAGAAATGAGACAATGAATCATGATCATCACTTCTCTAATTCTAGCACTCTGCTCTGGATCTCACACCCCTCCAGTAATGAAACTTTGGTTCAACCTTATCATTCTGGGTATCTCTGCCTGTACTCATTCTGATTATTTTTCTGTTAAAGATGCATAAAACTCCCATTTAAAGGCCATCTTAGAAAAATCTTGACTTTTTACTCTGTTGCCTTTTTCAAATATAATCCCATTTGTCCTCTCCATTGCATAAGAAAGCAAAACGGAACTAAGAGAAATTTGTGATGTAAGACTTGCTGTCTTCTTTCTCTTATACTCTCTTCCTTAACCTTCTTCAATCTGACTTCTGGTGTAATTACTGAGCTCTTAGTCCTTCTAAAGTCACCTATTCTTATATGAGTCTTACATCTTTTCTTCATTACTTTCCTATATATTGACTCTAATTTCATACATATATACATAAGCATATATACACATATTAATATATATACACACACACATATATATGCACACAGATTATGTACAGATACACATACACACCATATACATGTATATAAATAAATATAAAGAGAGAAAAAAACTGTGATCCAGGAATTGGTTCATTTTCCTGGATTTCCATTCTATGTGTCTGATAAACAGTATATGATAATATTTAATGGATCCACGTTTTCCTAATCTGCACAGCATTGCTAGATGTCTGATAAGCAAATCTAGCAATTCACTTTTTCCTAAAGGTAGTCCTATGACTGTTTTGACTCTACATTCTTCTCTATATTCATTCCCCTAAAGAGCTAATTCAGTCTTAAGGTTTCAAATATTAGCTGAAAGACCATGTCTTTTGAGAATTTGCTTTATTTTCATTTATATTAAAAGTATAACCCCATTATATTAAAAGTATAACCACCTTTTCATTTATATTAAAAGTATAACCCCATTTTACCCAAGTTTATATAAAGTAGAAATTAACTGTACTTGTTTTTATTTTTGGTACAATAAATCATATTTATTTATATTATATAAATTATAACTTTTCATTATAATTTAAATTTTATTAAGTGCTAACTTAATCCCTGTTTTCTCACTAATTAGCCCTCACCTTAGGACACAATATATAAACTCTTTATGCCTCAATTTTCTCATCTCTAAGGTGGAAATAATGATACTTGTTCTATTTTTATCAAAGGAATTTTGTGAGGTTTAGATGACATAATATATGCAAAACTCTTCAAGAATTACAAAGCACTTTGTTAATGATATTATTATGAATGCTGTTGGCAATTTATTTATACCTCTATTATGCTGGCACCACTTTTTTCTTTTTCATTAATTAACCATTCCAGGTCCTTTTCAAAGTCGTCTTCATATTCTCCACTTTCTTTTGAGTCCATATCTTTATTTTCATCCATTTTCCGTTTGTTAAAGAATAATGCTAGAAGATTTAAAAAGATAAGGTATATGTTATGTCACCTTTAGGGGGAGTAAGGAGTATGGAGATTAATATGATAAGCTAATCAACACACAGAAACACAAAACATGGAATGTTCAGAATAAACATATATCTGTATACCCTAAAAGAGAGACCAACAATGGCCAGACATTTTCTAGATGTACTGCTCTTAACCACCATCTCCACCCCCCCATTCCTGAAACCCTCATTTACAAGGAGACTAAAAAAAGGTGGATAAGAAGATTATCTGAGGCTTAGAGCAGGATTTTCCATATCCCCTGCCAATCACTGAAACGCTTTGCCCAGATCAGAGCAGATGACTCAGCTTGTAAATCACACTCATTCACATTTTTATGCTCAAATAAAAACAAATACAGGTTTCCTCTGCTCTATGAAAGTAGAGCATTCCTATGAAACCTTTTAAAAGCTAAAATGGCATAAAGCAAGGAAGCAATTACTGCTTCATAAAAGCAAAAATCCTCTTCAGATTTCTTTCAGTGAGCAAAAACAGGTACTGATGTGGGTCTTTAAAAAAGTAAACTTTCAAATAATGGAGGAAACCTGAATATCAATTCCCATCCTCAGTTTTTTAATCCTTCTAGTAGTTTATATGGCATAATTATAATTTGTGATCTGAGAGCTTTCCAACTAAGTAAAGTTGATTCTCAACTATTGTAAATGCTAATTTCCACAAAAGTCAAACTGTTTTCAATTCTAAATGAGATATATTTTTCACCAAAAATAACAAAATGTGATGCCTAAAACTATCTGGAAATAGTGACAAATAAATAGGGATGTCAGATGAAAGTTAATTCAGTCATTTTTAAGAAAACAATTCTAAAGTTATCTACAAGTTGAGGTCAGTTCCTAGCTCTGAGAACTGTTTTGTGTATAATTTTTCAAACAAAAGAAGCAAATAAATCTGTACCTATAATGTGTTTGTATATGTGTATGTATATGTGGGTGAGCATACCATATATATGTGTGTGTATATATATATATTACAGTTTTGACAAACATTTGTTAAACACTACAATATTCCTACATACATTCCTATGAAGATTATAAAATAGGCCTATGCCCTTGAGGTATTTCCCGTATGGTACTGAATAAACAAAACCCATAGATTTAAAATGTAGATAAAAACAAGTTAAAAATGTATGTAAATGGAATAAAGATAGATAGATAGATATACATATAGAACATTGGGAGGAAGAATAAAAAAGCAATTAACTCAGTCTAAAGTAGGAAACACCAAGGAAAGCTGAGATGGGCTTTGAATACTGAGTACAAGAGTTTATTACTTATTTTAGACAAAGAGAACACATGAGAAAGAGCAAACAAACATGGAAGTGCATGGAATTGTCCAGAGAGGCCTGAACATAATGTGTTCCTGAAGAAGAATCTTGAAGGAGTGATAAGGGGTCAATCTGACGTCAGATTATCTGTTCAAAAAAAAGGCTGAGGGAAAATTGTTTATGTGGATCCAATTGTCAAAAAGCAGCCAAAGGTAGAAATATATAGCAATAATCTGCACATTTTCCACCATTAACTTAAACAAAAACAAAAGAGCAATGCTTTCTAAATGTGCGTAGTTTTTTAGATTCAGTCTCAAAAGAGCTATAGAAATCTCATCTTCAGGGTCTCAAACACCTGGGACCCTATTTGTATACCTGTTTCTATACCTCAGAGCCTTCTCTTGCTCCTACACCAAGAATAAGTTACCTAAAACCTTTTTTGGAGGCAGAAAGTACAGATGTCAAGAACACATTATTTAGGATGGAAAATGAGAGATATTTTGTCTGAATTAATAAATTATCCACAAACTTTGTTTTGGCCATTGGCTTCACTGTACTATCCGCAAACCTTTGGCTAGACTACCTAACCTGGTGCCATTTTTACTGAAGGGAGATATACATTATTTTCCTTCCATTGTTCACCATCAAATAATAGTGAAAGCATGTGGGAGAACATCTTTCCACTAGCTGCACAAGCACTAGCTAAGTAAAGAGATGAGGCTTTTCACTACTGTGTATGAAAAACATTTTAACAGGTTTTAGTGAACAGAAGGTTCAAATGAGTTAAAAGAATGATGAGGACACCTAAAATGTAAATAAACTCCAAGCTAAGGCTATGGGTGAGACATACAGAAAGTGGGAAGCACTGTATCCAGTTTCCTGTGCTACAATTTAAAGGTCAAAAGACAAGCTTGAACACATTCAGAGGCTAGCAAACCAGGAGAATGGGGGATAAAAGAGAAAGAAGGGAAGAAGGGAGGCTATGAGAGTAAAATACCTTAGAACCAGACTCTGCGGAATACCTGAAAACCCTGGGAATATTATCCTAAAGAAGAGAAGATAACTGCTTTAAATTATTTTTTTTTAAGATTTTATTTATTTGAGAGAGAGAGAGAGAGAAATAGAGAGAGCACAGAGGGAGAGGGAGAGGGAAGAAGCAGACTCCCCACTGAGCAGGGAGCCCAACGTGGGCCTCCATCCCAGGACCCTGAGATCAGGACCCAAGCCAAAGGCAGATGCTTAACAGACTGAGCCACCCAGGCGCCCTGCTTTACATTATTTAAATGGCTGCTAGGTAAAGGAAGATACCTTCAAATGGTAAAACTACTGTTAGAGGCTGGAAACCCAGGGACAAATTTTGGCAATTTAAAACAGAATTTACAGGGGCGCCTGGGTGGCTCATTCGGTTAAGCGTCTGCCTTCAGCTCAGGTCATGATCTCAAGGTCCTAGGATCCAGCCCCGCTACAGGCTCCCTGCTCAGCAGGGAGTCTGCTTCTCCCTCCCTCCCCATGCTCATGCTTTCTCTCTTTTTTCTCTCTTAAATAAATAAATAAAATCTTTTTAAAAAATAATAAAATGGGGCACCTGGGTAGCTGAGTTGGTTGGGAGTCTGCCTTCGGCTCAGGTCATGATCCTGGAGTCCCAGGATCAAGCCCCACATCAGGCTCCCTGTTCAGTGGGGAGTCTGCCTCTCCCTCTGCCCCTCACCCCACTCGTGCTCTCTCTCTCTCTCTCAAATAAATAAATAAAATCTTTTAAAAAATAATAATAAAATGAAAAAAATAAAAATAAAACAGAATTTAGATTTTAAACTTGTCCTGAAATGAAGTGAGCTGCTTATTAGAAGTGTTGCATTCCTTGTCAACACAAAGAGCCTTAGAGCAAAACTGTTGAGCTAGAGGACCCTTAAGATTTATTTTAAACTTTTTATAAGCTGCAAATTAGCAAATAACTGCCAACTCATGAAAAGCAAGAGAATTTAAAAGGAATGCATAGTATCATGATAAGCTTAATCTAAAACAAATGATCAGTGCCTGAATAATTAAATCCAAGACTTAAAAAATTCTTATCTGGATCACTTAAATGTCATCTTTTCTCAGAATAGTGCTTGGTATTGGTACCCTTCCTCCACTCAAGACAAAGTTAGTTTTATGTACACGAATGTTAATCATTCAACCTAATTATTCAACTGAATAATTATAACTATTTCCAATGTATTAGTTGGATTATAATTCCTTCTAGATATTTATGTCTTGTATACTAAGAATACAAAATGTACTTTTTTTTTTTTTTTTAAAGATTTATTTATTTATTTATTTGAGACAGAGAGAATGAGAGAGGGAGAGCACATGAGAGGGGGGAGGGTCAGAGGCAGAAGCAGGCTCCCTGCCGAGCAGGGAGCCCGATGCGGGACTCGATCCAGGGACTCCAGGATCATGACCTGAGCCGAAGGCAGTCGCTCAACCAACTGAGCCACCCAGGCGCCCACAAAATGTACTTTCTTAAAGAACTCAAAGTAAGGTTTCAAAACTTCGTAAAGCAAAGGTTGAGAGCAATAATACTTTGAGGTAACCTAGAGAAACCAAATCAATACTACAGAGTGAGTTTATTTACCACTGCCTAGCTGCAAGACAGGCTAAATCACATCAACCGTTATGTCTAACTACTAATTAAAAGTAAGGGCACCATGGATGATGTAGTACAAACTAAAACTCATTGTGATCCAAAATACTTACATAAATAATACTGTTTTTCACAGTCACAAGTGCCTTAGGATAATCAGCTTTCTTTTCAGACCAGGGATCCTGGAATTTATAATTCTAAGATGTTAAGGTTACATAACTAATTATTAGAATAAGATTTCTATGGAACTCTTCAGTGTTCTCCTTTAATTTTTTTGATAAACATAGTTCTGAATTTGTAAATAAATAGTTGCCTGAGGACTTTTGTTAGCTACGCTTTATTATTTACAAAGACTCTCACCCATGTGAAAACTCAAATTTAACGCCAAAATATCAGCATAATAAATAAAAATAAAATGATTACAAATCAAACATATTAGGTGTTATTAAATCATACGATTATGCCATAATTAAAAAGAGGAAAAGCCTCAGCTGCAGTGACTCTGAGAAGTAAATGAAGATGCATTAAATTTGTACTGCCGCCTTCTCCTGTACCTTCAAAAACCTCATGGCTGGTTGCCAAGTAAACAAAGAACATAAATCATAAACTCTTGTTACCAAGTCCCTTAAGCCTTTTTCAAATGCGTCACAGGATATTCAATCCCCTTCAGTTCTTTTAATCATCATCCCCAGGGTACTGGCCATATGGTACACAGTCATCATGCTGGAACAAAAATATATCTTACACAAAATGAATCACCTAACACTTATTCCTGTGAGTTTCACACATTTAAATTTCAATGTTTATCATCAGTAAAAATCTATGTAAGTGGCTTAGATCAGAACCACCCTCTTAACAGGTTAACTGTAGTAAGAGACAAATTAATTCCTTCCCCCTGGGTGTCTGTTAAATCCCATGCGGGTATGTGACTGCAGATCTTTTAGTGTGAGTCTAAGCCGAGTCTGTATTTATACACTTTTGACAACTTTCTTTCAGGATTCAGACATTTGAAAATAGTTTAATCTAATTCCTTGACTCCAGTCTTATCTCGTAGCCTTTTGAACATAGGCTTGTTTAAAATCTAAGAGAATTAAAAAAACAAACAAACAAACTCAAAGAGAACCTGTTTTAATACAAAATAAGTACTAAAGCAAAAGCTAACCCTTAATAGCATCATGAGACCATCTGGTCCATTCTTCTTGCTGCATTTTTCCAAACCGAAATCCTATGAGTAAAAAATTTTTAAATTCATACTCCGTCACAAAGTATGACAATGATATGTTACACACATTAGGTGATAACTTTAATTTGTATCCAGGGTCCCCAGGTACCATCAACTAAATGAATACCTGAGCCTCTTCATGGAAGAGAAGTAATGCATAGTATCACTTCAGGAGTGACTTTTTTCTCCCAGGATGAGAACTTTGAGAGGGGAAAGAAAATGATACAAATGAGAGACTAAGCTACACTCAGACGGGTTTTCCCTCGTACAAACCAAGCAAGGTGTTGCCAGACATCCCCGCAGGTTCCGTGGAACCCGTACTCGGCAGGATCAGGCGCCAACAGGAAGGCTCTTCCTCTCTTCTAACCACCTTTCCTCCCAGTTGTCCCACACGTTTTACCCCCGTATCCTCTCTCCCACCGTAAGTATCTCCACACCATCCTTCCCTTCTCTCCCTCTGTATCCCCTCCTGCCTGTGTAAGATGCAGCGGCTGGGGTCACAGAGATGGCCGGGGAAGTTCTCCTCTCTTCCTCTTTCTAAGCTCTGACAGTGAGGCGAGGGAGACCCCAGCACCGGCTCCCACGGCGGAGAGAACCCGGCTGCCATAGCAACGGCGCGCCTCCACGTCCTCCATCCGGGCCTCTCTTACTACGAGCGCGCGATGGACCAGCGCAGGCGCAGACGACAAGCTGAGAACACCTGCCCCTCCTGGCGCTCTTCCTGGAATCTGCAGAGGACCTGTCAGGCTGCGGTTTCCAAGGAGACAAACAAGAAAGCCCTGCATCACCGGCAAGGTTGGGGGCGTGAGTCCGAATTGGTGAAGGATCACTTTCTTGGTTTTAAGTTTTCCCACGTGGGGGCGCCTGGGTGGCTCAGTCGTTAAGCGTCTGCCTTCGGCTCAGGTCATGATCCCAGAATCCTGGGGTCGAGCCCCACGTCGGGCTCCCCGCTCTGCGGGAAGCCTGCTTCTCCCTCTCCCACTCCCCCTGCTTGTGTTCCTGCTCTCACTATGTCTCTCTCTGTCAAATAAATAAATAAAATCTTAAAAAAAAAAAAAGTTTTCCCACGTGTAGCAGTCTCGCCAAATACGGAATTTCTTAGAACAGTTTCTGGATATATATATTTCTGTATGTTATTCGCCGCTGGCATCAGAATCATTTCCATTTTGACTAGTAGGTACCAAATTGCTAACTAGTTACCAGATTTTTCACTCGAAGCTTCCCTCCCACGACCGCGAATGAAAAAAACAAATCCCAAAAGAGTGGTCAAAAGATGTTTGCTCCAGCTTTCAAGCGTGTCAAAATGGTCAACTAGGATTTTCTCAAATCCTCTTTAAAGATCGCCTTTATTATAAAGGGGAAGCAAGATGAATTGTATTTTTTTAAGATTTTAGTTATTTATTTGAGAGAGAGGGAGAGGGAGCACAAGCAGGGGGGAGGGCAGAGGGAGAAGCAGACTCCGTGCTGAGCAGGTAAACCCCTGGGATCATGACCTGAGCAGAAGGCAGAGGCTTAACCGACTGAGCCACCCAGGCGCCCCGCAAGATGGATTTTAGGTTGCAGTAACAAATGATAAGATTTTAGAAATTGTCTATTCCCTGCCAGAAATAGACAAAAAACAGGGAGGAAATATGAAAATGTTTCCTCAGTACTCCAGAATTTTCAGATTATTTTTTTGTTTGTTATTAGAATTTTTATCACTTGGTACATTGGAGAGCATCTTTTCTTCAAAGAGGATCATGTAAAATTGAGTTTTAAAGTATTCTCCAAACAGCAGAGTAAACTAAGTTAAAAAATAAAAAGATTTAAGGTTAAAATGGATTACAATATTGAGTGCACTTCCTAGCTGCAGTGTATAACTTATAGTTCTAATGATTTAATGTTTCTTCTGCTACAGGACTTAGATCTTAGGCCAAACACTTGAAAAAGATAAAATACAAAATCATTGAGTGTTTAAGGTTCAAGGAATTTTAATTAAATCTCCTTTAATAAGTATAGAATTACTACAAAAGCTACTGTAACATCTAAGTTTCAGAACTCCTACTAATTTTTTTCCACTGATCCTCCCAAATATTTGTAAATGTTTTTACAAATGTTATGGTCTATAGCACCATTGTTCATAGTAGCCAAAAAGTGGAAACAATCCAAATGCCCATCAAATGATGAAAGCATAAATAAAATGTGGTATTTCCATACAATGGAATATTTTAAGCGATAAAAAGGAATGAAGTACTGGTAAATACTACAACAGGGATGAGCCTTGCAAACCTAAAC
This sequence comes from Leptonychotes weddellii, assembly GCF_054177405.1. Taxonomy (NCBI): domain Eukaryota; kingdom Metazoa; phylum Chordata; class Mammalia; order Carnivora; family Phocidae; genus Leptonychotes; species Leptonychotes weddellii. The sequence continues at coordinate 87,678,328 of NC_138374.1, forward strand.
ATTATGTTAAGTGAAAGAAGCTAGAAGCAAAAACCACATATTATATGATTCTATTTATATGAAATGTCCAGAAGAAGCAAATTTACAGAGATAGAAGGTAAATTAGTGGTTGCCTAGTGATGGGGTTGGCCTGCCATTGGGGGAAAAAATGGGTGAGTGACTGCTTAGGTTGAATTGTATGGTATATGAATAATATGCTAACAGTAAAACTGGTGCCCCACCAAAATATTATTGGAATAGTGGGCAAAGCATAAGTAGAGAGATGAAAATATTTTTTAAGTTTCCAAGATTCTGAATATAGATTCTGTCTCCTGTGCTTAAACTGATAGAAGATTTTAATTTCTAAGTCTAGTTGTCCCTTTTATAAAATAGAGATAGTAACATTTGCCTTTAGGATTATGAAGATTAAATGAGGTAATCTGCATGTTTAGCACAGTGCCTAATGTATACAAAGTGCTCAAAAAAATGTGCCTGTTATCCTTACATATTACTTATTATCATTACAACGTTACATCCAAAAGGATGAAAGTAGGTTCTAAAATATCCTTAAATGTCCAAAACACAAATAAGAAAAATTTTAAATTATGTGTGGAATTCTATTTTAAAAGTCTTCCTACATTGTCAGTTTTTTTTTATTTTACAAAAGATCCAGATGTTAATATGTCAATTTCAAAGAAATGTATGTTAAACATGATAGTTATAGAACTCTTGTGTTATGTACCTGAATGAGATTTAAAAGTGGGATGGAGGGGTGCCTGGGTGGCTCGGGCGGTTGAATGGTTGAGCGTCCAACTCTTGGTTTCAGCTCAGGTGTGATCTCAGTGTTGTGAGATAGAGCACTCCATCAGGCTCTGTGCTAGTGCAGCGTCTGCTACAGATTCTCTCTCTCTCTCCCTCTGCCCCTCTCCCACTCTCTCTAAATAAATAAATAAATAAATAAATAAAATCTTTAATTAAAAGAAAGTGGGATGGATAGGGAGCACCTAGCTGGCTCAGTCAGAAGGGCACATGACTCTTGATTTTGGGGTCATGAGTTCAAGCCCCACATTGGATGTAGAGATTATTAAAAAAAATAAATAAACTAAAAAAGCATCTGGGTGGCTCAGTAGGTTAGGTGTCCAACTCTTGATCTCAGTTCAGGGCTTGTGCTCAGGTCTTGATCTCAGGATCGTGAGTTCAAGTCCCACATTGGGCTCCACTGTAGGTGTAGAGCCTACTTAAAAAATAAATAAATAAATAAATAAATAAATAAATAAAAATAAAATAAAATGGGGTGGTTAGCTGTAAAAATTCAGAAACACATCACGCTTAAATGGAAGTCAGAATTCCAGTTACCACAACCAGTTAGGATCCAGTTGCACATAAAATAAGTATTAAAAGCTTGAAAATAGTAATAAAAAGTTATTACAAAGTTTGTGAGCTAAGCCTGAGCCATTTGCAGAAGAGTCTGTCACAGTCCCTTCTTTTATTCTAATAAACTTAGGACTCTGAGTTCCCAGCCTGGAAATTAGAATGTGATCATTTGAAAGGAAGGGAAAGAGAAGAGGTGGGCTGTTGAAAGCAGGTACACTGACACCAGAAAGAACTAGAGAGAGGTGGCTGACTGACATGCAGGGAGAAAAATAAAAAGAATTGAAATCAGAGGCTACCTAGAATAAAACCAAAATCTTTGATCATCTTTTTTAAGGGCAAGCAAAGATAAACACTAAATGACAACATTGTAAAATAATAATTCATAATCTGTGGTGATAAACCTAAACTATTAAAAAAAGATTTATTCATTGTCATCTATTTAAGAAAGCAGAGAAATATTAGGTTTTCAATAACTTAATTCAATTTTTCCTGTTGAGTTCCTTACTTATGGGTCTGCCTGTGAGGTGAATAATTCCCAATCTATGCATGAAGGAGCTCACAGACTTATAAAGGAGATAAACAAAGGGAACACAGTGTGACACACAAGGTGCAGATTTAGCTCAAAAATGGAGCTCAATTAGGAAAAGAGTGACAATAAAAATTCCTTTGCAAGTGTTGACATTAGAGCTGACTTTTGAAGAATGAAAAGAATTGCACAAGGGTGGAGCATTATGCAGAGACATTAGGATTCGTGAGGGCATGGAGGCATTAACTAGTTTATTCTGGGATCTTTATGTAATTCAGAATTGCTGGTTTGACTCAAGATGAGGAGTGGCATAAGATGAAATCCGTCCTTCATTGCCTATGGCAGCCTCTGAGATATTTTAAGCATATTGTGAAAACAACTGCAGTTTCCATTAAAGCACATTGTGAAACAACGTTTCCATTAAAATGGATAGCATCTTTGGGAAAGTTAAGTGTATCATTCATTTCTTCTAAACTGTGAGTTCCTTAAAGCAGGGACTGAATTTTAGATCTCTTTGTATACTTAGCAGAACTGGCATTTAAATGTCTGATAAATATTTATTGAGTTGACATAACTGAATAAATGAACTAAATTTATCGTGAAAACCTTAATCATGCACTTTATATCAAATTTATAATTTCTCCTAATACTTTATCTGCTCAGAAGCTATTGAAAGAATTAGTGTTTTGATGATCAGGAAGAATGCATTTCTAAAATGGGGCATTTTATTTTTTTATTTTTTAAAAAGATTTTATTTATTTATTTATTTGAGAGAGAGAGAGCACGAGCAGGGGGAGGGGCAGAGGGAGAGGGAGAGAGAGAATCCTCCAGCAGACTCCCCACTGAGTGAGGAGCCCGACAAAAATGCTGGGCTGGATCCCAGGGTCCTGAGATCATAACCTGAGCTGAAGGCAGAGGCTTAACAGACTGAGCCACCCAGGCACCCCCAAAATGGGGCATTTTAGAAAGTGCAGAACTTTGGTAAATTAGGATAATCAGAGGTACCATGAGACCATGAGAGCACAGAACTGGCATGTAAGTGAGGAAGAAATGATGGGAAAATGCTAATGACACATTTGTCAGTTTTATAGAGTTCAGCACATCACTGTACTCTCTCCTTCATACACATACCATTTAAACAACCCCATTTACTATAGCATCAAAAAGAATAAAATACTTAAGAATAAAGTTACCAAAGAGGTGAAAGATCTGTATACTGAAAACAATAAGATACTAATGGCAGAAATTGAAGAAAACACAAATGATGGAAAGATCTCCACATTCACAGATTAGAAGAATATTGCTAACATGTTCATACTACCCAAAGCAATCTACAGATTCAATACAATCCCTATCAAAATTCCAATAGGATTTTTGCAGAAATAGAAAAAAAATCCTAAAACTCACATGAAACCACAAAAGACCCCAAATAACCAAAATAATCTTGAGAAAGAACAAAAATAAGGGCATCACACTTCTTGATCTCAAACCATATTACAAAGCTATAATAATTGACTTGATCCCCAAACCAGGAAAAGACCCCATCAAAAAAGAGAATTAAAGACCAATATCCCTGATGAACATGGATGCCAAAATTCTCATCAAGATACTAGCCAATAGCATCCAACAGTACATTAAGAGGATAATTCACCACGACCAAAGGGGGCTTATTCCTGGGCTGCAAGGGTGGTTCAAAATTCACAAATCAATCAACGTGATACATCACATTAATAAAAGAAAGGACAAGAACCATATGATCCTCTCAATTGATGCAGAAAAAGCATTTGACAAAATACAGCATCCTTTCTTGATTAAAATTCTCCACAGGGTAGGGATAGAGAACATGTACTTCAATATCATAAAGGCCACATACGAAAAGCCCACCACGAATATCATTCTCAATGGGGAAAAACTGAGAGCATTTCCCCTAAGGTGAGGAACATGACAGGGATACCCACTCTCACCACTATTGTTCAACATAGTACTAGAAGTCCTAGCCTCAGCAATCAGAAAACAAAAATAAATAAAAGGCATTCAAATCAGCAAAGAAGAAGTCAAACTCTCACTCTTCGCAGATGACATGATACTTTATGTAGAAAACCCAAAAGACTACACCCCAAAATTGCTAGAACTCATACAGGAATTCAGTAACATGGCAGGATATAAAATCAATGCACAGAAATCAGTTGCATTTCTATACACTAACAATGAGACAGAACAAAGAGAAATTAAGGAGTTGAGCCCATTTACAATTGCACCAAAAACCATTAGATACCTGGAAATAAACCTAACCAAAGAAGTAATGGTTCTGTACTCTAAAAACTATAGAACACTTATGAAAGAAATTGAGGAAGACACAAAGAGATGGAAAAACATTCCATGCTCATGGATTGGTAGAATGAGTATTGTTAAAAATGTCTATGCTACCCAGAGCAATCTACACACTCAATGCAATCCCTATCAAAATACCATCAACATTTTTCACAGAGCTGGAACAAATAATCCTAAAATTTGTGTGGAACCAGAAAAGACCCAAAAGAGCCAGAGGAATGTTGAAAAAGAAAACCAAAGCTGGTGGCATCACAATGCTGGACTTCAAGCTCTGTTTCAAAGCTGTAATCTTCAAGACGGTATGGTACTGGCACAAAAACAGGCACATAGATCAATGGCACAGAATAGAGAGCCCAGAAATGGGCCCTCAATTCTATGGTCAATTAATCTTCGACAAAACAGAAAAGAATATCCAATGGAAAAAGGACAGTTTCTTCAATAAATGGTGCTGGGAACATTGAACAGCCACATGTAGAAGAATGAAACTAGACTTTTTTCTCACACCATACAAAGATAAACTCAAAACGGATGAAAGACCTAAATGTAATACAGGAATGCATCAAAATCCTAGAGGAGAACACAGGCAGCAACCTCTTCGACCTTGAATGCAGCAACTTCTTTCAAGATACGTCTCCAAAGGCAAGGGAAACAAAAGCAAAAATGAACTATTGGGACTTCATCAAGATAAAAAGCTTCTGCACAGCAAAGGAAACAGTCAACAAAACTAAAAAGGCAACCTACGGAATGGAAGAGGATATTTGCATGACATATCAAATAAAGGGCTAGTATCCAAGATCTATAAAGAACTTATCAAACTCAATACCCCAAAAACAAATAATCCAGTTAAGAAATGGGCAGAAGATCTGAACAGACATTTCTCCAAAGAAGACATACAAATGACCAACAGACAAATGAAAAAATGCTCCACATCACTTGGCATCAGGGAAATACAAATCAAAACCACAATGAGATAAAACCACACCAGTCAGAATGGCTAAAATTAACAAGTCAGTAAACAACAAATGTTGGTGGGGATGCGGATAAAGGGGAAGTGTCTTACACTGTTGGTGGAAATACAAGCTGGTGCAGTCATTCGGGAATGCAGTACGGAGGTTCCTCAAGAAGTTAAAAATAGAGCTACCCTAGGACCCAGCAATTGCACTACTGGGTGTTTACCCCAAAGATACAAATGTAGTGATCCAAAGGGGCACCTGCACCCCAATGTTCATAGCAGCAATGTCCACAGTAGCCAAACTGTGGAAAGAGCCAAGGTGTCCAATGACAGATGAATGGATAAAGATGTGGTATATATATATATATATATATACACAATGGAATATTACTCAGCCATCAGAAAGGATGAATACTTACCATTTACATCGACTGGATGGAACTGGAGGTATTATGCTGAGCGAAATAAGTCAATCAGAGAAAGACAATTATCATATGTGGAAAATAAGAAACAGGGCAGAGGACTATAGGGGAAGGGAGGAAAAACAGAATGCAAGTCATCAGAGAGGGAGACAAACCATCAGAGACTCTTCAGTATAGGAAACAAACAGCGTTGCTGGAGGGGAGGTAGGTGGGGGGAAGGGGTATTTGGGTGGTGGGCAATAAGGAGGGCACATGATGTGATGAGCACTGGGTGTTATATGGAACTGATAAATTATTGAACACTACATCTGAAACTAATGATGTACTACAAGTTGGCTAAGTGAATTTAATAATTAGAAAAGCTATTGTAATTGAAACAGTATGGTGCTGGCACAAAAACAGACACACACATCGATGGAACAGAATGGAGAGCCCAGATATAAATCCATGCTACATGGTCAACCAATCTTTGACCGTGAGGCCAAGAATACACAATGGGGAAAGGATTATCTCTTCAATAAAAGGCTTTAGGTAAACTGGATATCTATAATACAAAAGAATAAAACTGGACCCTCATCTCACATCATATACAAAAATTAACTTG
>NC_138374.1:87684615-87696455 GCF_054177405.1 Leptonychotes weddellii
CCTGGGTGGCTCAGTTGGTTGAGCGACTGCCTTCGGCTCAGGTCATGATCCTGGAGTCCCGGGATCGAGTCCCACATCGGGCTCCCTGCTCGGCAGGGAGTCTGCTTCTCCCTCTGACCCTCCTCCCTCTCATGCTCTCTGTATCTCATTCTCTCTGTCTCAAATAAATAAATAAAATCTTTAAAAAAAAAAAAAAAAATTAACTTGAAGTGGATTGAAAACTTAAGTGTAAGACCTACAACTGTAAAATTCCTGGAAGAAAACATAGTGGATAAGCTCTTTGAGATTGGTCTTGGCAATGATTTTTTGGGTATAACACCAAAAGCATAGGCAATGCAAGCAGAAATTAAAAAGTTAAACTAAAAAAAAATTAAGCTAAAAACTTCTGCACAGCAAAGGAAACCATCAACAAAATGAAAAGGCAACCTGTGGAATGGAAGAAAATATCTGCAAACTACATATCTGATAAGAGGTTAATACCCAAAATATAAAAGGAAGTCATACAACTCAATAGCAAAAATAATAATAAATAATCCAATTTAAAAATAGGCAAAGTAAATAGACATTATTCCAAAGACATACAGTGGTCAATAGGTATATGAAACGGTACTCAACATCACTAATGATCAGTGCAAAACCTCACATCTCTTAGAATGGTTATTATCAAAAAGGCAAGATGTTATAAGTGTTGGTGAAGATGTGGAGAAAAAGAAATCCTTGTACACTGTTGGTGGAAATGAAAACTGGTGCAGCCACTATGGAAAACAGTATGGAGGCTCCTCAAAAAATTAAAAATAGAACTACCATATAACCAAGCAAAACCATGTATAGGAATATACCCAAAGGAAATGAAATCAGTATCTCAAAAAGATATCTGCACTCCTATGTTCACTACAGCATTATTCATAATATCCAAGACACAGAAACAATATAAGAGTTCATCAATGGGTAAATGAATAAGGAAAATTGATATATATAGATATAGATATATCACATATGTATGATGGAATATTATTCAACCACAAAAAGAAAGAAATTATGCCATTTATGACAACATGGATGAACCTGGAAGATATGCTGAATGAAGTAAGCCAGACACAGAAAGAAAATTCTGTATGATCTCACTTATATGTGGACTCTAACAAAGTTGAACTCATGGAACCAGAAAGTAGAACAGTGGTTGCCAGTGGCTGGAGGGTGAGCGGGAAATGCGGGATATTGGTCAAAGGGCACAAACTTTCAGTTATAAGATGAATAAGTTCTTGGGATCTGTATGACATGATAACTGTAGCTTAATAATACTGTATTGTATACTTGAAATTTGCTAAGAGAGTAGATTTTAGGTATTGTCACCAAAAAAAGGTAACTAACTATATGAGGTGATGGATGTGTTTAACTTGATTGAGGTAATCATTTCTCTCTCTCTCTCTCTATATATATAAAATCATCACATTATACACCTTAAAAATCATGTCATGCAACCTAAATATGTACAATTTTTGTCAATTATATCTCAATACAGCTGGATAAATACATAAAATCCTCTTCCCTCTCCCCTCTGATGTAAGTGCCCTCAGGCTTTTGATGACCGAACAAGAGAGAAGAATTAAGGAAATGTAGGAACAGGATGATTTAGGAAGAGCCAGGTAAAGAAAAGAAGTTGACTGCTATCCAGGGCCTTTCATTTAAATGTGCTTTATGCTTCTTAAAGTCTGAAAATGTTAAATATCAATGAAAACTGTATTTTAGTTATAGGCAGTAGAAATGTGTTAGGAATTTATGACTCATTAAAGACTATGGGATTCTACAAATAAAAGATCACTGTATATGTGACTGGTGCCATGTGTTTTCCCTTTCCATTTTTAATTTGCTACAGTTATAACTTTACATTTTAAATGTGCATTCTGAAAAAAAGATCCCAGAAATGGGTAGCACTCCTCCAGTTTTCTGTGATTCGTCATTATGCAATGCATAGAAGTAAGTAAGCACACACCATGGGCAAGAGAGTAGCATTAAATTGAGCAACTCTCTTTAAATAAATGAACATTTTGAAGGAAGGCTTTGACAAGCCGATATTTAACTTAATTAGCCAAAGAGAAGAGATTAAATAAGGGTCAAGAATTAAGAAGACATGACCATACATGTCACCTATAAAACTGTTCCAGGTAATATACTTCACAGACAATATTCAGATTCTGTGTAGTCATAATATAATTCAACAAAAATTATTGAGCACCTATGTGCCAGACACTGTTCTAGATACTTGGAATATATCAATGAACTATTACATTCCCTGGAAATCAGAGTTTCAATTACCTCAACCATCTAGAACCCAGTTCCAAAAAAAAGAGAAAAGGAAGTGCAAAAAGCTTGAAAGCAAAAATATAAAGCTACTACAAAGTTTGTGAGCTCAGTGTGAGTGGTTTGTAGGAGAATCTCTCCCAGTTCTTTGGCTTACTTCATTCTAAGCTCAGATCTCTGAGTTCCCAGCCCAGAAATTAGAATGTGGTCAGTTGAAAGGAAGGGAAAGAGGAGAGATATGTAAGTGGGATATTTTTCTGAATTCTTTACCTTTACATTCCATCTTTAATGTTACTCATTTGCAGAACAGCTTATAATTATAATGTTTAACATACATGTATTTGAAATCAATACATTAACATCTAGATCTTTTTTAAGTTAAAAACTATTTGATAATGTAGGGAATATTTTCTTTAGAGATTCACTGTCTTCATGGAGCTCACCTTCCAGTAGAGAGAAGACAATAAGAAACATACTAAATAAGTAATTCCTATTGTGTATTAGAAGGTGATAAATGATACACAAACATAGAACAAGCAAGAGGGGATCAGAAATGTGGGGGTGGGTTCTGAAAGCGGGGTTGAAATTTTACATAAAGTAATTAAGCCTTCCTGAGGTGACATTTGAGACTTTTATTAGAATTATATACAGATTTGACATATATATCATATCATATACATTACATACATATAATTACATATCAGATATATCTCTTATCTAGATATAGTTATAATGAAAATATAACAACTTTCCCCCAAAATCAAGACTTTCTGTAATTTACTATTATGAGTGTGTCACATTCAAAACTGGAGGGCCTGAGTTTGCTTGTGACCTTTAGCAGCAGGACAAACCCACTTTTCGCCTGTATGCCAGCAATACATTCCTTAAAACACTAATTTTAAAAAAAAGTATTTACACTATCATTGTTATTTGTTCAGCAGATTTGTTCAGCACTTTCATGTGTTCAGCACTTTTGATGTATGCCCAACCCCCATAAGGCAAAAGTTTCAAGGGATCTCCTGCTGTGAGGCTCCAGCTTACTCAGTATGTGATTTGGAATCCTGTCATCAACCCTGAACTGGAGAAAGGATTTGACAGCAATAAATCATCATGGAAAAGAAAATGAATCAGAGGTTGGCATTTGATAAAAGCAACAAATAGAATTTACTTTTTTAAATCACTAACAGGAAAACCCTCTGTTTATAAGTGGTGTTTCATTGCCTAATAAATGATTACTCTTTGAAACTGTGTACCCACCTATGTTTGAACATAAGTGCCATTCTCTAAGTCGGCTATAAGTCTTGCTCTTTTCAGCGCAGTATTATAGAAGTTTCACTTCCTTGACTTCCAGACATACATATTTAACATGAAAAGCAAAAAAAATAATAAAAATAAGGAAGCTAAACTGCAAAGGGTCTAATTAAGGTATACACATAGTGTTGATGAGTAGCGATAACAGTGAGCCTGTTTTCTGCTTCTGTGCTGTGTGAGAGCAAAGAACCACTGACTCATATATGTGAGGAAATGCACTTCCATTCACTTGGTTGTCATAAAAATGCTTTTGAGTTCAGTCTCCATAGTCCTCTGTATTCACTTATATTCTTCACTGTGAACGTCGTCACCCCCACCAGATTTGAAGCTGCTTTCAGTAACGTCCTAAACATAATGGGTGGTGGATAGAGATAAGAATGCCAATGTGCTAACGCTAAGAGTCAGTTTCTGTAGCTGAGTTTAAATTTTAAGCAGCCAGTGTAAAAAAGGAAATAAAGTATATTTTATCTAGCTCTTATCAGAAAGAAAAAAAATCACACGTGTTCCTCAGGAAAAACATGTTGTCCTGGCATTAATTTTTAAAATAATTTCTCAGGTAGGGTTTTAAGTAGGAAGTAAGTGATGAGAGAGACCTGGCTTTCAATAGCATTTTTACAGCAAAGACATAGATTCCTTGGGTCTGTTCATATTTTCTTGAGAATACGAATGTAGAAAAACTACATTCAAAACCACAGACTTTAGGGCGCCTGGGTGGCTCAGATGGTTAAGCGTCTGCCTTCGGCTCAGGTCATGATCTCAGGGTCCTGGGATTGAGTCCCGCATCGGGCTCCCTGCTCCTTGGGAGCCTGCTTCTCCCTCTGCCTCTCTCTCTCTCTCTCTCTGTCTCTCATGAATAAATAAATAAAATTAAAAAAAAAAAACAAACCACAGACTTTAAAAAATGGGCTTTGAACTTTTCCAACTTTGTTCTCTTCACCTATGCCTGGTGAATGCCTCCTGCCTTATAATGCCAATCCAAAAGCAGTGGTGGCTACATAGCTTTCTTCTCTGGGGTTGGCAATTTTGTTAAAGCTCATTACAAAAGGTGGATATGCGAGAGTACATTTAGCATTAGCTGATAATGGACTTATCTTCTGAATCCAGATGCAGAGTGAACACCTCCCAAGAACACAGATTGCCACAGTTCCTGTCAGCAACCAAAAACACGCTTAAAAATTTAAGTCACACCATACCCCTCTCTAACTTTCCAATGCTATTATAATAAAATCCAAACCCCCTACCTTAATTTCAAGATTCTGCATTATTGGGCCTCTTCTTATTCCTGTAATCTCACCTCCTGCCACTATCTTGCTAACGCATGATGCTCAAAGTACTCTAATTCCTCAAGCATGTCAAGCTCTTTCCCATCTTTGCTAGTGCCTCTATCTGGAATGTTCCTCCCCAGATATTTGCATTGCTGACTCCTCCCCATCATTCATGCCTTCCTTGGTCTTGATCTTAGGAGGAAAATGCCTAATTTGTCACCATTAAGTATGATATTAGGGATAGGTTTTTTGTAAATGTTCTTTATCAAGTTGGGAACATTCTCCTCTAAGTTTACGAGAGTTTTTATCATAAATAGCTACTGAATTGTGTTGTATGCTTCTTTGGCATCAATTGATATGATCACATTATTTCTCTTTAGACTACTGATGGGATGGATTACATTGATTTTTTTACCAAGTCAGAGATTTCATTTTATTTTTTTATTAAGTTGACATAAATGATATTAATTTCACTTGTATAACATGATTTGATATTTGCATATATTCTATTGATCGATTTTTAAATATTGAGCCACTTTGCAAACATCTGAATAAATCTCACTTAGTTGTGGTGTATAATTCTTTTTATACATTGTTAAATTCAGTTCACTAATATTTTGTTGAGGATTTTTGCATCCACGTTCGTGAGAGATCTTGCTATGTAGTTTTCTTTCTTTTTTTGTCTTCATTTGTTTGGGGCATTATGGTAATGTTGAACTCATAAAACGAGTTAGGAAGTGTTTCCTCTGCTTCTGTTTTCCAGAAGAGATTGTAGAGAATTGGTATCACTTCCAACTTAAATATTTGGTAGAATTTACCACTGAAACCATCCAGTCCTAGTGCTTTCTTTTTTGGACAGTTGATTAGTGGTTCAATTTCTTTAACAGTTATGGACCATTCAGATTGTGTTTTTCAGTTATTGGTCCATTCCATCTAAGTTATCAAATTTGTAGGCCCAGAGCTTTTCATATTATTTTTTATTATTGTTAAGTGTCCATGGGATCAGTAGTAATGATCCCTCTTTCATTGTTGATACTGGTCATTTATATGTTTTCTCTTTTTTTCATAGTTAGCCTGGCTAGGGGTTTATTGATTTTATTGATGTCTTTAAAGAAATACGTTTAGATTTCATTGATTTTCTCTATTTATTTCTTGTTTTCATTTCATTTATTTCTGTTCTAATGTTTATTATTTCTTTTCTTCTGCTTGCTTGAGGTTTAAATTACCCTTCTTTAGTTCCTAAAGTGGAAGCTTAGATTATTGATTTTAGATCTTTTCTAATACATGTATTTAATGTTATAAACTTCCCTCTAAACAGCTTTTGCTCATCCTGTGAATTTTGATAAGCTGTATTTTCATTTCCAAAATATTTTCACATTTCTCTTGAGATTTCTTTTTTGACACATGTTATTGAGAAGTGTGGTGTTCAATCTCCAAATATTTGGAGGTTTTATAGTTATCTTTCAGTTATTTATTTCTAGTTTAATTGTACTGTAGTCTGAAAATATAATTTGTATGATTTCTATACTTTCAAATTTGTAAAGGTGTGTTTTATAATCCAGAATGTGGCCTATTTTGGTGATTATTCAAGTTTGAAAAGAATGTGTATTCTGCTGTTACCGGATGGAGCAGTCTATAAATGTCAATTAGATTAAATTAATTAATAATGTTTTTCAGGTTGATTATATCCTTACTGATTTTCTGCCGTTTTGATCTATTAACTACTAAAAGAGTATACTGAGGTCTTTAACTATAGTAGTGGATTTTTCTGTTTCTCCTTTTAGTTCTCAGTTTTCATCTTACATATTTTGATGCTCTGTGTTAAGTGCATACATACTAAGAACTATTATGTCTTCTTGGAAAATGGACCCCCCTTATCATTGTAATGCCCTCTTCATCTCTGATAATTGTCCTTATTCTGATTCTTCTTTAAAATCATATTGCTATTTCAGCTTTCTTTTAATGAGTATTAACATATCTTTCTCTAACCTTTGCTTTTAATCTATATGTGGTTTTTTTAAAGATTTATTTATTTATTTTAGAGAGACAGCATGAGGGGGCAGAGGGAGAGAGAGAGAGAGTGAAAAGCAGACTCCCCTTTGAGCATGAAGCCTGACATGGGCCCCATCTTATGACCCTGAGATCATGACCTAAACCAAAATCAAGAGTCCAGTGCTCAACTGTTTGAGCCACCCAGGTGCCCCTAATCTATATGTGTTTTTTTAAAAATTTTTATTTATTTATATGAAAGAGAGAGCACAAGTTGGGGGGAGGGGCAAAGGGAGAGGGAGAAGCAGACTCTCCACTGAGCAGGGAACCCAACATGGAGTTTGATCCCAGGTCCCTGAGATCATGACCTGAGCCTAAGGTAGACACTTAAGAAACTGAGCCACACAGATACCCTCTATATGTGTTTTTATATTTAAAGTGGTTTCTTATAAATGATATATAGTTGGGTCTTGTTTTTAGTCACTCTGACAATCTCTGTACTTCAATTGTTGTATTTAGACCACTTATATTTAAAGTGATTATTGATATATAACTATATTAGTATCTACCATGTTTTTAACTGTTTTCAATCCATTGCATTTATTCTTCATTACTTTCTTCTCCCTCTTTTTCTGCCTTCTCTGATTTTAACTGATAATTTTATATTACCTATTTTATCTCTTCTCTTAGGATAGCAATCATCATATTTCTTTAATAAAAAATATTAGTGGTTGCCCTAGAGTTTACAATGTATATTTTTAACTAAATCTAAAGCTAATTTCATGTAGTGCAAGTACCTTGTAATAGAGTATTCCTGGTTCTTTCCTCCTGACCCTTCCGACATCACTTTCATTAATTTCACTTAAACATATGCTATAATCACCCAATATATTGTTTCTATTATTACTTTATACAGTCTAAAGTTTAGTTTTTAATAAATTAAGAATGAGAACAAAAGATTTTATTTTAATTCATTTATTCCTTCTCTGACATTCTTCCCTTATGTAGATCCAAGTTTCTGAACTGTATCATTTCCCTTCTCCCTGAAAAACTTCTTTTAACATTTCTTGCAGGGCAGAACAATATAACATTTCTTGCTTGCAGTGAATTCTCTCAGGTTTTCTTTTTCTGAGAAAGTCACGAGTGAAGGATAATTTTGCTGAATATAGAATTCTAGGTCGGTGGGGTTTTTTTTTTCAACACTTTAAACATTTCACTCCATTCTCCTTTTCTTTGCATGGTTTCTGATAAGAGTCTGCTGTAATTCTTCTCCTTGTTCCTCTACAGGTAAGTTTTTCCCATCTCTGGCTTCTTTCAAGATTTTCAAGGTTGTTTTTGGTTTTCTGGAATTTCAACATGACATGCTAAGTAGAGTTTTTTTTTTTTATATTTATCCTGCTTGATATTTTCTGGGCATTCTGGATTTGTGGTTTACTGTCAGTCATTAATTTTGGAAAGTTCTTGGGACATTATTACTTTAAATATTTCTTCTGCTCCATTATCTCCTTCTTTTCCTTTTGGTATCCCAATTATATGTACGTTACACCTTTTGTCTCACAGTTCTTGGATGTCCTGTTCTTTTTTAAATTCTTTTTTCTTTTTGCACTTCATTTTTGGAAGTTTCCATTGACTGATATTCAAGATTACTTGTTTTTTCTTCTGCCATGTCAAGTGTACTGATGATCCCGCCAAAGACAGTCTTCATTTCTGTTACAGTACCTTTGATCTCTAGCATTTCCTTTTGATTATTTCTTAGAGTTTCCATATCTCTGTTCACGCATGTTTTCTTAAACTTTCCACAAGAGCCCTTAAACATATTGACCATAGTTAAATTCCCATTCTGATCATCTAATATTTGTGTTGACCTGACTCTGGTTGTGATGCTTTATCTCTTTAGAGTGTCTTTTTTCTTGCCTTTTAGCATGACTTATAAACTTTCTGGATATGATGTATCATGAGGTAAATAGGACTTTAGTGTGAGACTTATATTAATCTGGCCAGAAGATGGGCCGTGTTGAATGTTTTCTGTAGCTGCAGGTGCCATAGGGTTCAAATTCCTCTAGTGTTCTTCTTTTTCTGTCTCTAGACTTTGGGCTTCCATAAGAACTCCTTTTCAGAGAGACTCTGTGTCTTGCCACTCCTTCAGTTGTAATTCAATGTTATTATACTAGAGACCTATTGGTATGGTGGTAAGGTATGGAAGAAGAGAGTCATTGTATAATCTTATGATTACATCTCAATCTTTTAGTAGGCCTCTGTCCCTGATCTGTGACCTGACACGTGTTTGTTAGCCTCCTCCTTCATTGCACTTAGGTGAGAAAGAAAGCCTAGAGGGAGCTGGAATTGAGGAAATGCACATCCCCCACATAAGATAAGGCTCTGTTATTGTCTTTTTTCCTGAAGAGTAGGCCTTTGTTTTGGAAAAGGCTGTAGTCATATTTCACAGTGGGTACTTTCCCCCTCTATCTACAGAAATTTTCCATCTTCCCACACTGAAACTTCCTATTCATTAAACATTAACTCCTTATTTTCCCTCCTCTCCAGCCCCTGACAACGAACATTCTACTTTCTGACAATATGTAGTCTTCTGTATCTGGCCCCTATCACTTAACATAATGTTATTGAAGTTCATCCATTGTGTAGGATGCATCAGTATTTTGTTCCTTTTTTTTTTTTAGAGGGAGAGAGAGCATGTGAGCCTTGTGAGCCTGAGCAGAAAGGGAAAAGGGAAAGGGAGAGAGAGAATCCTAGGCAGGTTCCATGCCCAGCACAGAGCTCAAAGTGGGGCTTGATCTCACCACCCTGAGATCATGACCTGAGCCAAAATCAAGAGTTGGATGCTTAATGGACTGAGCCACCCAGGTGCCCCTATTTTGTTCCTTTTTATCACAGAATAGTATTCATTGTATAGATAATACCAGATTTTTTTTATCCACTTCCCAGTTGATGAACATTTGTGTTGGTTCTACTTTTAACTGTCATAATGTTGCTATGAAAATTTTTGTTCAAGTCTTTGTGTGGACACTTTTCATTTTTCTCGGTTAGATTTCTAAGTGGAATTGTTGGGTTGTATGTAATTTTTAAGAAACTACCAATGTGTTTTCAAAAGTGGCTGTTCTATGTTACATTTCTCTCAGTATATGTTATTGAAATTCATCCATTGTGTAGGATGCATCAGTATTTTGTTCCCTTTTTTTTTTAGAGGGAGAGAGAGCATGTAAGCCTTGCAAGCCTGAGCAGGAAGGGAAAAGGGAAAAAGAGAGAGAGAATCCCAGGCAGGTTTCAGTAACATATGAGAATTCCAGTTCATCTACATCCTTGACAGTACTTGGTATTTTCTGCTTTTTAAAATTATAACTTCCTCAAGGGTGCATAGTGGTATCTCATTTGGCATTAATTTTCATTTCCCTAATGACTAATGATATTAGGCACTTTTCATATATCTATTCACCATTAGTATGTCTTTGGTGACATGTCTATTCAAGTATTTGGCCCGTTTTTAAATTGGGTTACTTGTTTTATTATTGAGTTGTAAGGATTCTTTATGTATTCTAGGTATAAGTCTTTTATCAAATATATGATTTGTAAATATTTTTTCCCAGTCTGGGGCTATGTAATCTCACTTTTGGTTCTAAGCTTTTCCTTTGTTTTTCTTCATTAATCCACCCACAAGCTCAGCCTTCAGATGGTTTGTAAATCATCATTACCTCTGACCTAAGGAGGAAATTTCCAAGGGAGAATTGAACTCCAGCAACTCCTACCTCTAGAGGCAGTCTCCATTGCCCTTCTTACAGGGATACCTGTTACAACCTGACACAGGGTTCTTTTCTAAAGTGTTGATATTTGTACAAAGCAGACAATTTGGCAGACTATGAAATCAAACCAGCAGTGATGGGTTGACATATATTAAGAGCTTCACCAGTATATATTTTATTCCTATACATCACAGGTTTATCAGTAATAAAGCCAGAGTTTTCTTTAGTCAGTAGCTTTGAATACATGCAATCTAAACCGTATCTCCCAAAGATATTTGTTCCATGAGTTCCTATCACTAAAGATATAAACCTTAGAAAAAACTTAGAAACCTCCATTTTAAACAATCAATTCAGTAAACTTCAATAGGGTATTGTGTTAGGTACTAAGAGACAAACAATGGACAAAACATGTTCCTGCCTCAAAGAGATTAAAGTGTATATATACATACAAATGACCACCATACATACCGGAGTGTGTATGCGGTTGTGTAAAAACAGTAGGGAAGGCTGCCTATAAAAAGTGGCACTTGAACTAATCTTGATGAATAAGTTGAATATCAGAGGTAGAAATGGGGGTGAGAGTATTCTAGGCACAGGGACTGTGCAAATATATAGAAGTGGAGGCTGTTAGAGAATGTCAACAGTGCAGATGTGTTCTGGAATAGTATGGGATGGTATAGGGAAGCAAAGCTGGAAAATCGGGTAGGGCAAGGCTGTAAAGAACCTTCAATACCACCCTTTAGTGGTCTGTTGACCATCTCACTGTTCCCAACATTGCTAGGTCACCTGAGGGAATGGTTCTCAAATTTTTGTTATCATCCAACAATCACTACTTTATCAAAAGACTTAAATCCTCCTCTTAACAGTAATCAATTTTTTTAAAATTTTTTTTTTAAGATTTTATTTATCTGCAAGAGAGAATGAGAGACAGAGAGCATGAGAGGGAAGAGGGTCAGAGGGAGAAGCAGACTCCCTGCTGAGCAGGGAGCCTGATGTGGGACTCGATCCCGGGACTCCAGGATGATGACCTGAGCCGAAGGCAGTCGCTTAACCAACTGAGCCACCCAGGCTCCCAATAGTAATCAAATTTTAAGAGAAAGACATGTATCATATGATCTCACTGATATGAAGAATTCTTAATCTCAGGAAACAAACTGAGGGTTGCTGAAGTGGTGGGGGGGGGGAGGGATGCGGTGGCTGGGTGATGGACATTGGGGAG
>NC_138374.1:87696955-87821751 GCF_054177405.1 Leptonychotes weddellii
GAAACAAACTGAGGGTTGCTGAAGTGGTGGGGGGTGGGAGGGATGCGGTGGCTGGGTGATGGACATTGGGGAGGGTATGTGCTATGGTGAGCGCCGTGACTTGTGTAAGACTGATGAATCACAGACCTATACTCTGAAACAAATAATACATTGTATGTTAAAAAAAAAAAAGAAGAAGAAGAAGATAGCAGGAAGGGAAGAATGAAGGGGGGGAAATCAGAGGGGGAGACGAACCATGAGAAACTATGGACTCTGAGAAACAAACTGAGGGTTCTAGAGGGGAGGGGGGTGGGGGGATGGGTTAGCCTGGTGATGGGTATTAAAGAGGGCATGTATTGCAATGAGCACTGGGTGTTATATGCAAACAATGAATCATGGAACACTACATCAAAAACTAATGATATAATGTATGGTGATTACCATAACATAATAACATTGTTAAAAAGTAAAAAAAAATAATAATGGAAATTTTTAAATACTGTATGATAATTCGTCAGATTATCTATGAAGAAGGCTTTTTCAGACATTGATAATCTTTTCTTTGCATATTTTGTTCAAGAACACTTCGGATGTATTATTATTATACCTCTATTAGATTTGCATCAGCTAATTACATGTTATATTAATGATTTCTTGTAAATCACTGACTTTGTTTTAAAAGGTGGCCTATTTTGAGACTTTGTATTGGTGCATTTCTGTTTTGGTGGAGAAAAAAAGGGAACTCCCAGGCTAGTGGTAACTAGTGCGATTCTCCTCTCTTGTGATACTGGCCAGGGGCAGTGATGTGGCGCCCAGTCGGCTGGGCAATCACTACGGTAAACCACCAACAAACCGATAGCCACTCCACACCCACACAACTGTTCTGTTTCTCACTTTCAGTTGGCATTCAATAAATCACATGAGCTAGTTGACACTTTATTATAAAACAGGCTTTGTGTTAGATGACTGTGCCCAACTGCAGGCTAATGTAAGTGTTCTGAGCATGCTTACGGTAGGCTAGGTTAAGCGATGATGTTCAGTGGGTTAAGTGTATTAAATGCATTCTCGAGTTATACTTTCAACTTAATGATCAGTTTATTGGGATGTGACCCCATCGTATGTTGAAGAATATAAATTTGAGAGTGATCAGTGTATACAGGGTTTATAAAGCCATGGGACTTAGGGCGCCTGGGTGGCTCAGTCGGTTAAGTGTCTGCCTTCGGCTCAGGTCATGATCCCGGTGTCTTGGGGTTGAGCCCCGTATGTCAGGCTCCCTGCTCAGCAGGGAGTCTGCTTCTCCCTCTCCCGCTGCCCCTCTCCCTGCTCGTATTCTCTCTCTCTCTCAAATAAATAAATTAAATAAATAAATAAATACAATCTTAAAAAAAAAAATAAAGCCGTGGGACTGGATGAAGACACACAGGAAGGGAATGTAGATGAGGAGGGAAAAAGAAGATCAGAGAAGTAAGCGTGAGGGTGGTCCAACATTTAGCTGTCAGGAAGAAGAGGAAGAACCAGCAAACAAGACCCAGGAGTGACTAGTGAGATATAGAGAGAGAATCCAGAGGCAGTTGCATCCCAGAAACCAGGGGAAGGTCATGTCCACTGTGTCACGTGCTGTTGACAGGTCAAATACAATGAGGACTGAGAACCACTGTTTTAACAGCAGTTTGATGGAATGGTGGATCCTAAACAAAATGAGAGAAAGAAGAGACAACAGGCATGATTTCAAAGAGTTTTGCTCTACAGGAAAGGGAGAAATGGGACAGAGAGGTTCAAGCAAAAAAAGATTTATCATGAAGCTAAATGAAGCTCATATTTCAGGGCTTCTCACCTGCACAGGCTCCTTCTAGGACCCACAGAGGGGCCCCAATAATGTGTTTATGTGAAAATATGGTTTCATAAAATTTCCAAAAATGGAATATTTTAATGACAATAACCCAGTGTCTCCTTCCATTCCAACTTCCTCCATCAAGTGTTCTCTGCCTTTGGTTGGCTGCAGACACTGCTGGAATTTGACTAAAGGAGAGTTAAGAATACATTTAATTTGGGTTAATATTTTAATTCTGAACAACAAAAAATATTTTCAAGTATAATAAAAGCTATAATCACATTGAATTGAGAATTATTTTCCTTTTTCTCTACCACTTAAATCTGAAAGACCTTGAGGGAGAGAAAATAAAATTACCTGTCCAAGTCTAAAGTACTATAAAAACAGAAGTGCCAAGAATTGTGGCAAATTTTTGGTCACTAAGTTATAAACCAATGCAGTTATTCTTGGCTGTAGTCTAGATGGGTTTATAATTTTCATTTTTTGAAGACTATGTAATCATGTGAAGCAAAATAAACTTGAGAAAGAATGGAGGAGTTTAAGAAATGAAATGCTATGAGATACTAAGGACATGACTTAGCAAAACACACATCCTTTACAGTAGATGACTACTCTATCCCACAACCAATCCTCTTTAGTAAACATAGTAAAATAGAATTAGCAATTATTTCCATCAGAATTCTTAAGACTTTTCTGAAATAACTAGACAGCCATAATCTTGTTAATATTGATTTGAACCTGTAAAATATGGTGTTGTATGAATGCTACAATTTAACTGTGACTTGATGCACATGAAACTTCTGTTTATTTCCAGAGATCTCTAAATGACTTTTTATAAACTGCTGGATTTTTATACAACTCTTTCCTAGTATAACATACAGATACGTGATCATTCAGCCTCTCCTAGAAGAACATGGGGGACATAGAATCTGCCACGTTCACAGGAAGCCCATATTTTTGTTGCTTACTCTGTATCAACATTATAAGCAAAGAGCTCTATGACTGCAAGCATGGAGCAGAGCCTTGAACCTTACAGACACTGTTCCCAAACTCACTCTATTTTTACTCTCCCTCATTCCCCTGGTTCTCACCTTTTGTTCTCTGCAGGCAATCCCCGCCCCTTGCCTTTTTTGGCAGTAATCTAGAAGCATAAAGTGAATGCCCCTTTCTCCAAGTGGGCATCACTGAGAAAATGCCTTCCTAGAATCATGATTGCCACAATAGGAGCAAGAGACTAAAATACCTACATAGCTGATGAATCCCGGTTAAATGAATTTTGAAATTAACCTCCAGTTAATTTTGAAATTAACCTGGCAGTGGTGTGCTGCTTTTCCGAAGTGACACCAGATTTCTCCATCTGTATGACACACGTGGATTCTCCATAGCCTTACCCAAGTTGTTGCTTTTGGCATCTCTCTCTTCTTCAGGATCCAATAGATGCATTCTTGAAACAGTTTCAAACCCACAGCTGACTTTTTCCATTTTCACAATGTCTTTTCATTACTGTCATTATAAAGTAGCCATTTTTGCAGTAGCCAGACAAAAGCATAACCTCTTAGACGTGTTTTTTTCACTTTATAATGTTTTTCATCAGGAAAAAATGAAATCTATATTTCAACACTATTGGAGTACAATATAGGTAACACAGGAGGAATGGATTTTTTTTTTTTTTGTCTCCATTACTCCAAAGAATGTCACTCATTTACCCTCTTTAAGTAATGTGAAGGTCCTTTGATTGTAATAGTTTTGAAGAAATCATACCTCTCTTCCATTCCTTAGAAGTAAATACTTGACTTTTATAGTTATCATTTTTCTTTTATATTTTTATTACTTATGTATATAGATTTAAATAATATTGTTTGTCTGCTTTTGAACAAATAGGATTGTATTGATATATTCTTGCGTGTCTTAGTTCCTTTACTCAAAATTATGTTCATAAAATTCATTGAAATTGTTGCTTGTGGCTCTGGTTTATTCATTTTCATTCCTGTATAGTTACATGTCTAATGCTCAATAGTCACATGTCTAGCAGTTGCCAAATTGGAAAATGTAGCTCTACAGTATATACCCAGGAGTGGAAGTGCTGGGTCATAGTGCGTGCATATCTTTGACTTTAAAGGACAATGCCAAAACATGCTATTCAAGGGGCGTTGTACCAATTTACACTCCCCCCAGCAATTAATGAGGCATTATTTATTGAATTTTAACTTAAACATTTCTATTTTTAATTTCTAAGATATATCTTTATGTCCTTTTTCAAGTCAGTCTTTTCATTTTTTTTTAATTTTTTAAAAAGATTTTATTTATTTATTCATGAGAAAGAGGCAGAGGGAGAAGCAGCCTCCCCAAGGAGCAGGGAGCCCGATGCAAGCCTCAATCCCAGGACCCCGGGATTATGACCTGAGCCAAAGGCAGACGCTTAACCATCTGAGCCGCCCAGGTGCCCCAAGTCAGTCTTTTCATTTTTGTTACTCTTGTTACTTGCTCTTTTTGTGATTTCATCTTTTATATTTAAAATTTTATGCATATTAATTTTATACTCTGTATCTGATAATTCCAATATCTGAAATCATTAGGACTCTTAATCTGTTGTTTGTTGTTTCTGCTGACTCTCACTCGTGGTTGCTTTATGTCTTTGGTGATTTTTTTAAGTAATGTATTTAATTTGCAAGACTTTATTAATTTCCAACTGTAATATTTTATATATTTGATCTGAGAGTGATCTGCCACCAAGTGTTCTATTAACTGCTTATGCTCTAGTGTGGCTTTTTGGCTCCGCTAGAGGATAAAAATTACGCATATGGCATTGGAGTTGACAAATATTAAGAGTAATAATTATTATGCTTTTTTTGTTGAGGGAGGTCATTGAGAGGACATGACTACTGGTTGAACAGTGAGCTGGACCCTGGCAACTGGAGGCTCCACACCCCCTCCCCCGTCCTTGGAATGTGCATTCTGTTTGCCTTGCCCGCTCCCAGCAGCTGCCCAAGGACACAGCCTTGGGAAACAGTGATGTGGTATTGAGATGATCTGGATAGTAAACGTGACTGAACCCAGCTAAGGCCTCTGTGTAAATGTACAAGATATCATGGGTGGGTGCAGGGATCTGCTCATCTTACAGCAGCCCAAGATAAGCCTTGTATGTAAGTTCCCTTTGCTTATTAAACCTGCCACCTACCAATCTGGTGTGGCCTCTTTCTTCAGTCTCTGCCTGCTTTCGGAGTAAGGAGGCCAGTTTCACATTACACCTGGGAAGCTCCTGAGGAGCCTGCGAATTACCATATTTATATTTCTCAAATTTCCTACCACAAACACATAATGCTTTTAAAGCCATGAAATAATGTTAAAATAACCATGGAACCAAAATATTTGCCAACCACAAGAAAACTCAATTAGTAAAATTTTATTGTGCCTTGTGAGTTGGGATTTCAGGTCACTTCTTAGAAGACTACTTATTGAAGATTAAGGTATCCTTTCGTCTGTGATTTTCCATTCCACACTGTGTGTAGTGCAGCCTCACTCCCCTGGACTCAGGGAATGCTTTTCTCTAGAGATAATTTTTTATTATTATTTTTAAAGATTTTATTTATTTGACAGAGCGAGAGAGAGCGCAAGTAGGGGGAGAGGCAGAGGGAGAGGTAGAAGCAGACTCCCTGCTAAGCAGGGAGCTGGATGTGGGGCTGGATCTCAGGACCCTGGGACCCTGACCTGAGTGGAAGGCAGACACTTAACCCACTGAACCACCCAGGCTCCCCTAGAGATAATTTTTTAAAAACTGCTCCTACCATAAGCCAGTGGTTTCTACTCATCTGGGACTGCTTTAGCTCCCACTTAGAATCCCTGGTTTAGGCTGGAGTCTTTTCTGCCATTAGGCATATCCAGATCTTTTGAAGTGGATATGGAGGAATGACTTTGGGTATGAAATGGCTTATACCTAAGGAAAGGAGACCAACATGAAGAGAAAAATTCAGGGTGGGGAAGATAGGACCAAAAACTGTAACTGGGATTTAATTTCAAGAGTTGGAGATCAGAACAGATCTTTAAGCAGACTTGGATCAATTTCCCACTACGGACACAGTCTCTGGCCCATGGCCTCTTTATCAGTCAAGCACAAGACAGGGGCAAGAATTTCTAGGTAGCTGTTTCTGTCCAAGGGCTGTCTGTAAGGACTGATCTAGAGTTCAAGCTCCACTCTTGTCAACACTTCCAGGAACACTGCAGGTAGGTCCTCCAGGATTTTTGGCATCCTGAAGGGAATAATGATCAAGTCATGCAGTTTGATATTTAAAAAAGGAGGGGAGGGATTCTGAGTAGGAGAAAATGGAACTATATCAAACATGAGTATGTTCAGGGGTTTTAAAATTTTAAGCATTAGTTTGGGTTAACATTTCAGCATTTGGGGCAGGAGTTTGCATTTTCTTAACTGCGATTCTTCTGGAGTGTAAGACTTTCCTTTGGAAAAAGCTATTGCCCCCTTATTTTTTAAAAAAGGCGCTTTAAGACGTTTTTAAACGTCCTAGACAGCAGTGGACGCCCTTCACAGCATATAACCTTCACCGAGGGTTTCCCTCACACTGGGGTTGCGTGTGGTTTTGGAACAGCAGTTTCAAAAAAACGGTCACCTGCTGCACACTGCCCAGTCTCCCAAAGCCCCACTCCCCTCCCCAGGCGCTGGAGCGACGGGACGGCGGGGGTGGGGGTGGGGCAGGCACAACCGCCGGCCGCGTGCACGGGCCTGCTGCACTGCGCAGGCGCGGTGCCGGGTTGGGGGCGGGGCCGGAGCCTAGTAGCTGCACGCTCTTCCTATTAAAGGTCCCCGGGTCAGCTTCTGATCCAGAGACTCCGCGCCCTAAGGGAGGCCAGGAGATCGGGCTTCTGGTTTTCGGCAGCTTTGCCTCGCCCTGCACCCACAATTTGTCCCCAGGGCTCCTCACTCTCCTACACTCAGCCGGTCTAGGACGGCCCCTCACTGTATCCATCCGGCAGCTGCTGGTGCCCTGCCGGGCATTCTTCCTCTCCTGAGCCCCGATTCCTGCTCCTCTTGTCACTGAGGTCTCACTCCTGCAGACTTGATGGGGGTACATGGGCGAAGTGACCATCAATTTGCCATGTAGGGTGGGATTGAGAATCCCAAAGCGACTTCTCCACTTTACAGATGCGTGACTTTGGGTGGTTATTTACACTTTTTAAACCACCTTTGAAATATGGACACACATTTTAAAATGTTAATTTTCTTCTAGGGCCACAAGTCAAAAAGGCCTTCCTCACCTACACCTAGCCAATTGAAATGGCCATTGGACTTAAAATTTTAGGTGGTTAAGTTCCCATAAAATTCATCCTATACTCTGCTGCCAGATTACATATCTTGAATATAAGCTTGTTACCCCCACTTCCAATTAATAAACATTAGGAAAAAATGACTCCAAACTTTGTCACTACCCTTCTCCTCTGATGGTACACATTTGGGTCTTCATAATGTTATTTATGCCTCTTTCTCCACTAGTTTCCCTTTCTAAATTTCTGTTAAAATCCTACGATCCTGCATAGCCAACTCAAATGCCATCTCCTTCAGGGAGCCACTTAGGATTTTCCCAGTGTCCTTGTTCTCCTCGAGACAAGACTTTTTAATTCTACTGGAAAATGGTTAATGGTACCTGACACTATCTTGTAATACAGTTGGGCATCTATGTTATCCTTTCTACTTATCACCCATTTTTAAATTCCTTGAGAGCAGGAATTATGACTTTTTTTTTTTTAAGATTTTATTTATTTATGAGAGAGAGAAAGAAAGCACAAGGGGGGGGAGCGGCAGGCAGAGGGAGAAGCAGGCTCCCCACGGAGCAGAGAATCCAACGCAGGACTCGATCCCAGGCCCCTGAGGTCACGACCTGAGCTGAAGGCAGACGCTTAACCGACTGGGCCACCCAGGCGCCCTTACGTTCTTTCATTTCTTCACAACAATCCTGTCAGGTCGGTGTTACCACCACTAAGCGATGAGGAAGCTGAAGCGCAAGAGTGACTTCCCCACGTAGCAGAGCTTCGAATGGCAAACCTCGCATTTTGAACTCTCTTCCATCCTATCAGCGTTAGTTATTGAAAAAGTAATTAGTACTACTACAAGATCCTTTTCCAGAATCAAAGGAGATGATGTTCACAAATGCCTTTTCCAAACTAGAACATGTTACTACTCAAGGGTAAGGTATTAATTACAAGGAGGACGTCATAATAAGTAGAACAAATAGGTATCCAATCTCTATCATTTAGAGCACAAAGCCTTGAATAAACTGTCCCATGGCATGGAGGTCATCGATAGGCATTTTAATCTTAACATTTCATGTGGATGTACTTTTAAAAAAAAGTAACGGCAGCGGTGCCTGGGTGGTGCAGTTGGCTGAGGGCCGGACTCTTGGTTTTGGCTCAGGTCGTGATCTCAGGGTCCCGGGATCAAGCCCTGAATCATGCTCCCTGCTCAGCGGGGAGTCTGCTTGTCTCCCTCTCTCTCTGCCCCACCCCCCACTCAATCTCTCTAAAATAAATAAATAAATCTTTAAAAAAGTAATGACAGGGGGCACCTGGGTGGCTCAGATGGTTAAGCATCTGCCTTCGGCTCAGGTCATGATCCTAGGGTCTTGGGATCGAGCCCCGCATCGGGCTCTCTGCTCAGCAGGGAGCCTGCTTCTCCCTCTCCCTCTGCTGCTCTCCTTGCTTGTGCTCTCTTGCTCTGTCAAATAAATAAATAAAATCTTAAAAAAAAAAAAAGTAATGACAGGGTGCCTGCATAGCTCAGTCAGTTGGGGGTCTGCCTTCAGTTCAGGTCATGATCCCAGGGACCCTGGGTTTGGGCCCTCACTGGGTCCCTGGTAGGCAGGGAGCCTGCTTCTCCCTCTCCCTCTGCCTACAGCTCACCTTGCTTGTGTTGGCACTCTCTCTCTCTGTCAAATAAATAAATAATTTTTTAAAAAAGTAATGACATTTAGCTATTTATACTAGAAGGTACTGAATCTGTTACATATCCTTTATGGAATTTAATATTCATACGGCACTAGGATGTGTTTTACAACAAAAGACAAAAATAAGACATGGTCCCTGCTCAGAAGGCTTACAATCTGAAAGGCATTAAGATACAGGGGATATAACTATAGGGACAGAAAACTTTAAAAAAATTTTTGGCGTGAAAAATGAGTCTTTGGTGATAATGAAACAGGTTTTAGAATGGGATATTAAAGGGAAGGTACTCATTTGCATACTGTGAGAAACGAGTGATTTGGTTTCTGGGACATAATGAACAAGTGATTCTCAGCTGATGGCAAGAAGATGCCTCCTTGGATATCAGAATATTTGGGGCTAGAACAAAGATGCTATGAAGTTTCAAATCAAGATGGTACCCTGAGCCCTTGATTTGATTGAGTTTCCTTTATTTGTAAAATTCAGTTAACATTAAAGGGAATGTGGGTCTTTTTTGGTTTCTAAAAGGAAGAATGCTTTAAAAAGAGAGATGAGAGGTACCAAGATGAAGACCAAGAAAAATAAACAGTGCCGTGTGGTGCTAAAAATAACAGGGAAAACGACAGAAATAAAGGGGAAAAGTGAAAGGTAAGGATCACAAAGCAATGAGAAGAATTCACAGGATGACAAGGTTAAACAGGAAGGTCAGGTGAAGGAAGACTTAATATGAAATTTGTCCTACGAGAAATTATTAAAAGGTTTAAATATGTAACCCAAAGTTCCTACTGAAGCAAAAAAATTTAAAATAATTGTGATTAAAAGGAAAAATATAATGTAAAATATTTATTTAATAAAAATAATTTTATAATCTATACAGAATTGAATAAAAAGTACAACAAATTACTTTCACTTCTTTGCAAAACTGCATACAGTACAACTTACAAACTGGGCTCAGCATTCTGTAAATATGGCCACACACCAGGATATGAACTTATTATTGTCTTAAATTTAAAGGCTCCAGTTGTGTATCACGAACTTTGAATTAAATTCCAGGGAAATATTGCTTTGGTAACAGGAAGATTTTGATTGTACCACAGTCCATTTTATTAAAAAACATTAAAATAAAATCCCTCGAACACCACTTTTCTACCTGTTTCTGAATAAACAATCCCCTACGTAGCAAAACAAAAGATACAATATAAAATTAGAGGCCGTATTTTTATGACATCACTTCTCCTTCCCTTAGTGTTCTGCTCTTGCCTTGATCTGAAAGGAAAGTGAGTGGAAAATGGCCTATACTTACCCTCTTTCATTTACTTCTAGTGTTCCCACTTATACTAAATGAATATGTCAACTTTGGAATCTTGATACTATTATTCACACTACTTACCTGTGTTATTCTAAATAAGTTAACCTAGATTTTTTTTTTTCAAGATAAGGTAACAAAGTCGGCTTTAAAATGGTTTTCATGTCTCACATACGCAGCCACTTGGTTGACTAATTACAGAATTCGATGCTTACATAATAACATTTTTCCAGTACCTTAGAAATGAAATCACTAGCAATTATTATTTTAAGCAGATATTCCAAGATGATCCACCCTTACAAAGGCAGATTTAACGTACAAAACGCAGCAATCAAGTCTATCCTAGTTCCTGTCCCACTGAAATAATTAAAAAGAGGCTCAGTTTGTGAAAAGGCCTTCTAATAATCCAACAAATCTAACTCCTAATGACATCTTGGATAAGAAGGACAAATAATATATAAGCTATAAATAGGGATGAAGATATTAAAAAAAAGACTTCCATTTTATTTTGGAAATAAAAGGAAACACGAATACAATATGGGCTAGCTGCATCTTTAGCTCATGTATTAACTTTTCATCATAGAATTAAAAGTCCTTCATACTGAAGACTAAAAGACAGGCAAAACATACCTTAAGTGTTCTGATTAGGTCTCTTCATTTAGATTATTAGCAAGCCTCAAAACTTGCCTTATTTTCTAACTAAATGAGCTTCTCTGGGAAGCATATCAATAAAGCAAAAGTGTATTTCTAAAGATAATCTACATAAATACAAAATTGTCAAGGTGGAAACAGAACATTCATACAATGAATTTTTAAAAATAACTGAAAATTAGAAATGACACACATTCCTAATACAACAGAACACCAAACCAGAGCAAATATTGCCAGTGATAAGAACAACTTTCTTCTGTAGAAACACAAATGCACATGAGGAACACAGAAATAAGAATTAAGTTGAACAGAGGCAGGTGCTGTTAGAACCTATTTCTCTTCTGACCTGTAATATCCCATGACCCCTGGGAAGCCCTGGTCCCACCAGGCCAAGCCCCTGGCTGATCAGATACAGGGAAGTAACTTGACCTATGAAACACCATACTCACTTGCTATCAAGTATAAACGCCATGTGGGACGCCTGGGTGGCTCAGTCGGTTAAGCGTCTGCCTTCGGCTCAGGTCATGATCCCAGGGTCCTGGGATCAAGTCCCACATCGGGCTCCTTGCTGAGCAAGAAGCCTGCTTCTCCCTCTGCCTGCCTCTGTCTCTCTCTCTCTGATAAATAAATAAAATCTTGAAAAAAAAAAAAGTATAAACGCCATGTGGTGCTTGAGTGCTCTTATTACTTGGTTTTCAAAATCAAGTTCAAGCAGAACAAAGTAATCCTTAAAACAGCTTTCACAAATAATCCACGAGATAAACTTCACCTCTGGCTCCTCTAAACAGTATCGTTACTCTAGGAACACAGAGTATAGTCAGTTGGCTGCTTTGAAACCTTAAAAAGCACATTCATAAATATACGTCTACATATTAAAACATTAAATACATCCAGGCACAGTTGCTGTGCAGTTTTTGCTACAAGCAGCAGCTTATCAGCCGTGTATTATGACGTAGATACTTGAGAACTCAATTCTGCATCTTCTTGCTTTCTACATTTCTTCATAACACTAACTGTACCATTAGCCAGGAAAACCACAGCGATGAGTGCAAAATACCCAGCGTAGATCAGGAACTAAAGGGGATGGGGAAAGAAGTAATGTAGAGAATTATCAATTAGAAGATGAGATGTTTTATTTTATATATGTGAACATATCCTATAATTAAAGGTATATTCAGTTTCTCAGGAAGCCTTCACAAAACACTGTATGCTTATACAACCTGCCAGGTGCTGACAATAAAACGAGGTAGCACAGCCTGGTGGGATGAAAGCCTGACCGCCTCAGTGTGGCTCCTGACTCCATCCCTTACTAGCTGTGTGACCCTCACTGAGATACTTCATCTCTGAGCCTCGACTTCATTTACAAAATGGAACTCACAACACTCCCTACTTTACAGGGTTGCTTGGAAGTGATGAGATCATGTATATAAGTGTTTATTAGCACACAATGCTAAGGCTGCTAATACTACTGGTTTTTTGGGTTTTTTTTCTTATTTTTGTTACTGTTATTGTTACAAATGAATCATGGTCTCTTGCCCCCAAGTTGGTAGGTTAAGTGTGACTAGCAGGCCAAATTCTGAAGATAAAGAACTTCTGTTCTTCCCCAGACGAGGGCAGTAGAAAGTCAACTATATTCCATTACGGGATTTCCTTTTACTTTTCATACGCATCTTCTCTAGGCTAATATTTGAATGTGACTATATAGTTTATCAGCATCTTCATCATGATCATCATCTTCTTAAAAGAACTTATGAAATAACTATCAGCTGGCTCATGAGTGCCATATGGGTGCCACTGTAAGTCTTCGAGCCAGGTTCTTTAAAATTTGGATACATTTTCCTATAGGAAACCTGTTGATTAATTATGGCAGTTAAGAGTTTCAGCAGAGCCTACACAATTCGAGAATTATTAATTTTTAAACCCACTATTTCTATAGCAGGATGATAAGCACTTAGTTTCTCTCCTATCCTCCATTCCAAATCTAAGCACCTAACCCTTGAGAGGTCTTCTCAAGGTGTTCACTGCTGGTAGTAATTGGGGAACATACAGAAAGTAATAAGCTCCCACTCCTCTGCTCCCCCCGCCCACCTTTTTGAGGCAGTATGATCCAGTGAGGGATGATTAGGCTTTAGAATTAGAAGCTGGTTTAAATCCCAGCTTTGCCACATCATTACTGACCGTGCAACCTTAAACAACACTTTACATTACGTAACATCTCTCGGACTCATTCTCTCGATGTCCAAGCCTGACAACGACCTTGCAAAACGCTATACAGAGTACCTGGCACACAGAAAGCACTCGGTGCCCATCAGCTACTATGATTATCATTTCTGTTAGATCTCTTTAGTAAAAACAAAGTTAATTACTGCTACCATGTTGGGCCTTTGTATAGTAAGAAAACTAATATCTAAGTATGGAGGGAGTCATCTAGGCTGGGATGGGGGTGAGGTAGGCACTTTTTGATTCAATTGCCCATTTTGCCAGAGTACAGAGCAAGCCCCACCTATGAACTCACAACGCACGAAGCATATACGACTGTACGCTTCCTGAATGAACACAAGTATCCACAATGTCACAGTGTGCAGCTGTCTCCTCGAGGGGTCACTTGTTAAGAATCTCCATGCTATTCAGCAGCAGCAAGTCACTACCCTGGTATTTGGGTGGGTGGTATTTTCGATAAAGAAGGGAGGAGTCATACAGTACTGTGAGATGGAGCAGAGCATCTCAAACACGGGATACAGTGTTCCACGCACAGAATTAAAAATGGAAGGAAATACTGGATGAGGAAGCAGAAAAGCTCGGCCTGGAAGGAACCAACATTACTTCTTGGCTCTACTGGGCTGTTTAGTAATGTTCAGCTCAGAAATGTTCTAGGTCCCCATCAAAAAGATGATGGTCCCAACATCCTCCAGGGAGAAAAGAACTAAGGATGGGGGTTGACTAAAGGAAGGAGGGAACACTTCTACTTTTTATTTTATATCTGTCTACACTGTTTGAATTTGCTTTCATGAAGATCCACTCGGTCACCCTGATCGAGTGATAACATCTTGAGTGTTGAAACAAAAATCTTACCTGAGTGGTGATGTCTAAGCCAAGGCCACTGGAATCCACCACAATGAGGGTGAGCAGTGTCTGCAGGGCCAGAGCACTGAAGGTGTTCACACCAAACACCAGGGCATAGCGCTCCATGCTGAGGTTAGCAGCAATCTGAAAACTTAAAACAATCCACAAAAGAAGAATGAATAGATAAGAATCACTTCCGAGGTGGTTAAGATTTCTACTTCAGTTGTGAAGAGTAGCCCCTTCTTTCTATTGTCACTTCCCTTGCCAACCAGGTGAAAAGCATGTTGTTGCTAAGCGGTGTAAAGCTCATGCAAACTTCCGAACAGAGTAGGAATATACGAACAAGGAAATAAATGAGCCTTACCTAAGTGCTTCCTCAGGAGAAAAACATATAATACAATGCTTCCTCCTGTTTGCCTCTTTTAACTAGAAATTTCAATTGGTTTGTAAAGAAACCAAAAAAGTTTATCCTGTCACAACTTTTCCGAATGCTTCTTTGACTCAAAATACATACGTTGCTATAGTGATGAGTAACATGTAGATGATTCTGAAGACCACATAGGATGTGTAGCACACCCAGATGTTGCACACAGTATCCATGATATACACGGAGGCAGCAATCAGCAGGGAAAACAGAGACAGCGTCATCTCCCCCCACGTTGACCAGGATATTTTTATGTAACCCACTGCAAACACGGCAACAGCACCTACAAAACAAGACAGAGAAAACCGATCCAGTTACTTTGCTAAACAAGTGCTCTTTTAATGAATTAAAAATTCAACTTAGATTATTAAATTTTTAAAACCTTGCAACTTATAAATAGGGTAGCTCAAGATTAGGGAGTGTCTTGAAAGTCAGGTAGAGAATTTTGGACTTGATGGAATAAATAACATGGAGCCACACTGAGCGACAAGGAGAGACTGAATGAGAGCAACTGATAATGAGATGGAAAAGGAGGACACAGACCCAGGGATGCTGCTGAGGAAAAGCCACTGAGGCTGGCGCAAGGCAGGAGTCAAAAACAGCCACTGCTTCCAGCTCAACAATGTGGCTGGAGGGATCACCCCCTCTCCTAACTGAGGAGCTGTTTAGAACATGGCAAAAGGGCATCTCTGCTCTTTGGTAACATGACGAGGCTGATAATGATAGCTAAAATGTGCAGAGTGCTTTCTAAGTGCCAGACACAGTTGTAAGTGTTTATAGAGATCATGGGATCTCTTCTAAAAATCTTAAGAAGTAGGTCAACAAATTAGAAAGGGGCGATAGAATACAATGGTCAAGGACACAGGCTCTGAGTTCAAATCCTGACTTTACTACTTACCATCTATCTGATCTTGGGCAGGTTATCAACCTATCCGTCCGTGTTTCCTTAACTGTAAAATACGGATAGCAACTGTACGTGTCTCAGGCATTTTGTGGGGACTGAGTTAATACACGTAAGTCCTTAGAATAGCACTTACTGCATATTAACACTCAACATATAGTAGCCATTGCTATAAACTACTGTATATTGCCATTCAAAGTTTCACATCAAGTGGCAAAAGCACCTTACAAATACAGAGATAATGGAAACCTGAATAAGAAGACAATTTTGAAAATCACTTACATTAAGGCTTCCCTAAAGGACATAAAGAATTCAAGTTTGTTAATCATGCTCATCCACGACTTGAGCGCTGCTAAATTTCTTCCTAAATTACAAAATCAGAACTCAAAATAAAGAAACCATTCCTTGGGGTCACTTCAAATTTAGGAGGGGAGGGGAAATCTGATTAATGTTGACCAAACCACCAGAGGGAGAACCACCGCCCCACCCTGCTTACCCAGGAGGGTGGACACGGCCTCCACACCACCATTGTAGACAGCATCATTGCGAGAGGGCATCACCTTCTCCCACAGGCCCTGTGTGTAGTTCACCACCTGGAAATAGCCACAGGTGGAGAGGGCCCACCACACAGACCAGCAGAGCAGAGGGCGAGAGGAGTAGCACATCAAGAAGTCATTCCACAGGACCTTCAGCACAAGGAGACGGTCTGGCTTGGGTTCCTACAGAGGAAAAGGGGAAGAAAGCTCAAATACTAGGAAGGCAACCACAGAAAACAACTGTTAGAGACTTCATGTTCTATTTGACACACATTTTTCTTTGTCCTTGTGAAAACCAACTGCTTATTTATTTTTATGCATACAAATGGCATGGAGGCATACTCCATTTTATTGTGCTTCCCTTTACTGCACTTTGCAAATATGTGTTTTTAACTAATGGAAGGTTTATGGCAACTCTGTGTCGAGCAAGTCTATCAAGAGCCAGGTTTCCCACGGTGTTTGTCACATCGTGTCTTTCTGTCACATTTTGATAATTCTCACAATATTTCAAACTTTTTCATTATTGTATTTTTTATAGTGATCTGTGATCAGTGGTCTCTGATGTTACTACTGTAATTGTTTTGGGGTGCCATGAACAGTACCCACATAAGACGGCCAACTTAATCAGTAAATGTGTGTGTTCTGTCTGCCCTACCAACTGGCCACTCTCTATTTCCCTCTTTTCAGGCCTCCCTATTCCCTGAGGCACAGCAACATTGAGATTAGGCCAATTAATAACCCTAAAATGGCCTCTAACAGTACCTTCTGCTATGCTTTTGTTCTATTTCCTTTGCCTAGAATGTTCTTCACTATTCTTCTATTCAAATCTTATCTGACTCCCAAAGTCTATCTCAAACACCAGGTCTTGCAGGGCATGAGAACCTCCAGATGTGAACACAGGTAGGTATAGTTGGTATAGTTGGGTGTTTGCAAGGCCAAGTTACAATACCATGCATTTCTCAGCCCTGCTGTGCACAGAGGGGGACTAGTTTGTAGCCAAAACAACAGCTAGGATAGAAAAATTTCCGAGCGTAAGTTTGCTTCTTTTATTAAGTGCTTCTGAAGGACACAATCCCAATACTAACTCTTGCTACAAACAACAAACATTTTCATGACGAAAAGGAGACTATCATTATCTCCTCAGCTGTTGATATTCCATTATCCGAAACACAGTAAAAACATACAGAGTGAGACTTAAGTGATGGTAACAAGTAATGTACATTTGGTTTCAAGAAAAAAAGACAAAAACAAAATATGGATCAGGGAAGAATTGGTACTATTGAGACAGGTTTGCAATTTAGCAACAGTGAAGTTCTCGCCAAACATAAAATGCTTCTGGGACACTCTCTCTCCTGCTCCGGCCTGTTGTACACTTACTCTGCTCCCAGATCAGTCATTCTTGCCTTGGCCTGGTATCTCACCGAGCCCTCATTCCTAAACCAGAAAGTAGGGCATTAACCACCGGTTAAGAGTTGACCTGTCTGGGGCGCCTGGGTGGCTCAGTCAAGCATCTACCTTCGGCTCAGGTCATGATCCCGGGGTCCTGGGATTGAGCCCCGCATCAGGCTCCCTGCTCCGCGGGAAGCCTGCTTCTCCCTGTCCCACTCCCCCTGCTTGTGTTCCCTCTCTTGTTGTCTCTGTCAAATAAATAAATAAAAATCTTGCAAAAAAAAAAAAAAAAGAGTTGACCTGTCTTTGGCTACTGTTTTGGGGAGAGTACACTTATCTGAAGTTCAAGGGCACTAAGCTATAACAGGGAAGGGCACAACCATGTATGGCTACACACTCTCTCCCCTCATCCCAACTCAGACACATTCATTGGCCGGGGTGTGACTGGAGATATCCAGAGGGAATGGTTTGTGACAAGGAAAAGGCAGACTATGTCCTTCATGTGAGTCTCTATACAATTCTGGCTTTGTGCTTGGGGCCAGCCTGGAGGGAAAGGGGGCCCACTGTCCCAACACAGTCCTCCCACCAGTTACTGTCACCATTTCATTTCTTTAGATTCTGAAAGCTATTTTAACATGAAAAGACATAGGAAGATAAGTATCACATACCATGGAGCAAAAAACCCCATGCAGTTATGAAACTCCATGTAGACTATAATTTCATGTACTATAAAATATATACTTATGAATACATACTTATGTATATATGAAAAGAGATGTTTAGGAAGGTCACTAAACTATTAATAGTTTATTAATACAATCTACTATTGTGGTGCTAGCAGATCAGATGATTCTGACTTTTTATGTAGTTTTCTTTTACTGTTTAATTAAAAAATGAAGTATAAATCTTTTTATAAAATCAGATTTTTTCCTATTAAGATGATATATTTATTACCTATATATTTTATCTATAGTGACTCTTGAAATTAAGTAAATAAAGGCCATTTTCTCCCTAAAATGCGAGGATAATCTCAGTGGAATGAGAACCAAGCAATGCTCCATGGATGCCTACTCACACCATCCCTAAACTCAACTCCTACTCATTTATCACAATGGGCATCTAGCTTCAGATTTCACTTCAAGAATGGGTTCTGACTCTATAAACAAAACAAAACAACAAAAACAACAACAAAAAACCTTGGAAAAATTACTTCTCTTCACCAAGGAACAGGAGTCTCTAATACAGTGGTTTCTGAAGTCAACTGGATCTGGGTTTGAATTTTGACCGTGCTACTTTCTATGTGCCCTTGGGTGAGTTATCTGATGTAAGCTTCCATTCCCTCAACTGTACGAGGGGGACAATGATACCTACATCACAGAGTTTTTATAAGGATTAAACGAGCTAATGAATCTAAGATTCTTAGCACAGTATCCAAGTACCCAGGTCAAAATAAATGGGAGCTGAGGCGATAATGATGATAAAGAACAGCAGGAGTATACCTGCCTACACGCAGATGGAAAAAATTTCTAAATCTTAGGCTTTTTACTATAAAATGGAAATTAATGTTTATTTCAACAGGCTTTTGGAAGAACTAAATGGGTGTTACTCAGTATGTAGCAAGTGCTCACTAAATGCTGATTTCCTTTGTACTCTATCATGACCCACTGATACAATCAACGAATATTTACGAGTCCCCATACTGCGTGGTTGGCGATAGATTCTGGGAATACAGCAGAAAAGTCCCTGCCCTCATTAAACTGACATTTTGGTAAGGGAGATAGACGATAAACACACACACATGAGAGAGTTTACAGTAGGAATGATACTATGAAGAAAAGAAAGCAGGTAATGGGCTGGCAAGGGACCGTGGTAGAGAAAAGGAAGGACAATGAGAGTGTCGAAAGGCTTTCTGAAAAGCTCATGTCTGAGTTGATACCTGAGTGAAATATGGAACCAGCCATGAAAGTCTGAATGAAGGGCAGTCCTGACTGAGAATCTTCGGGCTGAAGTTCCGAAGTGGGAATAAGTTTGATGTGTTTCAGCCAGGTCCATGTGGAGCAGAGCCGCGAAATAAGGCCAGATTGTAGGGGGTCTCAAGGCCACAATGCGAGTTTTGGATTTTCTTCTACATACCATAGGAAACTATGTGGGGGTGAGGGATAAGATAAGTAGGGTTTAATGCCTAAACTGAAGATTTAAGTCAAGGGCAGGTGACTGCAATTAAACCACTTCTATGATATTATGTGTTCCTAACTATACGGGTGACTGGACAGGAAAGGACAAGGTGTTCGTGTCATGCCTGGCAATCTGAAGAAAAATGTACCTTCAGATCAATCAGCTTGTAAAACTCAGTATTCTAGAGCTAAGGAAAGTTTAGTGATCATCCGGTTTAACATTCTACGTTTAAGAGTAGCCTCAGTTAAAGAATTAGTGGTAGAATTAGTACCGGATTCTAGTGACACCTTTCATAAAGTTCAGAAGACCAAGGGGAACCAATTCAAAGTGAAAGATTATTTGCAGCCTCACAATAACTATCTGCAGTGAAGGCACAAAGCTGTTCTTGATTACTCATGTCTAATGATAAAGATAACAGAAATGAATATATATTGATTATCTACTACAAATACTCACTTGAGACCCTTACATTGCCTCTCAATTTAACACTCGAAATAACCCTGTGAGGTAGACAGAAGAATGAGAAAGAAACTAAAGTCTCAAAGAATTAAGTAACTTGCCCAAGATCACCCTGTTGGTAAGTACTTGAATGCTGGTTTGATCTTCAAAATCCACTATGGTGTGCTGCTAGAAATTATAGTAAGTACACAGTGGGAACATTAATGTTGCTACACTCAAACACACACATACACAAAGAATGCTTACTCATCGTAAAGGGTATCAGTCTACAAATAAAAGTATAGCTAAAAGGTATTGTTTATTAAGTATTAATTGTGTGTCAGGCCCTGTGCTAAAGAAGTGGCTTAATTTCTATCATTTCTAATGGATGAGCAATTGAAAATAAACCAGGTCCAATTATAGGCCAAGCACAGAAGGAATCCCGTTTCCTATTTAGGAAAGAGAACACCTGGCCTTGCTGGGATGTCGACATACTCTGCCCCACAGCAATAGGCTCATTCTGAAAAGAACTCACAAATACTGTAAGGTAACTTGTGGACGGGGCTGTCACTTTGACTCCTACTTCATTTTCCCTTTCCATAAAGTCAAGATCAAACTACCCACCCACCTACCTACTCTTCTTTACTATATTTACCACAATTATGATTTACAGTTCGGTTATGGGCTTTGTCAACTTAATATGGCGTGGCGATCCCCAATATCCATATTCTGACTTCCTTCAAGCTTGTCAAGAGAAACAGCACTATTTTAGCCCTATACAGCTGCCAAGGATATGATGGAACTGACTTGCTTCTAACTTTTACCACACTGTAGCCAACATGATGGTTCTGACCATGTTGTCGCCCCAGTGAAAGGCTTTATGCAGCCAAAGTACAGATCAAAGTGGACCTCATATATGCTCTTTAATGATGTTACAGAGTCTATCAGCGCAATTCGGCACAAGCCACTAATCCCTGTTCCCAATCCTTATCTCTAAAATGAGGTTGATGGCATCTGAAGTCCCTTGTAACTTTAAGATATTCTGACAGTCCTACGGCCTGTGGTTAGAATCACTTCAAACTCTAAAATTTCATAATTCTTCAGCATGTCAAGTACTGACATTTTGCATATGTATAAACAGCAAATGTCAAGCTGGTCTAAGACAGAGTTTTTAAAATGGTCAGTTACAACTCATTAACAGGTAATAAAATCAATGTAGTGGGCAGTGATCTGCATTGTAAAAAATGAAATGAATAAAACAAATAATATACGATATGTTAAAGTTAAAAAATTAAAACTAAAATAAAACTGCAAAGTTTTTACCAAACAAATGAATTCATCAAACTACTGATAAAGTATTGTGCTGTAAAACCTCTGCTTCAGTTATATAGAAAATATATACACACCTACAAGTGGAACTTGTTCCTATGTAAGATGTGTTTCTTACCACGTTTCTTACTCATGTTCAAAATGGTTTAAAATTTACTGGTCTATACAAATCTTTAGAAGTATGGCCAATGTTAATATTTAAAATATATATATATAGATAGGTATTATGCATATGTATATACATATTAATTTTAGTAGTCATTTTAACACATTTGAAACAGAATTTTAAAAGGGTCCTTATTCTTTTTCTCTACTATATAAGATCAAATGATTATAACTCTTTCCCTCCTCCATCAACCCTTTGTTGACTTGCCAACATCACTTAACAAACTATGAAGGAATCAGCATTGCATTCCTACTTAATCCTGGGAATTTGATTGATGCTGCTACAGGTGCCCTAGTAATCAAAGTGAGTTTCATGACCAGAGTCACCTAGGCTCAAGCTCTTTGGGATGATAATCTAAGTTTCAACTAGTAACCACAAGTGAAGAGCAGGGGTAGGCGTCAGAGAGTAATTAGATGCCACATGGAAACAATTTGAGTTAACTCCAGGTGGGGAGCCGAAAACCACTCATGTGGGTCCTCTACTCTCATTCAGACTACAAGGCTTATAGAGCTCAGTTTTATGACTGACAGAGCCCACCAGCAGAGTGAGAATGTTAACAGGTTATTTCCAAACATGCCCCATGAAAGCGAAGACTAATTCAGTATGGTTGGAATGAACCTTGCCCCTCGCAGCTTATAACCTGTTGGAAAGATAAAAAGCTTTTATAGAGAAAGGTGAATGATTGGGGGAAGCAATTAATCTTCCTGGCTAGCCAGAACGTATGGATGGATTATTCTTTTTTTTTTTTAAAGATTTTATTTATTTATTTGACAGAGAAAGACACAGCGAGAGAGGGAACACAAACGGGGAGTGGGAGAGGGAGAAGCAGACTCCCTGCCGAGCAGGGAGCCCGATGCGGGACTCGATCCAGGGACTCCAGGATCATGACCTGAGCCGAAGGCAGTCACCCAACCAACTGAGCCACCCAGGCACCCTGGATGGATTATTCTAATGCCATACCTAAGAGACAATTTCATAGTCACACTTTTAATATGTATTCCATCATCATCTTAAATTTTCCTCTTGTGATTATCTTCCTCTGTATTATTCATTACTATCCCACTGTGGGGAAGTGTCAATTGAAAATATAGATATCACTTCCAGCACAGAAGAGGAAGTTAAGTTTCTAACCTTAAATACTTCGGGTTTCAATTCAGAAAACTAGAAGTAGATATTCATCATTTATTGGAATCATTTCATCTATTCATTTAGCAATATTTTCTGAGTGCTTTCTTTATATACCAAGTACTGGGCATCTCTGTCACAAGAAATACAATGTTGTGTAGTCTGACTCTGGAGATCATTCACTCCAAATATATTTGTCATCCCTTATATAAATCAGCCTTACCTTTAATCAATGAATGAACCAATGGACCAACTCTGGATAAAATTGAACAGATGAGTACAAGATCTAGAAAGAGGGGGTGTGTCCTGTCTGGTCACCACTGCTCTAGCAACCACAAGACATTTAAGGCTAAACTTACCGGCTCCTCCTTATTTAGAGGGATTTTTGACTCAATGTCCTCCCACCCAGGAAGGTGGTTAGAAGCTGAGGTGTTGGTTACAATGCCGCCATTTTGTGCCTTGATGCCATTCATTCTCTGGCAAGTGGAAGGAACATGGTGAAAGAAAAGGCTCTTCTGTGGCATAGGCAGAAACCAGGCCACAGCAAAAGCCACAGAAACACAGGTAAGAGAGATGACATTCAGACTGAACAGGGACCAGCCTGCCACGGAGACGAGGATTTGCCCCAGGACAGAGCCCACAGTAAAGCCCACCAAGGTGGCACTCCGACAGTAACTTGTGACTTTCTGGTACATGTTGAGGTCTACCACGCTGTAGATATAGGAGTAATAGGCAATTTCAGTGGCTGTGGCGATGCCATAGAAGAATTCTAAGAACTGGATGGCCAGCAGTCCTTGGGCGTAGAGCAGCATGAACCATGTAACAATAAGGCTGAGTCCCTGCAGCAGAATGACAGGCTTATAACGGAGGTAGTCCGTGGCAAGGAACACAGGGAACAGCAGCACCAGGTAAGAGTAAGTCCATACTGGATAAATTTCATTTAAGACCTAAAAGAAAAAGAAAATTTAAAACCCATTAGTGGTATCAACAGACCTGGAATATTCATAACAATTTATTCTTATAAAACAACCTACCAATACCTCTAATAAATCATCCTTATCAACCAAAGAGATCTCAACAACAATTCTGATAATTGTTTGGCATATACTTTCCCATTTTCACCCCATCATCTTTTTCTGAAAATCCTCCCCCTTCATCAAGGCCTAGCTGGAAGCCGTCCTCGTCCCGGCAGACTTTGCTGAGCTGACAGTGTTCGTGGAGCAACCCTCGGAGCTCCCCTGACCTTTGTGTGTGCCCGTCCCCCCAGGTCCCACGCAGCACTGCTTCCTAACCGAGGTTGCACATCTCCCACGGAGCTTTAAAAAATGCGGATGCCTAGCCAACAACCTCCCAGGAGACTTTTGTCCGAGCCAGAGCTGAGGACCACTGCCTTAGAGGGCAGACTCCTGAGGGCTGACTCACTGTCCAACGCTGACCTGCACAGCCTAGCAACCAGCAAGCTGTGTGCAGGGTACTTGGCTCAATAACTGTTTTGGAAACAGGTTTAAGTGTTTGGGAATCATCATCGATTCTCCCTTCTAGCCACAGAATAGGGAGCCTTGATCCTACCATCTGATTAGGTTTCTCTGATTTTAAGTTTTATTGCTTGGGGGGAACAGATAAAGAGGACAGTTCTGTCCTAGTCTTGACAGAATAATTATCTGTGGATGATAGGATTATAGGCAACTTTGATGTCCTTCTTTTTGCTTGTCTATAATATGAAAAGGATAGAAGTTTTTGTTTTTAATGGATTTTTAAAATTGGAAGAAAGTAGAAATAATCTCTAAAATAAGCTCTCCGCCATACAGACCCCACTGGGATTTCACCCCCAACATTTGATGTGTGATTATCGACAAGTTCCCTTTAGGTTTCGTCTCCATTACCAGTAAAAGAAGCATAAACCCTACACCACAGGGTTGCTTGTTGCAAGGATTAAATGAGAGGATACAGGCAAATCACTCCCTCATTGTATGTATTTAGAGGTCAAGACTTGAGGACTGAAGCTGAAACAGACCCTCTGGGACAATATGAATGAAGTAATTCAACTGACCTGCCATCTCCATTGTTCCAGTATCAATCACTATAGGAGACCCTCTCCTCTTTTATACCTACCATGTCTGGCAAGGTCCTGGGGATGTATGTAAGTTGGTTTTTTAAATGATCATTTCAAAGTCTAGATCAGTGGCCCTGATTTTTAAGTGCTTTCTGAAAGGCAGTCTTGGTAATAGGCTAAATAATTGGCCATGGAGCGTCTAATCCTAGACTCTGACAATCTAAGGCCAAGGGCAACTTTCTTTTTAACTCTCATGTATGCTTCAGTTCACCCAAATGTAAAATGGGCTGTGTTCAGGGTTTAGAGGAACAATAAAGTAAACAGTTATTGTAAAATCTTTTGCTAGTGCAGAGCACAACTACAAAAGCAAAACATAATCTGAAATATATTCCAGACTTGATTCCTTTTTTGATTGGCCAGATATCAAAAGTAACTGGTCTAATAGTCTCACCTTCATAATTTTAGCCTAATTTGTATTCGCATAAATCATTTAGCAATCTCCACTCGATCAGGAAATTTCTTGCACCTGAATATGGGTATGAAAAGAATAATCGTGACCTGTAGAAATGACTGTTATTTCAAAAGTGTGTAAATTTTAGCGACTGAGGAACAAAGTGCACTTGGCTGGCACCACCACAGCCTACGACACCTCAGCAGAAAACCAAAGGGGACAGATTAACTTTGAGATAAAAGCTGTGACTTTTCACAGTGGTGTTCCATTCACGACACCCCACTCTTTTTTTGCCTCTGGTTTTATAGACAGTCTCCTCTAGTTAAGTGTGAAACTGCCTCCTCTAACTCCACACGTTTATTCACCTTCACGTTTTCCCAACACAACAACACAAACCATTAGCCGCCATGCCTTTGCTTTACAAACACTCTCCATCACTTCCTTCCACACCCCACGTTCTCCTGTTCCCACCACACCCTTCAGGACTTCGACTTCTTCACTCCAGCAATATTGTCTGTACCTACGCATGTTCCATACCCTTCAATAACGGCTGTCCCAAAATGATTAACTGCTAGGTTTTTGTTATGGAAATCTCTTCCTTTTAATTATCAACTTAACGTGCTTATGAGTCTTATTCTACTCCTAACACAAAACCACAATTAAGGTAACAAAGATGAGGAAAAGGAACCTGGGCAAACCTGCAATGCCAAGTAGGAATAAAATTAAAGGCGGGTGGAGGGGGAAGAGATGGGTTCTCTTTAACTCATTCTACATGAGAAACCTGACTTTTCTCCTATGAGAGAGATCAACCCAAGATGAATGTCCCTCTCACAGTGTTATCAGCATTATAATAGCAAAGGTCTACTGAAGCACCACACACTATGCTAATTGCCTCACCTATCTTACTTCATTTAATCCAAACAATAACCCTAAGAGGTAGATGCTTTTATTACCTCTGTTTTACAAACTGAGGAAACCTGACCTTACAGA
Organism: Leptonychotes weddellii; assembly: GCF_054177405.1. Lineage (NCBI taxonomy): Eukaryota > Metazoa > Chordata > Mammalia > Carnivora > Phocidae > Leptonychotes > Leptonychotes weddellii. Next base: position 87,722,708 of record NC_138374.1, read on the forward strand.
AAGGTTAAGTAAGCTACCCCAAGTTATCACAGCCAGCATTGGCAGAGGAAGGATCAGAACCTTGATATTCTGAATCCACCACACTAAAATGCCTCATTTCTTCAATCAGAAAACTGTTGCTGGTCATCTACTATGTTCCGGGGCTATTTCTAATGCCGGCAGCAGCTTTTTCAACCTATATTAAGGTGCTTTTATAGGGCATTCACGAAGATTAAGACCACACATTCTCCAGAGCTCAGCCATTGGGTCTCCAAAAGATCCTTTCTTTTTCAATGCTACCACGGACAAACTGTTACACCAAAAAAATGTTTCTTCAATAGATACTTTTAATCCTGAAGGGAAACTTCCCACATGCAAAAATGTACAAATTACAGACTCTTATTGTCCATACCCTGGACAATACCTGCTTATCTGAGGTAAAATCTGCCATGTGAGCAAAGGGAATTGATTTTATCTTAAGGTGCCTTTCACCATTCTTTGGATCAGAACTTGTTTGTGCTTTTTTCTGAGATACAGAAAGTCAGGAGAAAACATGTTCATTTTAAGCTCTAATTCGGATTTAGACTTTATTTTAGAATCCAGTTTCAATTAAACGACTAGTTAATAAACTCTTATTTGCACAATATTTTAAGCTGTGTGGATTACAAAAAATAAAATAAAATAAAACAAATCCTCAGTTCTTCAGGAGTTCTGAACCTAATGAGCAATATATATTCGTACGTTATTGATAAGAGAGACAGGAAATATGGGGTTACTTCTTTGAGGTGGACCTTGAAGGAGAAGAAAGTTAGAGGCTAACAAACATATGCACAGATGGGTACAGGAAGCTTATTCCAAGCAGAGATCACACTTTGAGTACAGACTGGTAGAGGAGAGACTGGATATGCTGGATTTATGACTAGAAGATTGATGTGGATGGCATGTGGGCATGTGGAAGATGCAAGGAGAGGAAAGATGTAGCAGGAGATAAGGCTGTTAAGGAAGGTAAGAACCAAATTCTGTAGGACTCTGAATATCAGACACAATAGGTAGAAAGTTGTTTTTTTTTTTATCATCAAAGAAAGGTAGTGAATGTCTGTCAAATCACATGCTAAAAAAGATGAATAAAAAACTGTTGGAGATACAGAGCTCTATTTTATTAAAAGTTTGGCTTCATCTATTAGAACACAGCCCATTTTTAACTTCTTTAAAACTTAGAAAGTGTGTGTGCCGGGGACGCCTAGGTGGCTCAGTTGGCTAAGCGTCTGCCTTTGGCTCAGGTCATGATAGGGTCCTGGGACCGAGCCCCACATTGGGCTCGCTGCTCAGCGGGAAGTCTGCTTCTCCCTCTACCTCTGCCCCTTCCCAGCCCCCCACCCGCTTGTGCTCTCCCTCTCTCAAATAAGTAAATAAAATCTTAAACAAAACAAAACAAAACCTTAGAAACTGGTACCTGAAACAGGTAAACATTTTTCCTGAAATCTCAAAATCCTTTGAGCACGCAAAGATAGAGGACATTCTGTCCTTCTTTTCCTTCTTCTGCCTTTGGACTTGGTTAACAATAGCTCCATTTAAGACGATCTAAGTTGGTCCTTCTGAAGTTTTACAAGTAAATACAAATCTCAACACAAACATCACTGACCATGACCTGACATTCACTTTGCCTAAAAATCATATTAATATTTTTTATTAACTGTCCACTGGTGAAAGCAAGCATTAGGTCAGAAAGGAGAACAAGTTGTTCTATTTATTTCAGTTATTAGATATTTTAAAAACCCAGGGTTCCGGAGAGGGTGAACAGAGCCATACTGTGCACGAACCACCAGCATCAGCCAAGGTCCAAGGTCCTCATAGACAAATGACCTCCTTTCTAGACCACCAGATTTCTTTTCAAACTCTGCCCTCACCTGCCTCCAATTTGCAATAACAGAAATTGTGCTATGTGTTTGTTACATAATCAGCAAATATTTATATTTACCAGGTCTAGCACCCTTGTTCTACTCCAATGCCACTGAACGTATTGCACTCACCCTAGAAAGCTCTCTGATTAGACAGGGCACATGATGACACATGACATAACAACTCCTCTGCCCAGGGCATATGACAAAACAGATCAACTTTCAAATACCAATGTTGGGAGCATGTTTCTCCCCGTGTGCCCCTCTCTCAAGCAAGGTGCACACACTGTGCAGATCACATGGCAGTTCACATGAAACTTTCATTGTAAGCAGCTCAGGAAGTATCATTTCTGCTTCAGTGACTGCACCTCAGAGTCAGTGGCTGTCTCCAGAATCACTCTCTCATATTTACTGCAATAATTTTCTTCTTGCAAAATCATTCTGTTCACAATGTTAAAAAACGTAACCAGTGTTAAAATTCAAATAGGTAACGAGTAACGGTGACTGTGCTTTGCGGGGTGGTCCTTAAGACCGAGAAATAGAAGATCTAAAGTTGGGTAAAAGCCAATGATATTTGCTGGAGTAAGACAATATAAGAAATTCAAATGAAGCCCTCCATTTAGGATTCAACACTGACTTTCAATTCCCTGCTGTGTCCTTGAAAACGGAGCAGCAAAGCACCAACAAACTGGACTGTGAGTAATTATATCCTGCTCTGACCTGTTACGCAGGGATAGTGAGTTGCTACTCAAAGAGGTGATTACTAACCACAGGAAGAAGAGTAAAGTTTAAATGGGAGGGAAGGGAAGGGAGGAAAGGTAGGCATATGAAAAAACAGCTATTCAGCGCCCACTCAGCTTTCACCCTTTGTAGTGTTCTAGAAAGGAATACCAGACCTCCGGTTTCACGCCTGTAGCTGAGAAGCAAAACTAACATCTGTGAACCAACAATTCACCATGCAAGAAAAACTATAATTAAGTGCCAATTATGTGATACCATCTCAGTATCTGCTTTTATCCCAGGAGGTAGGGCATGAGGGGGTACAGCAAGTCCTTGAACAAAGCCTCACCTAATTAATAATCAAAACAAATTAAGATGATGGATTTTTGTTTGTTGTTCTGTTCTGTCCTTATTTGAGTACATCCAACCTGTCGAAGGTAAACAAAGTAAGGTATGGGAAGAAAGAGGGAGCAGCGGGGAGAGGGAAGATTCTTTCACAAAGCAGGGGTTACTTAGCACCTGGTTCCCTACTTTCAGTCAACAAACATTTACTAACCCTTTCCCACGCCCAAAGTACAACTTGCCGTTTTCACTTTTTTCTCCAAATACCCCGCTGCGCCCCCTCCCGCCGCCCAGCCGGAACTGCTGGGCCAATCCGAGCACAGTGCAGAGCAGCAGCATCGGCACTTCGCCTGAAGCGCACGCGTGCTGGGGCTCCTGACACGTGTTCCGAGCCCTTCACAGAAGACTTGCCCCATACAGCCAACAGACGCTCGAAAACCTGCACAGAGTAGTGCAGCGCCAGCACCGAGCCGCCTTCCGACTGCGAAAAGGCAGAGCTCCCTGTCCAGAAAGCGTCCGGAGGCTCGAGCGCCCTTTTCACTCGCTCCTCGCCTGAACCGCCTCCCCAGCGCCCGCTCTCCGCCGTGCCCGCCGCCGGGCCGCCGCCGGGCCGCCTCCGGGCCGCCTCCGCGCCTACCTCCCTCTCCGTCAGGTTCTTGTCGGGTCCCAGCAAGTAGGGGGTCAGGAAGGGCTCGGACGGCCTGAGGCTGGCGAAGAAGCCGTAGGCGCACAGCAGCGCAGTGGGTAAGAACCAGCATTCGCGGGGCACGCGGGCCGTGCGCCGAAGCACGGTGGCAGCCGCCGCCGCCGCCCGCCGGGATCCCGGGCCGGGCACATCCATTCGGGGTGCGGAGGGCGGGGGCCCGGCCCGGCCCCTCTCCTCTCCCTCTCCTCCTCCGCCCGCCTCAGTGAGGCTCTAGCGCTGCCGCGGCGCGGAAACGTGGAATCGCGAGCGGCGCCCTTCTCAGGGGAGCCAGGTCGCGCAGGGCTAACTGCCGCCTCCGCGGGCAGCCCTCCAGTTTTCCCGGCTGCGGACGCCTCGCGTGTTACCGCCCGAATGCGAGACCCACCCCCCAGGACCGCCCCCCCGCCACCGCCCCCGCGCGCGCAGCCAATCGCAGCGGACGCCTAGAATTTGGCTTCTCTCCCATTGGTCGCTGACTCAGAGGATGCGAATGGGCGCGGGCTGAGCGCGAGTTCGCTGACGTCCGCCGACCTGCAGGGCTTGGGCTGAAGACATGGAGGACTCCGGTTGCGGAGCCGCGTTTGTTGCGGCGGTGCGCGCCAGTCAGGCGGAGCGCCTTGCGCGCACGCTGCGGTCGGCTCGGTGTACCTCCCCGAGGGCCTAGTCCCCGCCGAAAGGAATGCGCTGTTCCACATACTCACTCTCTCCCGCTCTTAGTCACCATCCCTCCGGAGTTTATTCAGACTACTCACGAGAGACTGGCTGAGCTGCCAAGGCTCGGGCAAGATTTAACCTTGGGGTGGGGAATGCCAGACCTTTCCTCCCTCAGCTCTCATGTCTTAAGTTGCATTCATCTGCCAATAAAAAGACACTAGAAGCCCAGGATCTAAGCACCCGGGGCGTTTACCAACAGAAGAAAGTGGATAAAACATTTAGAGAATGAACGAGTGCAGTGGAGTCCTAATGAAAGGGCTTTAGCTTTATCTCATTACTTTTTTCAAGCAGGACACCAAGAAGGCAAACATAACTGTAGCTATGGCCTGTGTTTAAAAGGAAAGTGGCAAATCCTGAGTCACTAAAGCAATCAAGAAATATCGATCTCTTTATTAAAAACAAAACAAAACAAAACCAAAAAAGAGGTCTTGGCATAGTTTTCAAGGGCAAAGCATGACAAGAATACCCAGTGCTTTCTCTCATCTCTCTCTAAGCCTCTTTCTGCCTGACTCAGCCTCTGTCCCAATCATTCCACTGCAGACCGAGCTGCACCATTTAAAGCAATTTTTTCCCTCTGTAGTATTTGCAAAGTAGCAGATTCTTTCAGAAGTTAACAGAACCAAGTATTTGGACTCTCTGTTTTGCTTTAATATGTTACCACACATCTAGCTCAATTTTCCTCCTGTGATAGCAAGTAACTTTTTTTTTTTTGCAAGCAGATACATCAGCCACAAAAATGAGTCTACCGGATGCAGCAACCTGCCAGTAAAGGAAAAGATTTGTTTTTAAGGCTGCACAAGTGAATGCACCAAAATATGGGTTGATTAATCTAAAGAAATGCAGTTGACGGTATTTACGTCTACAGTGGGCCTCAAAGTGTGATCCAGAAAATCCTAGGGGTCCCTGGGACCTTTTTAGAGCTCCAGGAAGTCAAACTACTTTCATAATAATACTAAGACTTTATTTCCTTTATTTAATAATAAGCCTTACTTTTCCACTCCAGAGGCTACCTGATATGTGATGACATCATCACACTAAAGGCTAAGAGAATGTGGGCTTGCATGTTTATGTGTTTAATAAACTTTCTGGATTTAATTTCTGATATGGTAAAGATCAGTAGGAATAAGCCACAAAAACAAGAAGTCTTTAGGATCCTAAATAACAGGAATCTTGAGACCAAAAAGCGAGAACATCTAATCTACATAATACAATTATCTAGTTCCTAAACTGCAGCCGTAGTATTTACCTCTCATCATGACGCCAGAGAGAACACCAGTGGTCCTCTTGGCAATTGCTTTGTACATTCAGTGCTTTAGCAGAAGAGAAGAAGGAAAGAGAAAGAAAGAGCAGAGGCCTCAGAAAGAGAAGTCTACCTGTTAAGAACAGCTTTCTGTCCCTTCCCTGAGGCTGAGAGACCTGAACTGTGTTAATCTGTAAGTCACTGGTTCTGAAAATTTCCCTGGTATAAATCACTTAGGCACCTCAAATCCTCTTTGAAATGTTGGGCATTAACAAATAATAATTGTTCTCGAATTGGGCAGAAAATGTTTTCATTATTTTTCTCTAAAAGAGTATGCTAGGCAGAATTCTAAGAATGACCCCCAGTGACCCTTGCCCTTGTATAATCCCTACCCCTTTGAGTGTGGGGTGGAACCCGTGAATTTGATGAGATAATGCACCTGCGACACATTATACGGCAACATGAGATTATCCAGGTGGACCCAATCTAATCACAAGAGCCCTTTAAAAGCAGAGAATTTTCTCCAGATGGTAGCAGAAGAGAAAGAGATATTTGAAGAGTGAGAAAGATTTGATGTGCTGCTGCTGGAGGGGGCTATGTGCCAAGGATGTGGGCTCCCCGTAGTAGTTGAGATTGACTCTTGGTTGACAGCCAGCGAGAATTGGGGATTTCAGTCCTTCGGTCACAAGTAACTGAATTCTGCTAACAACCTAAAAGAGCTGAGAAGTAGATTCTTCTTCAGAGCCTCCAGCCTGTCCAACACCTTAATTTCTGCCTGTGAAACTAGGTAGGGAACACCCAAGCCCACCTGGACTTCTGATGTATAGAACCATGAACTAAATTGTTGTTGTAATTTTTAAAAAAATAATAAAAATTTTAAAAGTTGTAATTTTTTAAGCTGCTAAATTTGCGGTAATTTGTTATGCAGCAATAGGAAAGGAATACAGAGGCAAATAGAATATATTTTTTAAATCAGGGTAGTAGTCACATAATATAAGATTATCCATTAACTCTCTGTATGTACAACTCAGTGGCATTAGTCCATTCGCATTGTTGTGTAACCAGCATTGCTACATAGTTCTAAGACATTTCGCCACTCCAAAAGGAAACTTGTAGCCATTAAGCAATTGCTTTCTCTTCTTCCCTTCCCCCAGCCCCTGGGGAACACTAAATGTGCTTTCTGTTTCTATGGATTTACCTATTCTGGATGTTTCATACAAAGGGAATCATACAGTATGTGACCTTTTTGTATCTAGTTTCTTTCATTTAGCATAATAATTTTAAGGCTCATCAACATTGTAGCAAAGAATCAGTACTTCATCTCTTTTTATGGCTGAAACATATCCCATCTTATGTGTATAACACATTTTGTTTCTCCATGCTTCAATCGATGGACATTTTGGGTTGTTTCTTCTTTTTGGCTATTGTGAATAGTGCTGCTATGAACATGAGTGGGCAAGTGTTTGTTTGAATACTGGTTTTCAGTTATTTTGGGTGCAGAGGAGTGGAATTGCCAGGTCTTTTCATAATTCTGTTTAACTATTTGAGGAACTGCTGAACTGTTTTCTGCGGAGCCTGTACCAGTTAGTGTTCCCACCGGCAATGTACAAGGGTTCCAGTTTCTCCACATCCTTGCCAACACTTGTAGTTTTCCTTTTTTTTTTTTTAAATATGTATCCTAAGGGGTGTGGAGTGGTATCCCATTGTGATTTTCATCTGCATTTCCCTGATGACTAATGCTGTTGAGCACCTTTTCATGTATTTGTTAGCCATGTATATATCTTTTGTGGAGAAATATCCATTCATGTCTTTTGCCCACTTTTGATTGGATTGTTTCTCTTTTTGTTGTTGAGTTGTAAGAATTCTTTATATAATCTGGATATTAGAGCCTTGTCAGAGAGATGACATGCAAATATTTTTGCCTATTCTGTAGGTGTAAATAAGCTATTGAGGGACAGGTTTTTTTTCTCTATTAATATATAAAAGCATGTGGGGATGTGTGTTTTTCAAAAAGAATTATATTATGTACTTTCAAATCTTGCTTTCCTCGGGAATAATTTGTAGAAAACGCTCCATTGTGATAAGGGTAAGCTCTAATTCTTTCTGATGCCCCATTGTGTGGGTGCACTATAATTTATTTATGGCCATTGACTCTGTTTCTAGGTTTTTGTTCACTGCCCACAATGCTGCAATTAACATCCTTGTACAATATATGTCTATGTATTGTTTGCTTCATTTTTATGAAATTTATTTCCAGGAGTGGGATAGCCGGGTCAGAGTATATGCGTTTTTTTATTTTAATAGGCATTGTTCAGTTGTTTTCCATAAACCAGCAACATGAGAATATTTGTTTTGCACTGCATCCTTGCCAACAATAGGTGTAATCAATTTTTTGTTTTAATTTTTGCTAGTCGGATAGGTGGAAAATCAGTGGTTCTCAACTTGTAGTGATTTTTGTCCCTTCCAGGAGACATTTGGCAAAGTCTGGAGATATTTTTGACTGTCATAATTGTTAGTCATGGTGGGTGATAGGTGCTACTAGCTTATAGTGGACTGAGCCAGGAACTCTGCCAAACATCCTACCATCCCAAAGACAGCCCCACAACAAAGAGTTATCCAGCCTACAAGGCCAACAGTGCCAAGGTTGAGAAACCCTGGTATAAAGAGCTACCCCCTTTTATCTTCAGTTTGAAAGTCTTTATGGGTGAGTTTGAACATCTTTCCATATGTTTGTAAGCTGTTTGGATTTACTTTTCTGTATTTTACCTATCTTTGTCCTTTGCTCATTTTTCTTATGGTTGTTTATCCCTATCTTATCAACTAATGAGAGCCTTTTATATTTTATAAACCCTTTGTCCTCTTCATTGAAAATATTATTTTTTAAAATACACTTTTTATTGACTTGTTTGCCAAATAGTCAAATCTTATTGAAGAACATAAAGCAAAGTTTGAAAAAAATGGTCACACTATGCCCTTAGATAGGAAAACATCATAAAAATGTTCCTTTTACCAATTTATAATCTTAATGTAGTTCCAGTTGGAATCCAAACAGTATCCAATTATGGTTCCAAAATTATCTTAAAGTTTATATAGAATACTAAATGTATAAGAATGGCCAATAAAATTTTGCAAAGAAAGACTAGCAAGGTATACTTACATCCCGGATATCAGAACATACTTTAAAGGTACTGGATTAAAAAAAAATTGGTAATGTTATTGGAATAGCCCACTATGTAAGTGAAACAGACCAGAGAATACAGAAATAGGGCTCACTATCTATGAACATTTAATAAATGACAACTGTTTTGTTCAATTAAGTGAAAAAAGGATGGATAATTTAATAAATGTTACTGGCAAAACTGTTGATCCATATGAAGGAAATTAAATTTGGAAAAGTCTTATGCCATAAATAAAAATGAATTCTAGATTTAGAAATGATTTAAATTTATGTAATACTAATATTCCAAAAACAATCTCGGGGACTACATGTATACTCTAGGAGACAAGGAAACCCTTTAAGAGTGGAAACATACTAATATAAAGTAAAATAGAAGTAACATAAAGTGAATGATAAAATGATCATATTTATTTACCTGATCTATCTTATTGAGGAGACAGAGCAGAGGTCTTGTCTTAAGCTCTTGTTTTTCTGGCAAGTTGAAGGAACTTAATGAATCTTGGTGAATGAATGGTCCTCTATAGATCACTGATTCTAATCCCTTAAATAACCCATTACAAAATCTCAAGGACAGCTGCCCCAGCAAGCAGTGACCTACACAGTATGAAGGAGTCCAACAGGTTTTTTTACATATGGTATAGTGCAGTTAGGAAAGAAGCACTGATTCTTACCTGTTGTGTGACATAGAATTTTAGAGCAAAGGTAAGAATTAAGATCAGCCTGTCTATTGCATCACTTTCCAGAAGAAGACTCTAAGTTACAGACAATTTAACGGACATGTGATATGATATGATGAAATGGGAAACATGCCTGTTGGCCCAGCTTGAGCTTTGTTCTACAGTAGAAATAATGATGGAATTTAGTAAAACATAATTATAATCGTACACTATTAATTTTGAAAATAATATTGAAGCTGAGGCCAAGAAATGTAAATCAACGTACCAAGATCACCAAGAGAGTTAGAAGCAGACTCAAAATAGTATTCGGATGTACAGACTCGAAGTCCAGTACTAATCCTCCATATCATGCAGCCTTTTATGTTTTCTTCTAGTTATTACATATATATTTTTTTTTACTTTTCAATATGATGTACCACAAAGCAGTTATCCTGGAAAGCAGAGTATGGAAATGCCTTTCAAATATATTTACTAGAACTTATATTTTTACTTCATTCTCAGAAGTATGGTAGATACAAATAGATGGGTACAAAGAGACTTTTTTCTCAGTTTATGGATGGGGACTGTGGGACAGGAAATCTCAGTACATCAACGTCACATTTGTTCCCTCAACAAGAGTTTATTGAGAGCCTGTTTTCCAAGGCATTGTACTTGGTGCCACCAAGAAACAATGACAAGACAGTCCCCAACTTTGGGGTGCTCATCTGATGAATTGGTGGTGAATCAGTCATCCAAATCCTACACAACCCTGTGCTCCTGAATGGCCCCAAAACTGGTAACCTCTGTCACAAGCAAGTAAATGACTGTGCTGTGGTCTCCAGTAAAAGGCCAACTCAGTTCACAAGTAATTCTTCTCCCTGTTTCTTAAATACTGGGTCCAGAATTTTGTATGTAGTCATCAAAGCATCACCCCACAGCTAAGCCAAGTCATGGAGCAACCCATCTAAAGGGCCTGCTCAGCCTGTGTGGGCTGGGAATGTGGTTCCAGACAGGCGAGGGATTGCCACACCAACAGGGCCCTTTGGGAAAGTGCCCTGGAGATTGCTCAGCATTCACTTTGTGGAAGCATTCCTCCCTCCTGCCTCTGCCAGCCTGCTGCCATCCTTGACATCTAAATTAGAATGCCACCATCACTCACCAGTCTTAAAATATCCCATCCAGTGTGAAAAGGTAGCACACCCTATGAGAACAAACCTATTGTTGTTAACCTTATTTCAGGTATCAATGAACCATTACCTTCATCCTCTGACTTGCATTTATTTGATTGTAGGGTTGTTGTTGTTTTGTTTGCCTCTAGTCTCTTCCTCCATACCACAGTCTGAATAATCTTTCTAACATCCAATATTACCCTTATCCTTCCTTTTGGTTGTTCAAGAATTTTGGGTGCTTCCTGAATAAAGCTGGGACTTGTTATTCCTGACTTTGGCTAGCCCCCCTCCCCCACCAGTCTCATCCTCCACTACTCACCTGTATACCCACGATGTTTAGTTACAAGCTGCTCACCAATTCCTCAAGATGCTGTTCAGAAGTCTTATCTCCCCCACCATAAACACCTTCGTCAATTGTCTAAGCTACCACACTGGAACGAGAATGCACATGGCCCAGGGTTCAGGGTGTGCCCTTGGGAAGGGCCTGGGAAGTTCTGGAGAGGTACACTGGGGGCAGACAGTCACTTGGGAGGTTGCAGCCATCGAAGTCCTGTCTGTGACTCAGCTCTTGAGCTTCCTCAAGTCGCACAGAATGAATTCCATCTGAGGCCAGAACAGATGAGATTATTCAGCCACGCCAAGTGGTGAGATAATTTATTTTCTAATACACAGATCTTCCTTTACATAAGACAGGTTTCTGTCCCAATAAACCCACTGTAAGTTGAAAATACTTAATACACCTTAGCTATCAGACATCATCGCTTAGCCTAGCCTATGTTAAGCATGCTCAGAACACGTACATTAGCCTACAGTTGGGCAAAATCATCTAACACAAAGCCTGTTTGATAATAAAGTGTTGAGTATCTCATGTAATTTGTTGAATACTGAAAGTGAGGAACAGAATGGTCATCTGTGTACAGAACAGTTGTGTGTTGATTGTTTGCTGTCATGATCACAGGGCTGACTGGGAGCTGTGCCTCGCTTCCTCTGCTCAGCATCATGAGAGAGGATCGTCCCACGTATGGCTAGCTGGGGAGAAGATCCTAATTCAAATTTCAAAGTACAGTTTCACTGAATGTGTGTCCCTTTTGTACCACCATGAAGTCAAAAAGTCCTAAGTCCAACCATCATAAATTGGGGACTACATATATATATATATATATATAAACAGGAATGGGACAGGCTCTGCCAGGCTGTACAGAATGTTGACAGTAGCTTTACATGGGAAGAGACTACAGTGGAGGTGCGGAGTGGTTGCCCAGCCAAGCATGCTGGACCCTACGATACAGACTGGCTGTGGGCTGGCAGAATGTGGGGGCTGGACCAATCCAAGGCTGGGGACTTCTAGGGCACAGGGATGAAGGACGGAAGGACACCCACAGGAGCATTGGGAGGGTTTGTAAGGAATGGTTTGGAGAAGAAAGTGAAGCCAGGAGGGATCCCACAGGAGAGGATACGGGCTGAGAGAATGGGAGGGAAATCTATGAGTGGATGGGCTCAAAGTTTAGGAGATCCACAAGGAGTTTCAGGCTGGTTGGGTTTCCCATTGCCCACCTGGACTCGTTATGAGAGATGAGGAGGTTCAGGCCATGCTCACAGGAATCAGCTGGTGAAGCAGAGTGGAAGGCGAAGTGATCTGTAAACAATTGATAGAAAACACAAAGAGAGGATCATTTAGACAAACGCTAGGCTTTTAGAAAAGCACTGCTAATGTTTCACTGGGGTGGATGTTTACCCATAATCTGTGGGAGGACAGCTGTTACACTGTACACGGCCTAGTGCATCAGCAAATCCTGTCAGCTTAAAATCTGTCCAGAGACCCACCACTTTTACCACCTTTATTGCTCCTCTCCATTTACAGGGATATCAGCGACTGCTTCTAAATTGGTCATCCTGCGAATATCCTTGCTCCTCTATAGTACACAGCAGCCAGAAAGATTCATTTAAAGCATAACTCAGGTCATAAATTTTCTGTTCAAAACTCCTGAGTATACTTCCCGTTCTCATTCAGCAAAAAACCCCAGGGCTTTCTAGAGCTACACTGCCAACCCCCGCCCCCCCACTCCCCCCCAAGCCACCTCTTCCCAATTCTGTCCCACTTAACGGTCCCATCTTACCGTTGACTGATCTCACCTGCTCTCCTGCACCCGCTCCGGCTCAGTCAGCTTCAGCCTTCTTGGTCTCCTTGTTGTTCCCAGATCAACCCCCGCTCCCTGGGAACATGAGTTTATTGCAGGATGTTTGCACTCACTGTTTTTTCTGCGGGCCAGTTTTTTCTCCCATGTATCTGTGTTGTTTACTTCCCCACCCCACCTCCTTTGGTCTTTGCTTAAATGTTACCCCCGCCTATACTATTTAATATTGACCTTCTCCCTTTCACAAACACCTTGTTCCCTCTGGTTTATTTTCGTCTTAGAACCTAATAATGTCTGACACCCTATATGCTTTCCTTATTGTGTATTGTCTTTCTTTTCTGACTTGAGGGTAAATGCCATTAGATGGTGGATTTTGTCTGCTTTGTTCTCTTCAGTACTTATAAAAGTGGCTGGCACTTACAAAATAATCAGTGAAATGACTGAAGAGAAACTTGCTCATGACTAAGGTGAAGTTTTAATGGAATAGAAGCTTCAGTACAGACAAAAGGAGAAAAAGACATGATAAAAAAGGTCATTTTCTCTGGAAAGAGGAAAGAGAAAATGAAAAAAGACAGAAGAAAGAAAAAATTAACAAGTGACTAATGTTTTCTAACAGATCCTTAATAGTCCAAGGACTGGGACAGATCAAAGGTCACAGATGGAAAACAAAGGGTTGGAATAAGGATTAGGAAATCAGCCAGAAGCCTGGCATTCCAAGTACATATCCTAGGAGAAGCCTGCAATTGAATTTAACATCCCTCCACATCCATATAGATTTAGGTTGCAAAAAACTACAGCCCAGTATGAGAAATGGTGTTTTTTTGTTTTTTTTTTTTTAAGATTTTATTTATCGGAGAGAGAGAATGAGAGAGAGCACATGAGAGGGGGAAGGGTCAGAGGGAGAAATAGACTCCGAGGCAGACTCGGTCCTGGGACTCCAGGATCATGACCTGAGCTGAAGGCAGTTGCTTAACCAACTGAGCCACCCAGGCGCCCTGAGAAAGGGTGTTTTTTGAAGTGTGGCCTTGGGTTTAGGTAGGCCAGTACTTTACAGGAGTTAAACACAAAAGGACAAGAAATGTCTTGGTAAAATAGGCTTAAAAATGGTTCCTTTGAAAGACATTCTCTTAACATGAAAACAGGAAAAACTGGCATCTTTTGAGTACTGAAAGTACAGTGAGTAAAGTGTTAGGGAAATAGCACTTTGGGGAGGGGGGAAAGAATGGGGGAAGGTAGTTAAATATAAACCTGGTTTTATTTGCAAAGCTTTAATCTTGATAAATGGCACCTTCTTAAAGCAAATACCTTATCTAGGGAGCTCGTTAACATTGCTATGTCAAAATCTAGGCCCTAGATTCCAAATTCTGGGGGAAACAATTTGTTTAGAGTCCATTGGACTGAGTGTTAATATGACAACACACCATAAAATATTAAGAAGTTAGCTAGTAAGAAAATATTAATATGTGATTACTCAAACCAGGCTTTAATAGCTAGAAATTTAAAAATAAGTCTGTTAGTTTCTTAGGGCTGTTCATCTGCTAGGCATTTCTCTGCAGTAACTAAAACTTTGTTTTCTGTAAATGATGAACAATAAATATTTGTTTAATGGAATTGAATGATGCCAAAAACGTTATATTCATTTTCAGGAAAAGTGATTATTAGAAATGATTAATCTGTATTAAATGAAATAAATTATAAATAAGAATCAGATTATGTCTGTACATATAATGTTTGATTGTTGATGTGTTTACCATAGGTATCCTTCTGTGAGCTGGGTTAAGGGGTTTTACTACCAAAACAGAATGGTGCTCTATTCCAAGATTACAGGTAAAAATTAGATTAATGGAAATACTTTTCTCAATTTACATTTTCTTTTTTCTTTTTTTTAAAGATTTTATTTATTTGAACATAGCGAGAGAGGGAACACAAGCAGGGGGAGTGGGACAGGGAGAAGCAGGCTTCCCATGGAGCAGGGAGCCCGAATGCGGGGCTTGATTCCAGGACCCTGGGATCATGACCTGAGCTGAAGGCAGATTCTTAATGACTGAGCCACCCAGGCGTCCCTCAATTTACATTTTCTTTCCCAAAAATTGTTCGGAAACTTTTGGCTTCTACTACCATTTGCTTAAAATAGAATTTGGTGCAAGAACTCTGCAAAACTTTCATGTACAATCTTGAGCTCATTGCTACCAAATGACTATCAGAATCATGACTTAGAAAAAGTAATATTTATGATACGAGCTGTGTCTAAAGGAAAACTATTTTCCTTTAGAGACTGTGAAATCTACCTTTGGCTTAAGCTGGACCATCAGAGAGCCATGCACTTGGATCACATAGCACTGACCTTTTACTGAGCTGTGCTTTGGTGGGGATGCATCAGCCATTCCTGAGGGATGCACAGGAAACAGCCTTATAAAATCTGCTCTTGTAGATGCTCGATACACTACATGATGACCTCTTTCTGTGGTCCTTTGAGAGAAATTTATTTTTAATTTCAGTATCAAGAAAAGTGCTTCCTTTGAATATTTTTTTGGGGGACACTCTACTGTACAACGGATAAGGTTTTACTTTTTACATCTGCTATTTTAAAACTTCCTGCTAAACCCAAGCCCTCTCAAAGCAAGCTGTGGGGGTTTCTGGTCCGCATTTCCATATTCCTCTCTTTCTTGGGTCCCGTTTATGTTCCCACCTCTGTTTTTGCTTTCTCTTCCATTTCTAACATAAGTTATCTAGTAGTCGTTTTTCTTTTCTTATAAGCAACTTTACATCTTTTAGGGAACAAGTCGAGAGCATTTTATTTTTTTTTTTGCTGAGAGCATGATGCTCTCAATTACTTTGCCTCGGAAGAAGTGTGAGACTTTTTGATTTAGGAGGGTAGCTGCTAGGAGGGCAGAGAAGATTCTTTATCATACCTGACCAATATCAAACCACACTATCATCACCAGCCAATAGTTTGTAAAGACCCTTATGACGCACTGCAGAAAATTATAGTCTTCACAATACATACTGCCATGTAGCATGGTGAGCATTCTTCCTCATTTAGTCTCTGGCACAGCTGATTTACATCTCCCTGCTTCATGCCTCCTTCGTTGGCAACCAATGAACTGTATACTCATAAAATTTTTACTTACTTCTGTTTAAAATTATCCAATTTGTCTCTGAATAATTTATAATAATTTCTGAATCCCATACTAGCCCTCTGGACTCCAGACATAAACGAATGTTAAATAGTCCCTACCCTTGAAGAAAACATAATTAAGCCAGTTAAACCCACTGAAGAAAGTCAATGCAAGCTGTTCAAGTCTTTTAGCCCCGATAATTAATGCTCCACCTCTGGGTGAGACTTGCTGAACTCTGGCAGTCGAACCAGACGCCGCCTACTGGGAAAATGCGGGCTTACAGAGAAAGAGCCTCAATGCAGCTCAGCCGGGCGATCGTACTTAATGCCACTGAGCTGTACTCCTATAATGTACGTGCCAACCATTTTTTGTTATGTGTATTTTACCACGATTTTTAAAAAAAAGTAATGAGTGGTATAAAACAAGGTGTTCGACACAAGAGTAATCAGTAACAATTGTTCATAATAATACCACTATATTGATATAGTTTATCATATTTACATAATCATTGCATGTATAGGGCTTAATATGTGCCAAGTACTATTCTAAGCACTTTACATAGAAATACAGTCTTTGTCACTGTTTCCCTAAGACTACTGAGAAAAGTTTTGCATTCTTATCTGTCACATCTGGAAACAGGCTTGCCACATTCCCGACTTTCCGGAAGCCTCTACAGTCCCCAAGAAGAACTTTGATAGAAGGCAGTTGGGACAAACAGAATGGTAAACCCATTACCAAATTTCATGCCCCCAAAGGCAGGTGGGTATATGAAATTATCTGAAACATTGAGAAGTTGCCCCTGAATGTAAAGCATGGATGTGCGGACGAACCAAGGGAGGCTCTGCTGTGGGCTAGTACTGAAACACAACGAAACAGAACTCTTGTCATTATCCAAATAGACCCATGTGATTGTCTCATCTCTCAGTGGGTCAGTGTCCCACATATGACACCCTTCTGCCCACCTGGTGCCCTACTCCAGCACCATTCCTTCTGACCAGTGTGCCCCACTCAGCAAGCCAGAATCCTGTCCAAGGTTGGCATCCTCTGTCCCATCTCTCAAGGTAACCTACTTTTAATCTGGTTACCGCCATCCGTCATTCACAGTTTGCAGATTAGGGATATATTTTGTATCTGTATGTGTTTCTTGCCCTACCCTCAGATAGTTGGGTCCTCCTGGGTAGCTGCTGTTTTTATTTTTTTTGACCTTGCAAACACACTGGATTCATGCTCACGGAGCAGGGGATGGAGACAGATGCATAAGGCATTATCAGGAGTAGGGAATGGGTGGGCAGGCTGAGGAAAGCTTACAGGACCCTGAACTTAAACATAAAGCTCTTATACTACCCTGGTTTTCACTGACCTTATCCCAATCCCCTGCTTTGGCATTTTGCATAGATTTCCTTGATTTGCATCTAGTGTCTTCAAGATCTGAGTCAAATGACCTTCTTCAAAAGCTTTCACAGTGCAAGTCCATCTTACATGGGTACTGCTTTGACTGACTTTTTACTACTCAGAGTGTAATCTGCCCATAGTCTCTGTTTGCCTCTTTTTTTTAATTGAAGTACAGTTGACGCACGATGTTACATTAGTTTCAGGCGTACAACATAGTGATTCAACAAGCATAGCTGCTATGTGTCACACTATTCACTCTGTTCCCCATGCTGTACCTTTCATTCCTGTGACTTATTCATTCCATAACTGGAACCCTGTACCTCCCACTTTTCTTCACCCATTTTGCTCATCTCCCCTACCCCTCTCCTCTCTGGCAACCACCAGTTTGTTCTCTGTATTTATGGGTCTAATTCTGCTTTGCTTTTTGTTTTGTTTTTTAGATTTCAAATGTAAGTAAAATCATATGGTATTTGTTTTCCTCTGTGTGACTTACTTTACTTAGCATGATACTCTTTAGGTGCATCCGTGTTGTCATAAATGGCAAGATCTCATTCCTTTTTAAGGATGAGTAATATTCCATTGTATATATATCCCACATCTTTATCCATTCATGAATGAATGGACACTTGGTTTGCTTCCGTATCTTGGCAATTGTAAATGATACTGCAACAAACACATGGGTGCACATATCCTTTCAAATTAGTGTTTTCATTTTCTTTGTACAAATATCCAGTAATGGAATTAGTGGATCATATGGTAATTCTATTTTTAATTTTTTAAGGAACCTCCATACTGTTTTCCACAGTGGTGGCACCAATTTATATGCCCACTAACAGTTGCACAAGGGTTCCCTTTTCTCCATATCCTTGCCAACACTTGTTATTTGTTGTCTTTTTTGTTCTAGCCATTCTAACAGGTGTGAAGTGATATCTCATTGTGGTTTTGATTTGCATTTCCCTGATGATTCATGATGTTCAGCATTTTTTCATGTGTTTTTTTGGCCACCTGTATGTCTTCTTTAGAAAAATGTCTATTCAGGTCCTCTGCCCATTTTTTTTTTTTAATCAGATTTTTTTGTTGTTGAGTTGTATAAGTTATTTATATATTTTGGATGTTAACTCCTTATTGGCTATATCATTTTCAAATATCTTCTCCCATTCAGTAGGTTGCCTTTTTGTTTTGTTGACAGTTTTCTTTGCTGTGCAAAAGCTTTTCCTTTTAGTGTTTTATTTGCTTCTTATGTTTGTCTTCTCTATCCAACTAAATAATAAATGTTAAAAGAGCCAGAGCAGTGTCTTTCATTTTTAATATATACTCTCTTACAATGCCTATCATTGTGCTTTGTTGTATAGATAGGATGAGGTAAATAAATATTTTTTAAAAACAAATTAACATGGCGGTACAACTTGGGATGTTCATATTATTTTTTCTCTTCATATACCAAATACAAAATACATAAATATCTTTGGTGGGGACATCTCACACAATCAAGAGATAGCAAATTTTAAAGCTTACAGCACATTACCCAGATATGAAAAACTTATTACCTGGGCATTGGTAATGTAAATGTCACTCCACACAAAGTCATTTTATCCGCCAGTGTCTTACTGCTTGCCCCATCTCTAGTCTCTGAAAACATAAGAACTCAGGAAAATTAGGCATTCAGAATTTTCTATAAAAATCACTTTTTGTTAGGAAAAAATGCCAAGAAAATGGTAGCGTGGAAATCTCAGATATTCTTAAGTGTGTGTCAGGCTCACTATCTTAGGGCATATGTGCCGGTTGTAGAACCCAAATCCACTGACCCATGAATTGCTCTTTCTTGGCCTATCTGGAGAAGCAAATGGTAAAGCATTTATGGCTCTATAGAGGATTCAAGCTATTTGGTTAATACTTCTTCCCTGCATTTGCCAAAGTGGTTCTGAACTCAAATAATTGTGATTATTCAAAGTTATTCCTAAAAATAATGAAGTCTGTAATTTCTTTTAACAACTTGAAAAAATCCTGGAGCAGTAATTCTATGTTTCCTCTGAACTTTTCATATTTGCAATACACTCACAGGCTGTTTTCTAATTCTCAACTAGAATTATTAGTAATGTTTAGGATTTTATCTGTTAGTTTCTTCAAGTCATGATTCTACTGTGAGTCATTTAGCTCCTTTGCATAGCAACTACTTATGATAGAACAAACAGTGCACAATGATATGTCAGTGGAGGATATATTATGCAACAAAAGTTGTAATTTCATCTAAAGGTTTTCAAAGAGAGGAATAAAAAATATGGAAATGCTTTTTTATTTGAAAAAGAGGGGTTTTAATATTTCCACATAGCATCAAATGTAACTAAACATCTCACTGATCCCCAAACAAGTAGTTTTCAGATCAATTGACAGGCATTCTTAATTAATATTTATATATTAATAAATAACATTTCATATCTACCTGTTTGGGGGGGGATGATTTATAAATGTTACTATATCCATTCTGTGGAAGACAAACCAGACTAAAAAAGAGGCTGGGAGTCTGATCATCTGGCTTCTAGCTTCAGCTCTGACACAAACAAGCAATAATTTCAGGCAAGTTGTTTAACCTTTGGGGACTTATTCTTTTCACATAGGATAACAAAGTTGGAGCTCATGTTCCATCCTCATCTCATCCCTTACCTATTACTCCACATTATTTTCTTGTCCCTATTATATCTTGGTAGATTCTAGATCAGGAGAGATCCTGCTCACTTCTTCAGTAGAGGGACCCATGACTAGCTATGTAATTTGTGGGGCCCATTGCAAAATAAAAATATCAGCCTCCTAGTTAAAAAATTACTAAGAATTTCAAGAGGGTGACAACAGAGCATTAAACTAAGCATGGGGCCCCTAAGAGTGTGGGGACTCTGTGACTGAACAGATCACACATCCATGAGGCTGGCCCTGGAGAGACCAAAGGAATTTTTTCTTTACATTCAGACACTCTCTTTTGCTCTTAACAGTATGAAAATCAGAGAAATCTTGGTGGAACAGTGACATGAATCACTAAAGGAAAGAAATAATGAGAATACAGTATTAGAAAGCCAGTGTTTTAGATTGACCAAAATGACAAAACAGGAGGCTCCTGACTTTCCCTCCTCCCACGGATTTGCCAAATGTACAGCTACACATGAATCATTTCCCTCTGAAAGATATCTAAAAACCAACTGAGTAACTCCTCCACATCAGCCTACTGAGAAAACGCTCACATCAAAACGGGTAGGAAATGCTGAGACACACACCATAAACCCCACTCCTGGCACAGTGCCTTACAATTGGGAGGGAACTCCCAACTCCCAGCTTCTGTGAGTGAAGGGTTTGGACCACACATCTAGTGCTCAACTTTTAAGGCTACTGTGCGAGGGGTGGGTCCCCAAATCTCCTAGCTCAGAGAGTCAGCAGGGTTTGGCATTCATAAGTTCCACAGGACATACCAAACAAAGAAGCAGCTGTTAAACAGGCACATGAACACTCCCCCACCTATTCCCCAGGGCTCAGTGCAGATGGAGCAGGCAAATGTGCCCATCTCCCAGTCTTTCCCTGGAAGGGGTTTGAGTTCAGAATTTCCCAGCTGCTGCCTGAGGGTCTGGCTTCTAATCAGTTTGCATGTGTGTGCTGATTGGGATCCTCCTAGGAGCCCTAAAAAGCTGGAGGGCACTTGTCTCATATTCTCTCCCTGGCTCACTTCAACAACAACAAAAATCCAAGTTGCCAGCTTTTTCCTGGAAGGAAATTGTCCACACATAAAGTGCTTCAAGTTTTGCAGTTGCCATTCAAGGACCAGGTACCCAAGTCACCTAACTCCAATAGCCACCAGGGCTTGACATCTACAAGTCCCATAGGACCATATTAAACAACAACAACAACAAAAACAGTTTCTAAATGGGCACACAAGCACTTTTTGCAGCTCTCCCTTCTCCAGCTCAGCACAGAAAGGAGAGGCAAGAACATTCATCTCCCAGTTTCTCCCTAGAAGGCATTTGACTGTGTACTTTCCTACCTGCTGTTTGAGGTTCTGGCTTCTAGTTAGACTGCATGTGGGAGCAGACTGAGATCCTCTCAGGAGCCTGAAAGAGCTGGTGGGCATGTCCCCTACCATCTCCCCGCAACTTGTCCAGCAGTAAAATAGTGATAAATGCCTACATTAAAAAAAAAAAATCTCAAATAAAGCTAACACTACATCTAAAGAATTAGAAAAAGAAGAACTAAGCCCAAAGTTAGTATAAGGAAGGGAATAAAAGCGGAAATAAATAAAATATAGGCTAGAAGGACAATAGAAAAGGTCAATGAAACTAAGAGCTGATTTTTTGAAAAGGTAAACAAAATTGACAAAACATTAGCTAAATTAAGAGAAATAAAAGACTGAAATATAAGAAGTGAAAGAATACACATTACAACTGATATCACAGATATACTAAGAATTGTAAGAAACTATTATGAATAATTGTACACCAACAAATTCCTTCTAGGATAACCCAGAAGAAATTAACACATTCCTGGGAACATATAACCTGCCAATGAATCATGAAGAAATAGAAAATCTGAACAGAACAGATTTGTAATGAGTAAGGAAATTGAAGCAGTA
Source organism: Leptonychotes weddellii (assembly GCF_054177405.1). Lineage (NCBI taxonomy): Eukaryota > Metazoa > Chordata > Mammalia > Carnivora > Phocidae > Leptonychotes > Leptonychotes weddellii. The sequence continues at coordinate 87,744,541 of NC_138374.1, forward strand.
ATCAAAAGCCTCCCAACAAAAGGAAGCCCAGGACCACATGGCTTCATGGATGAATTCTACCAAACAGTTAAGGAAGAATTAATACCAATCCTTTTGAAACTCCTACAAAAAATTAAACAGGATGATACTCTCCCATACTCATTTTATGAGCCCATACCAATGCCAGAGTATGAGCCTTCATATGAAAGCCAAAGACATGCCAAAAAAGAAAATTACAACCCAATATCCCTGATGAATATAGATGCAAGAATCCTCAACAAAATATTAGCAAACTGAATTTGACAATACGGTATTAAGGCTCAAACACCATGATCAAGTGGGGTTTATCCTTGGGATGCGAAGATATTTCAATGTATGCATTCAGTAAATGTGATATACCACATTAACAAAATGAAGAATCTATATTGTAATATCACTTCAATAGATGTAGTCAAAACATTTAATAAAATTCATCATCTTTTCATGATAAAAACTCTCAACAAGTTAGGTATAGAAGAAAAATACCTCAATATAAAAAGACCATATATGGCAAACCCACAGCTAAACATCATATTCAGTGGAACAAGATCAGGAACAAGACAAGCATGCCCATTCTTCCCTCTTTTATTCGAAATAGCACTGGTAGTCCTGGTCAGGGCAACTAGGCAAGAAAAAGAAATAAGGAACCCAAATCAGAAAGGAGGAAGTAAAATTGTTTCTATTTGCAGATGAATGATGTTATATTAGAAAACCTTAAAGACTACACCAAAACACTATTCTTATAATGTTATATATATATATATATATATATATATATATATATATATATATATAATAGTTAGAACTAATAAATTCAGTAAAGTTGTAGTATACAAGATCAATATACAAAAATCGGTTGCATTTCTATATACTAACAATGAACTATTGGAAAGAGAAATTAAGAAAATAATCCCATTTACAATAGTATCAAAATAAAATACTTAGGAATAAATTTAACCAAGAAGATTAAATATCTGTACACTGAAAACTATAAAACACTGATGAAAGAAACTGAAGACATAGATAAATGGATAAACATTCCCTACTCATGGATTACAAGAATTTGTATTGTTAAAATGTTCACAGTATCCAAAGTGATCTACAGATTCGGTGCAATCCGTATCAAAGTTCCAACGATATTTTTCACAGAAATAGGGAAAAAATCCTAAAATTCATATGGAACCACAAAAGGACCCAAATATCCAAGCAATCTTGGGAAAGAAGAAGAAAGCAGAGGCATCACACTTACTGATTTCAAGCTACATTACAAAGCTATAGTAATAAAAAACATAGGCTATTGGCATAAAAAGAGACGTAGATCAATGAACAGAATAGAGTCCAGAAATAAACCTATCCATATATGGTCAATTAATTTTGACAAAGGTGTGTTGAAAGGACCCACTAAGGTTTCTTTTCTGGGTTTTATGGCAGTAATTTGTTGTAAACGAAGTCGGAGCACATGTAACAATCATGTTAGTCGTGACCTCTACTCTAGCAGCTTTCAGGTTTTAGTGTAGAAGTCTGTTGACAGTTACTGTAAATTGGCATTTATTATGCTATAAATTCTTTTTAATTGACTTAATCATTTGCCATTTTGCAGCTTATGTTCTGAAATGAAAATATCCTGTGGAGAAAAATGACTATACGTTATGAACTCTATTCAAATAATGGCTTAGAATGGGATCCTGTTCTGGATAAAGGGAATTGAGAATGTAAAAAACAAAACTGTCCTGAGGTGAAAAGTATGCTTTGGCTTAAAAAGGCATATAGAATATTATTTACATCTTTTATCATTATTGCTTATTTCTTGGAATAGAATCATTTCTGGCTTTCTCAAAGCCACATATTAACCAATGGCTGTGTTCTGCATTTTTCTCATTTTAGCCTTTGAGATAATTATCAGACATTCTGCACTTTTTAAAATCTCATTTTATAAAGAATTCTCTTATTGGCTATGTAGAACACCATCTACCAGATAGAATAATTTTTGTACTTATGAACCTGCCATTTTCTTAGAGATGTCTTGTTGAGTAGAATAACACTATGATTTAAAGCTTGCAGTAAAAATGCCAAAACTTGTGGTACCTTGGAACCAGTTTATTCTTTATTGTGCTAGGTAGAAATGTGAAGTAGTTAAAATATCTTATTACATAATTTGCTCATTATATAGATGCCACTTTTGTGTTTTTATTCCATTCTTCATTTTAATTTATCTAGTAGTGATGTTTTATACTTTCTGATCAAACAGGTTCATGGTGAAAATTAAAATTTCAGACTTCTCTTATCCTTAAGATAAGAAATAAAATAAAACTATTACTCTTAAAAAGTAATAGTTAAGTCCTATTTCATAAGTGGTAAAAGTTTAACATTTGGAAAAATTTTGTTCATCATACTAGTAATTGGGGGAAAAAGGTAAATTATGTCAAAATGAGACATTTAAATTTAAATTAAATTAAATTAAATTAAATTAAATTTAATTTTAAAATTAGAAATAAAGAGTTAAAAGATATTTCCTTTAGCTAAGTAGTATAACTGGAACTTTTTACTATTAAACATGGCTTTTATAAATGAGTAGTCTAATAATTTTATTCACTGTCAGTATATAATAGCTTATTAATGTTTTCCTCACCCCAGTATGAATTTTAAATTACAAAAAATTGTCCATCAGCTTTAATTTAAAAATAAATCTAGATATTGAAATAAATTTGATACTTTTTTATATAAAAAAATCAAGTCAAAATGGATTAAAGACCCAAACATAAGACCTGAAATTCTAAATCTCCCAGAACATTAACAATGAACTCTTTGACATTGGTCTTGGCAATGACTTTTTTGGATATGACACCAAAAGCATAAACAATTGGGACTACATCAAATTAAAAAGTTTCCACAGAAAAAGAAACCATCAACAAAATGAAAACACAACTTACTGAATGGGAGAAGATATTTGCAAAGCACATATCCAATAAGGGATTAATATCCAAAATATATAAGGGACTCATATGACTCAATAGCAAAATAACCCAAATAAAAAATGGGCAAAGGACCTGAATATACATTTTTCTTTTTTTAAAGATTTTATTTATTTGAGAAAGAGAGTGAGAGAGAGAGAGAGAGCACGAGAGGGGGTAGGGTCAGAAGGAGAAGCACACTCCCCACTGAACAGGGATCCCGATGCATGACTCGATCCTGGGACTCCAAGATCATGACCTGAGCCAAAAGCAGTCGCTTAACTGACTGAGCCACCCAGGCGCCCCTGAATATACATTTTTCGAAGAAGACATATAAATGGCCAACAGATTTATGAAAAGATACTCAACATCACTAATCATCAAGGAAAAGCAAATCAAAACCATGAAATATCACCTCACACCTGGTTGGAATGACTTATCAAAATGACAAGAGAAAACAAATAATGACAAGGATACACACTGTGAGTGGCACTAGCCTCCATGGAAAACAGTATGGTACTTCCTCAAGAAATTAAAAATAAAACTATCATATTATTTAGCAATCCCATTTGTAGACATACATCCAAAGGAAACCAAATCACCAGCTTGAAGAGGTATCTCTATTACCATGTTCATTGCAGCATTATTCTCGATAGTTAAGCTATGGAAGCAACCTAAGTGTACACCAATCGATGAATGAAGAAAATGTGGGGGGCGCCTGGGTGGCTCAGTTGGTTAAGTGACTGCCTTCAGCTCAGGTCATGATCCCAGGGTCCTGGGATTGAGCCCCGCATCGTGCTCCCTGCTCGGCGGAGAGCCTGCTTCTCCCTTTACCTCTGTCTGCTGCTCTGCCTACTTGTGCTCTCTATCTCTGTTAAATAAATAAATGAAAATCTTTAAAAAAAAAATGTGGTATACAGGGGTGTCTGGGTGGCTCAGTTGGTTAAGCATCTGACTCTTGATAGAGGCTCAGGTCATGATCTCAAGGTCATGGGATCAAGCCCCAGTTGGGCTCTGCACTCAGCGGGGAGTCTGCTGGAGATCCTCTCCCCCTCTCCTTCTGCCCCACCCCCCTGCTTCTCTCTCTCTCTCTCTTTGGAATAAATAAATAAATCTTAAAAAAAAAGAAAAGAGAAGAAAATATGGTATACACACAATGGAATATTATTATGCCTTAAAAAAGAAGGAAATCTTGCCATTTATGACAATATGAATGAACCTGGAGGTCATATGCCAAGTGAAATAAGCTAGACAAAGAAAGACAAATATTGTGTAGTATCACTGTATGTGGAAGTAAAAAAAAATCAAAGTCATAGAAGCAGAGAATAGAAGGGTGGTTGCCAGGGGAAGAAATGGGGAGAAGCTAGTAAAAGTGTACAAACTTTCAGTTATAGGATGAATAAGTTCTGAGGATTTAATATATAGCACAGGGACTATAGTTGTTAATACTGTATTGTGTATTTGAAATTTGTTAAGATAGTAGGTCTTAAGCATTCTGATGAAAACAAAACAAAAAAGTAACTATGAGGTGATGACATATTAATTAACTTGATAATGGGAAACATTTTACAACATATACATATGCCAAATCAACAAGTTGTACACTTAAATATATTATGATTTTACTTGTCACATGTATTTCAATAAAGGTGGGAATAATGAAAGCCAATGTTTTGTGGATGTTTGAAGCTCCTATATACATTCACAGGACTCAGCCCACCCACAGATGCAATAGGTAACTCTGACAGTATCTAAAGATGCTCCCAGTGAATTATACTCCTTGGGATGCACCTGTGACTTGGGTTAACCAAAGTGAGGCTGTGCCATTCTGGGCCTAGCTTTCTGCTTCCCAAATTGTGAACACTTGCTTTGAAGAGCCTGAATCACCTTACAAGAAGTCCAGCTCCCCTGTTGGAGACATCCAATGGATAGACCATTTGGAAGCCATGTAAAGAGGAGAGGACCTGAAACCACATGGAGTGTGACAGAGAATCAGCTGTTTCAACATTTCGTTGAGCCTTCTGATGACTCTGGTTAGAGCCATGTCTGACTATAACCTCACTGGGGATCCCAAATGAAGTCAGCCATAAAACCACCCAGCTGAGCCCAGTTAACCCACAGAATCATGAGAGAGAATTAACTTGTTTAAGCATTAAAGATTTGGAGTGGTTTGTTCCATAGAAAGATAGCCTCACCAGTGATTGTTCCACGTGACTTCAAGGAGGCCAGAAAGCTCCCCAGTCTCACAATGTCTATGGGATCATTGAATGCCAAGTTCCCAGGGAAGGGAGTGCAGAAAGGAGAAGTTGTTGAGGAAGGGAGAAGAGGAGGTTGGAGCCATGCAGAGAAGGGCACTGAAGGTGAGCTTCAGAGGCTTGCCAGTCCCAGCAGGAACAGTTGCCTTTGGGCCAATGGTTCCAATGCTGTTTTGCAGGTTTTAGCTTTCTCTTAGGTGAACCTATGTTTTGAAACAGTATACCATTGTAGTGCCAACTAGAATGAAGCCAAGGTTACACGTTCATTTCTTCCGTGGTTATTTTGGTTGTGTTCCATGTCTAAAGACCCTTCACTCAGAACACCAATAAGTAAATCAGTTCCAAGGGAGACCAGGCCAGATTCACAAGTTGGGACGACTGTATCTTTACTCATAGAGGGCCAGAAAAATCATTGTCATATAGGTAAGACAGGGTATTTTAAGCACTCATTATTTCATATGGTATGATTTTTTTTTTTTTTCCATGTCAAGAAAAATGAACCAGGGGCGCCTGGGTGGCTCAGTTGGTTGGGCGACTGCCTTCGGCTCAGGTCATGATCCTGGAGTCCCGGGATTGAGTCCCGCATCGGGCTCCCTGCTCGGCGGGGAGTCTGCTTCTCCCTCTGACCCTCCCCCGTCTCATGCACTCACTCTCTCTCATAAATAAATAAATAAAATCTTTAAAAAAAAAAAAGTCTTAAAAAAAAAAAAAGAAAAATGAACCATTTAAAACCTTGTTTCCTTTACTCTTAAATCACAGTTTGTTTGTTTTTTTTTAAAGGTAGGCGTGAAAGCTATCCAGGTCTATAAATGGCTTTTTAAAAAGTAATATCTCTTTTATTAGTGTGTGTAGGTTTTAAAAGAACTATCATGAAGCATGCTAACTACATAAATATTACTTTACGTAGCATTTTTAATCATTGTGAAAGAAGCCATTTGCTTGTTGGTTCTTGATACATTCCCATCTATATTCAGATTAATGAAGAATTAATTGTTACCATCTCACTGAATTGTGGCAAGGAGTTTACATTATGAAAGTTTCATATATAAAATTTTATTCTCTAATAGAAAAAAAGGAAATACTGAAAATTAACATTTAAAATAGCTATAAAATACATTGCCCGCTCCAAATGGCTTGATATCTTATTTAAGAGTCCTTCCTATGTCTTTGAATATTCAATTCTAGTAAATATCACAGCCAAAGAGTTCCAAGCGAAGCGCAATACTTTGGTTCCATGTTTTAGGAATGATGCGGATAAACCTGGAGATAATTGGTGGGTTGAAAAAGTTCTTCACGTGTCCTTTGATATTATTATTTCCTTTGAAAATCTGAAAGCAAAATATGGTAAGATCTTTAATAGAGATAGGATGGGTATAAAAATCTTACAGGTGATTTTTTTTTTCTTTTGCAATTTTAGCTCAAGCTGAGGGCATCAAGGAACACATACAATGTTATCAGAGATGATCTTCAGTCAATTATGAAATCACATGCCTAGCAGACCTCTTTAGGGATTCCAGCTCGCCCGGGATCTGACCGCTGACAGGGTGTTCTGAAGCAGCTTCAGAACCATCTCTGCCCTTAGCCCCTTGGTAGCTGTGTGACTGGGCAGCTGACTTATATGCTCACTGGCAAAATGGGGGTAATAAAAGTTTACCTGACAGAGGTCGTTATAAAGATTTTTTTAAGTATGTAAACATATGACAAGTGCACTGTAAGCGACAGATAATGGTTAGTTGTCACTAACATTTGAAATAAAATGCAACCATGTGTTTTTACTTATTCTTTTTGGCAGATGCCTTCTATTCTCAATTGAACTGTGTTTTATAACTTGGTTGTTTTCCTTTTTGCGTCCCCAGCAGTTTCCCCAAGATTTAAACACAGCAGCAGCTGAGTCACTGTTTATGACAATGATACCCAACTATAAAGACATCCTGGTACAGTGACAGATATAACCAGCCAAACCAACCAACCAACCAGACAAACAACCCAGGAGTTCACCACAAAGAGAGAGAGGTTCAAATTCATTCACCGAGATAAGGGCTGAGCCCATGATGAGCATTCGGTAAAGGTCATCCCCTTCTCCTGTGTGGCCCCTCTCACTGGCTCCAGCCTGATTTCCCTTCCTGGAATATTAGGCTCATCTCCTTAGTTTTGCCCTAGTAGCATTTTAAAAACATGTGACTGGGAATTAAGGACTATAATGGGGTAGTTCGTCTTGCAGGAAATTAATTTCCTCATCAGTTAGGATAACAATTGTCTCCTGCTTAATAATATGATACAAAAAGCTTTATGGCCGTGGGTATTTGATCAGTCAAGATAACAAGTTTACCCAAGATAATGTTAATATGATGTTATTTCACAGTGGAAGATTCTCTAGACCCCTGTTATGGACTACATGTTTGTGTTCCCCTCAAATTCATACATGGAAACACTAACCCCCAGTGGGATAGTATTAGGAGGTGGGGCCTTTGGGAGGTAATGAGGATTAGAGTAGGTTGTGAGGGTGGGGCCCTCATGATGGGATTAATACATTTACAAAAATAAGAGGAGACATGGAATCTCTCTCTTCCTGCACCAAGGAAAGTCATGTGGGGACACAACCAAGAAGAGAGCCCTCACCAGGAACCCAACCATCCTGGCACCCTGCTCTTGGATTCCAGCCTTCAGAACTGTGAGAAAGAAGTGTTTGTTGCTTCCATCTATGATCATTTGTTAGAGCAGTGGAAGCCCACTGAGACAATGCTACCATCTTTCTCAATCAGAGCTAATTAAGCCTCACACCGCCCCCTGGTGTTTGGTTCTCACTATTTCACAGGTGGCTCAGCCACCTCAGAAAGATGACCTGCATGGTCTCTGTTCCCAGAGCAGCTACCTGCTGAGTGAGGGTTCAGACTTCTCAGGGAGGAGGTGCATGTCAGTGCATATTTGTCAAATGCAAAGAGCTGTTTGCAAATGTAAGGTATTTCTCTCATCATAACAGTTGGTGAGTTGCTTTGTTGCCATGACAGCACCCTGTACCTTGTCCACCATGGAGGATTTCTGCCTGTAAGGCTTCCATTCCATTCCCTGGTCACTGTAGTGGATGCTATAGCTCTTCACGTACATTTCAGAGGACAGAGACTTGCAACCCTGTGTTACAATCGCAGTTATTTTCTTGATTTTGAGCAGATCAATTTGTAACCACTGTTTGTTGTTGTTTGCCTGTGAAAATGATGAGGACACATGAATAAGGCAGATGTTAAAACCTTCAATTTTTTAGACCAAGATACTCAGAAATGCGCAGCCCTCAAAGGCTCTCTTTTCTGTCTCAGCCCTTAGGGTTCTCTGTCTCCTAGAGGACTTCCCTGTTCCTTCTTGTTTGCTGTCGCAGACGTATATAAACTTTTACTAGAGTATTTCATATATCGTACAATAATGGTTTACTTATTTGTATCCCTCTTTGAAGGCACGGATTTACTGTATTTTGTTTTCAGGTACTTAGCACAATGCATGGCACACAGTTGGTGTTCAACAAATATTTTTTGAATGAATAAATAAATGAATCTTACTTGAGAAAAAATATTAGATTGCTAAATTATCTGTAAATATTATTCTCTTAACCAAATTTGTTTAAATGCCATGATGATATTGCTGATGGGTTATCTGGGAAAGAATTGGGTAGCATCCTCTCTCTAACTTATTTTAGGAAAAGTTCCATTTTTCTTTCCCTTGCTTATGTCAACCAGGAGGAGTAGTCCAATTTCTTTTTTCTGATATTTCAAATAAATGTAATACTTGAGAGACCTAATAAAGCCATGACTAGGACTTGATATGGTATGGTATGGTAGCTGTCCTGTCTCTGGCCTAATGAAGTGCCTAATCATACTTGGAGAAAGAGGATCAGAAGGGCTAACTGAGTTTTGGAGTAATCTGAGACAAATTTTCACCTTTGGGAGATTTATCATGCCCCATAGTCTCATTCAGTTCTATATGAAATAATAAATAGTGATATATTTCTTTAACATCACTTATGTGTACATGTATGTATGTGTATATATTGATACACAGATATATGTATAATTCATCTACTATATGTATTTTTAAAGCAAATTAATTGAATTAAAATTATTGTATTAATTAATTTTTATTAATTTTGTAACACCCTCTAGTGACATTTGGTGGTTTCTTAGTGTATCTTCAAGCTGTGTAGTATCCAATCCAGGTCGTACCAGTGATACAGAGGTAGAGAGCTAGAGGGTTTTGAAGACATAACAATTTTTATAGGTATAAAAGAGGCAGAGATGCCTCAGTATGCATGTGTGCCTGCCTCAGTCTGGCTGATATTTTTTTACCCTCTCTAAAGAGACCCTATAAAGATATTTGATTCTAATAGAAGATGAAGTGAAACAGTTCTGATCTAGAATTCCAGATTTAAAATGATGGCATTAAAATTTAGAATTAGTATTTCATCTTTGAAGCCATTATTATATCACAAAGACTAAGAGCAAATTATATACAGAGCAAAATTTTTCAAAAAGCTGTAAAATACAGGGTAGGGTGACAAAGTTATACCATGAGCAGATCTAAAGAGTTATCTGGGAAAAAATTGGATGACATCTTTCTCCTTAACGTTTTCTTTCATTTTTTAATTATTTTATTTATATAATTATATAAATGTAATGTATTATAACATCATTACTTTTATTATTTTAACTTCTTTAGGTCTCTGTTTCCCCTTCTGCAAAATTGCACAATGAGGTGTCTGAGTGTCTTCAAATGGTGGGAGGATCACTGACCATCAGGAGAATGGGCTTCCTGATTCTGCCACCAAACTACGCTAAAATGATTTAATCTCCTTTGTGTTTAAACTTAAAAGAAAAAGTCTGGACCGGACGCTTTTAAACCCCTTGCTGTTCTTACATTCCGTGAGTCTGTGATGGACCAGAAATGAGTTTCGAGACACAGATGTCAGTTCCCAAGACTACCTGTTTGGGGTCCAAGCTCTTCCGTTTTCTCCACTACTATGCTGACAGCCTAACATATGGATAGGACCTGGAATTCTATGGAGTCCAGGGAACTGGAATGTAGGTATCTTAAGGGAGGGACATAGGAGAATAGAAAATAAGGAAGGGTTAAGTTGACTGACAGAATCATTCTGATTTCTGATGCCATTGTGATTTTTCAAGTCAGTTGAAGAGTGAAATAAAAATGAGTCAACTATTAACTGTTATCCTGAAACTAAGTCACTGGAATTATCCAGTGGGTTAATATTAGGGGCAATATGACTCTCTGGAAGATGCTTATTAAACTTAGGCCACTGATTTATAACCCTGGTTTTGCAGCATTTTGCCATGCCTCCAACTGTCTAAAGGAATGTCACAAAGTTCTCAAAAAAAGGGAACAAAAAAAATTTAAATAGCGCTATTAAGAAAATGAAAAGTATTGTTAAGTTGTGAAAAAAAAAGAAAGTGCTGCAAATCTGAATCATTTATCACTAATATAAGTTGTTTTAATTAGGAGTTGGCAAACTATAGCCCAAGGGCCATATTTGGCCCCCTTCCTGTTTTTGTAAATGAAGTTTTATTGGAACACAGCCATGCTCATTGATGTATTGTTTATAACTGTTTTCCTGCTACAATGGCAGAGTTGAGTAGTTATGACTGAAAATGTATGGCTCACAAAGTCTAAAATATTATCTGGTCCTTTGCAGAAGAAATTTGCCCACCCCTGATAAAAATCAAGACTAGACCAAGAACCACAGAGATGATAAATAACCTCTCTGAGCCAAAGTCAGAGCTAAAGTTATCAAGTCAATAGATATCCTAGATTCTCAGACCTAGGATCATAATCTGCAGAAACGGGAGATTATTTTCTGACTTCCCAGGACCCCCATGGTTCCTGTAGTGAGGGCCTTTGCTTTCTTCTGGACGGCTGAGAGAATTCCATTCATAGGCGGATTTTACCTTGGCTTGCCAGGCATTTACACGACCCTGGGCATTAAGACGGGCACAGAAGGGTTCCCAGTAATCTCCCCACCAAGATTTTTTAAACGAGGAAGCCGTGATTTGCTTGTTTTCTATCTTTCCACTTTCCATACCCAGCGGTGTGGAGCATCCTGTCAAGAGAAAGTGATGTGATTAATTATGCACTACCACTATTCCCTGCATGGTGGTTTGCACTGCGAGGAGAAAAGAAAAAATATCACTACTAAGTAACAACAAAAACAACCATCACCAACAATGATGTTATTGCCTAAGTGCCAAATCCTGTTTTTAGGCTCTACGTGTGTTACCTGATGCTCCTAATTGCCTCTATTTTACAAGTGAGAAAACAAAAGCACAGCAAGAAAAAGTAATTTGCCTGAAGTAACACTACTAGCAGAATCAGAAACTAAATTGGAGCCCAGGAAGTCTGATACCCAAACACCATGTTCTAAATATTTAAACGCATTTTCCTCCTTCAGAGAGTCATGGAAACTTCCGTCTTTTCTTTGAGGTAGAAAATATTCCTACGTTATCTATGTATATAAGAATATATTCTATTTCTCTTTCTAAAAAATGCTACAAAGAAGAAGATACAGTGGACTCTTGGTAGTCACGTTCAACAGTTTATTTTCAACCCTTTGAGGGTGATTCATGTTATGCACCATTTAGAATTTTGCCAAGGTGTGCACTTGCATGTCAGTCCTCAAAGCTGGTCTGTGGATATGAGAAAAATAGCTAGTGAGTGAGCCCAGCCAACTGCCCATCATCATCATCATCTCTCTGACGCTTTGTTCTTGTGGGTAAATCATGCTGACATTTTCTTGAAGTGATATCTTTCTCCATCAAAAAAAGATTTAAAAAAAAGAAAACCTACTGCTAATACTGATTATATCAAGAAAATGAAGAGATTTTTTAAAAAGCAATGCTTCTTGAATAGAAAATAGATGTTTTGAATAGATTAACAGAGTTGAATGTCACATTTTAGATTGTTTGACTCTGATCTGAACAAACTACTATTTACATCACATACCATATAAAGAAAAAAACAGTGACTCTTTGTTCTATATAATAGAATTTTATTATGGCCATTTATGATTACCTGGATTTATTTATACCATAGGTCACATTATATCCCCTGAAAAACAGCAGCTTACATAGAAAAAGCTTGAGTACCTTTATAGAGCGCCAAACAGAATGCAGAGTTCAATCAAAGTTTCAGGAAATTGAGGGGGGGGTGCCTGGGTGGCTCAGCTGGTTAAGCATCCAACTCTTGATTCGAGCTCAGGGTCGTGAGATCGAGCCCTGCCTCGGGTTTCGTGCTGAGCAGGGAGTCTGCTTGAGATTCTCTCTGTCCCTCTCCCTCTCCCTCTGCCCCTCCCCGTCAGCTCTCTCTCTCTCTCTCTAATGAATAAATAAATCTTAAAAAAAAGTTTCAGGAAGTTGGTAAGCAGTTTAGATTTCAAAAACATTCACTGAACATCTAATACATGCCAGTAATGTTGCTAGATATGTTCGTTACATTAAAGCCTGAGTGTGACCTTTTGGACTTCAGAAGATTCGGGCCTAGTCTGAATCTTAGTTCTTATTGAAATGGGCCAATGGAGGTTATTCGAAGCTAGGGCCTTTCCTTGGAGGGTCATGTCAGCATCCATGTCATCCTGGCACTGTTTGGAGATGGTGCCTGCCTGCTGGCTGGTAGAACAGTCTTGGTCCAGGTCACAATGTAAATGAGTAGTTTACCTGAGCAGAACCTGTTTCACCAAGGTTTTTCTAGGCACCTCTGTGATTGAAGAGAACTAATAATTCTACCCATTCTTCCGTATCTACTAAAGCTTGATTCTCTAGGAAGCAGCGGGACAATAATGCATCTTCGTTTCTTACCGTTAACCTCACAACCTTGCAGCTCCAATCGAAGGGCAGGTCTATTATAGGATCTAATTGGAGAGATCCTAATATATCTAGCCACAATAGGTGGGTCAAACTGATTCTCTTTTATTGTAGAGGCATCCGAATTGCCACCAAAATACTAGAGGAAAAGAGGAAAGCTTAGTTATGGAACAATTCTTTATAAAGTGATTTTATAATAAAATTTCAGTTTAATTTAATATTGTCATATTAAGTTTTCATGTGGCCTGAATTAAATCACTTGGTCTTAATAACTGGAGATACTTTCACTTCAGGAAGATGGTGTAGATGTACTTTGCCTTGTTCCTCCTGCTAAGTACAACTAAAACATAGGAAGCCACTGAAAGATGAAGAGAAGAAGGCAGACGGGTTAGGGTTCTTGGGACCCAAGGAACAACATGGTAGTGGGCTCCCTGGGTTTTATTTTTGTCTCATATATCCCAGATTGGGAAGTGAAGAGGCCAGCAACCAGGAAACACCACTGGGTACAGACACACACAAAAAAGCTCTGGCAAAATCTTCCTTTCTCTAGCCACAGGACCAGGAAAGGGCAGTCTAGCAAGACAGAAAACTTTCAGACAGTGATTGCTCTACTTCTAGCTAAACATCATAGAAAACACCGTGGCCCCTCCTCCACCCAGAACAGCAAAGGCCAAGTGGGGAGCCTAGACTTCCATGCTTGTAAGACTGTAACAAGGCACCCCAACACCCTCACTGGGATTGTGTCAGAGAAGGCCAAATAGGAACCCAGGACTTTCATCCCCACCAGCTCCTAATAAGGCTCCCACCACTTTAGTATCAGTGGAGACTCTCCCATTCCCACCCAACAGCAAAGAGGAGCGGTCCTCCTTCAGTGGGGAACCTGGACTTCGAAGTCCACCTGGCAGTGATGAGGTGTGCCCCAGCCCCTTTCCTTGCCAGACCAGTGTCAGAAAGTGCCAGCTAAAACAGAAAATAAGAGCAGCAAGACTGAAAACTAGAAAAATAATAGATAAAAACAATGAAACAGAGCCAGTTCTTTGAAAAGATTTTTAAAAAAGGCAAATATCTAGCAAGAATGACAAAGCAAAAAGAGAAGAGATGCACATTCACTAATATCAATATCACTGTAGACCCTGCAGACATCAAAAGCATAAGAGAATACTACAAACAACTCTATGCACATAAATTTAACAGCTTAGAGGAAATGGATCAATTAGAAAAACACCATCTCAGCTTATCCAATAGGAAATAGATAATGTGAACAGCCAGTAACTATTAAAGAAATTGTATTTGTAATTTAAAAGTTCCTGGAAAAGAAATCTCTAGGCCCATGTAGTTTGGTGAATTCTATAAATATTTAAAGACTTAACACCAATTCTAGAAAATCTCTCCCAGAAAACAGAAGAGCATGCTTCCTAAATTATTTTATGAAGCCAGTATGACTCTGATATCAAAACCAGAAAAAGACAGTACAAAAAAATAAAACTACACACCAATATTCCTCATGAATATAAGTGCAAAAGTCTTGAAGCTATGAACTCTAACTGTAGTCTGTGTTCTCTCTCCAAGACTGATTAGTAAGGGCTACAATTTGAGATTTTCATGATCTATTCTAAGGTATAGTGCAAATAATTTATTACTAGAGATATGATAATACAGACACTAGTAAAATAGTAAATAATTTACAGGAAAAATGAAACAGATTGAAAGTTATCAGTGTAATAATGGCAGACTGACTCCTTACATTCTGATAGCTCTCTTTGGAAAGGGGATTAGGGAGGAAGAGGAGTTAGGGCTGGTACACATGGATTTTTGGGAATAATCCTGGCTGAGTCTCAGAAAGACCCAGCAGGGGATTGTCACTCCTCAGTCAGGGCAGCAAAAAAAAAAAAAAAAAAAAGTCTGAAAAGCACACTGCCCCAGCACATAACTGGTATTAACATTGCTATTTCCTTCAGGTACACTGAAACAGAACAAAATAAAATGTAAAAGTTAGTATAATCAAAACTCTTGGAGGCCAGTTTTTAGCATGATCCCCTTAAGACACAAGACTCTGCTGTCCACCATCTGCCAGTCAGAGAAGTCTGGGTATTTAGTTTGATCAAAAAGTGATTTTTGGTAGAGTTTTGAAGTGTCATAAGTCAGGCTTATGCCTTTAATTTATAATAACAGACCTATCATTGTACAACTTTCTTTCATAAGGCCCTAAGAAAACCATTTGTATTTCAACTGCCCAGAAAGGTATTTTTTAAAAAGACATAATGATAGGCATAGTCATTGCAACCTGGTGAGCCTAGGGTGAGTCTTGAGACTCAGAAACAAACAAGGCACACAGACCATCACATTCCTTGTGCTGTTCCCTTTGAAGATCTGCCAGTTTGTCCGGTCAGAGCTGTATGCCACAGAGAACTCTGTGGTGTAGTAGGACTTCAGATACTGTTTGGCACCTTGAGTCTGGATCCCTGTGAATACGACTTCCCTCTGCATGTCTACCTGCAATATAGCAAAGCCATTACACAGTCTGTCCTTGTCAATGAGTCACACACTGCCTTCCTTAATTCACTGTGTAACCAGCATTCTTTAGAACTAAACAGCCAGCACCTAAGGTCTAAGCGCTAATCAAATGGCTAGATACAATCCATATGTGAGCACAGAGTACCTGGACTCGAATCCAAGTTCAACCACTTACCAGCTGTGCGTGACTTTTGGCACTTAATTAGTCCCTCTGTGCCTTAGTTTTTATCATCTGTACAAAGGATATCTAGGCTATTACTAGAACTAATCTCATAGGGTTCATTTTTGAATAAGTAAAGTACTTAGGATAGTGCCTAGAACATTGCAAGAAGAACAAAGAGAAATTAAATCACTGTCATTTTATTATTACGGTACTGTAAATATTATCAGGTTAATAAGATATACCTGGATCCAAGGTTTAGAAACAAGGTCTGCTGAAGATTTTTCTGTGATCCAAGCATTATATGACCCACCATTGTTTAATCTTGCTAATTTGGGCTCCCAATAACCTAAATCCAAAAAAGAAAAAAAATTTATTCTGAATTAAAAAAAACAAACCAAAAACATATAACTAGCAATTTCCCAAGTAAGTTTAGTCCCAGTGGAAAACCAGATCTCTGCAGGAGCTTCTGTTGAAGTTAGGAGACCAGGCAGTTGACAGGGGCCTCAGCTACTAAGTCAGTTCATGATGATGAAACCTTCTTGGCTTCAGGTCAGTGCTTGGTCAGCTGTCAACCACCACCCACCCCCTTTCTTGCATACAGGTTACGTTTATCTTTTCTCAGTTATGTTGATGTGGTTGCTACTGAGTGTGCTTGCCTAAGGGGAGGTTGTGGGAGGGATTATGGGAGCCTCATGATCCCTTGCAACTGACCTCTTGGTCTTAGGAAGGGTTTTGAGGCAGAGTGAGGAAATTTAGAAGGAGATCCTGACACACAGTGGGTGATTAGCAAACTTTCTTGAACAGAGGAATGGTTAGCACAACAAAGAGCCTTATTAATTGGGAGAATAGTATCTGGCCAATAAGACCTTGTGAATCTGGCTGGAATATTATGTTTGTGATCAAACCTGGAATGGGGATGAATGGGGAGAGTTTTGGAAACGGGTACATGGTTGTAGGAGTAAGGGATCCACTCCTTGCTCAATCCCTGCTGAGAAGTTGGACTGCCTGTGTAGAAAGCCCTAGCTCTTGGTCTTCCCTGGGACAGACTCTTTGGGAACATTATACACCAGAGAGGGTGGCAGTGATAAAGGAATGCCAACAGGTTTTAGCGCCTGTCATATTGCTTCTTCCTCTACCAGATGAGCACCTCAAGATTGAGCTGCTTTACCATGTGGTAGAGAAAAGCCCAGAGAGGAGCAATGATCCATAGATTGAACAGGTAGGGTTGTCATGGGTTGTTTTTCAGGCTGTATACTGCACAACTGTAGGAGATGGCTTCCAAAGGCTATGATGCTATTACTTACCCAAATGCTTAGAAGCTTTGATCTGTGAATCAGCTATGATACCATTGCTTAGTCCCATTGGCATCTTACATTCTAAAAAACAAAAAACAAAAACAAAAACAAAACAACAACAAAAAACAAAAACCAAACACACACACACAAACAGAGCAATGAGTAATTTTTGCTTAGAAAATACGTATAACAACACAAAAGCTGCATGGCTAGAGATCATACCTCTGGTGAGTCAGCAATTCGATAGCTTCACCTACCTTATATGGCACCGACTTAAATATGTCTGATCATAAAATGGTAAATGTACTAGCAAGACTGGTGCTAGTCTTTAACAGAAATAGTGATACCCTAGAGGAAAACCATGGAAATCCCGAAATTCAATTAGTTTTAAATGGATTTCCATCTGCTTGTATCTTAAAATAAGACATTTTACAACATTAAGTATTACCCCTTTTAAGTCTATGTTCCCAAAAGTTGACCTGAAAGTTACAGAGTTATTTACATTCTGATCACAAAAGAAAATGCCAGCCACTGAGATATCTGGATGTCAACACAGTGCTTGGTACTCAACAAGTACTTAATAAATGCTGCCTGGCTGGCTGGGCAGATAGGCAGATGGAAATGATTTCTCAAATACTGAAATGCCAAGTTCAGAGACTATCCTAGTCATTGTTGAATTCCTGGTATCTTATCCCTCCTCTACTCAAGGAGTCTGGAAAATTTCTTACACTTTCCCACGAATCACACATTATGAAGGAAGACACTTTGTACTGGTTCCCCAACTGAGAATGCCTTTGGGCTGAAATATGTGGTTTAAGTTTCCTAGGAGATTGATGTTTGTGGCACAATCTGACGATGGGTCAGAATAAAAGCAGTTACTGGTACACATTCTCCCTCTGTCATGCAGAGTTCCCAGAGTTCAATATTTCCAATCTAAGAGTTAGTGATGTTCCAGCAGGGACCCTCCTGCTGAAAACATCATGTGGCTCTTGGATGGTACCTCTGTCTATGATGAGAAATGGTGTTTGCATCCCTGCTCTCTGGTTTTCTCCAATCTCTGTATCAAGGAGCCACCAGCCAGATTTTGATGGCTTCATTTCAAGAGTTTTAAATGAACCTAAAATAGAGAGTGAAGGACAACATTACACACCCCAAATTAACAATATTAATTGACAGCTATCAAAGAATCCTAAATCCCTACATCACAAGAGGCTTTGGAAAAGAAATCAAGAATGATCCATTTCTCTTAGGCAGGACTAGAGGTGTAACAAACAGAAAAACAAAACAAAGCAGTGACACACATACACATTAGTAAAAATAAATTGCCCAGGGACTTAAAAAAATCTCTAACACCCCTTACTAGAAAGAAACTTTCAGTTATCTATATATAATGTTACAAGCTAACCCATACACAGCACAGCTTCTGAGTCCTAAGGATGAAAACGACCTTGAATGACTCATCACTGGGCCTCAAGAATACCGTACAAGTTTCCTTTCTCTCCCATTTCTTTGGCTTTTCTTTTTTTTAATAAGAAAATTAAAATCAAACATCCTTCTCCCATGTTTTCAAATTTTCTATTAAGTCTACATATTTGGATAGAGATGCACCTAAATTGTTTCAGAAAATCACTGAAAGAATGACATTTCTGAAACTTCTGATTATCCATTCTGATATTTAATGCTACCCATTGCCAGATAACACTTAAATTCTGCTGGCCGTAATTCATGTCTATTTTCCAGATTGTGAGTGAAAATTAATAGCCGATGGTCATCCTCCTTTAGCACACTAAAAAGATTGCAGCCTTCCATTCCCTCCAATACAGATAATTTAGATTCGAAGATTTGGATGGGCCAGCCAATTCCAGCTTCTCAGTGTTTCCCACAGGCTCATGGAAAGGAGGACTGATCTGGCAAATTACATTCGGTGAAAAGTAAGGAGTAAGTTTACCTAATCCCCTCTTGTCTCTGATTTTAAGAGAGTGAGTCTTTATAGCTTTATTAATGAGCCACAGGCCTGAATAAACAAACAAGAACACCCTTTCCTCCTTCTTAACCAAACCAGTCCCATTTGGACTGCTGTGCCCTTCTAAGGCTGACTCACATAGCAACTTCTCCATCCAAAGCGGCGAGGGACTGACTGCCTTCACTAGCTTCTCAGAGCGCTTGTGGAAGGTAGGCTGCTTGTTAAAAATGCAGAGTCCCTGGCACCTGCCCAAGATCCCAAGATCTACCAGATCAAAGTCTCCGAAAGCAAAATCTCTGCCTTAGCCTTTGCATTTTAACCAGCTTCCTAGAATTTTACTATGCCCGTCACAGTTTGAGACTCAGCAGCACCTAGCACTCATAACCCTACCCACACACCTACCACACAGATACACCTACAAACAACTTGCTGGCACATAAAAATCCTTTGTGATGGATGGTTTGTTTAAACCTTTTCGTTATTTTGTACATGAAAAGTTCTAAATACCCCTCTTATCCTTTAGCGTTTATAATCATTAAAAAAAAAAACCTTTTTTCCCCTTCAAATAGCCTCCTGAGTCAGTTTAAGATTAAGATTCCTGTAGTCACTTGCCCAAAGGTATCAAAGTGAGAGTGTGAGGAATAGAATTCAAGAATTCAAGAATCCCAAAACCCTAGTAAGTTTTTAATCTCCTTCCCAACAGAAAGCTTTAGCTGCCTGAGCCCTGTGGGATTCATTTTTATAATCTGTTTAAGACCTGGCCTATGTGACACACAGTGGCTTGGGAAAAACTGCATTAGACATAGCATCTCTGTAGAACTGAGTTGAGCCCCACATATAGTCTGTGTGGTGCCACAAAGAGTGTATATATTAGCTGACTTTTCTGTACTCTGTATGCAGTTTGGGGAGATGTCTCTGCCCAGGATCTATGCCAGAAACCATGTCTGACCCTTAGGAAGTAAATGCATAGGAGGGAATGAGGGACAGTGACAGTTGCCCAGATTGCCTTCTCTAGCCATTTTTCATCAGGGATCTCTTTTCATTGTGCAGATCTTTACCAGGCAGCAGGGGCCAGACCCCGAGCTGGTGCTGTTGAGTGCCATTTTCCAGCAAGGTCTGGCCATGGAAGTGAACCACATGAATGTCTCTGGAGCTGCCCATGTTCAGCAGATGCAACCTCACCCATTCTTGCTCGTACATTCTCAGGCCAGGCAAGTTGTAGATCATTCCATTAATGGCTGAAAGGACAGAGAGTTGCAATCAATTAGAAATCTGCAGGGAGGCTGCTAAAGAGGTCTGAGGCATCCCACCTTACCACCCATCTTCCTATCGCTCCGCCTGCCCAGGCATATAGTAAGGACCCCAGGGTGTTCTGATATCAGTGAGAGGCTAAACCTCATGCCAGCCTACAGCAGTTTCCCACAGAATTTACCATTCTCCACCCGCACCTCACACTCCCCCTGCTCTCTGCTTCACTCACTTATCCTTGACATTTACAGTATGGATTTTCCTGTGCTGCAGAAACAGAAAGACTGATATGAGCCAGATAAGTGAACTCCAGTGGTTAGAGGAAAGAGAGTGAGGGGATACACAGCACATCACCCAGAGGCCTCCTAAATTCAGAGATAGTTCTAGGCAAAATTAGGAAGGCAGACGACTGAGGTTCATGTTTATTCTCTCATTTCTATGATATAGCTCCTCTGTCCCCTTCCCAGCTTAAATGTCTAGGGTTCTCAGGCTTCATCCACTCTCCACTCAGTGAAACGTGTGTGTGTGTGTGTGTGTGTGTGTGTGTGTGTGTGTGCTTAAATCACCTGACAAACTTAATCACCTTAAAAAATAATAAAAAATGTTAATGATACAGCTTTGGGCTACCATGCATTTAATTGAGATTGAAGTGAGTGGAGCTTTTATTAGTAATGTTATTCTAAAGTTAAAAGAACTACTATGGAGTTTCAGGAACTGAGCAAGTGAATTTGGGGAGGGAGGGAGTTGAGATCATCTTCTCACCCTTAAGGTTACATTAGGTATGAGAGCACCTGTCTTCCCACTCCTAACACCAGTCCTTACTCCCTCATCTGGGCAGGAAATAGATCTCAAGTGATTCTTGAGGTCAACATTGCTAACTCATTAGGATATGGAATGAAGACTTCAACATAGCAGGTGCTCAGCAAACATGTGATAAATTAAACTGAGTGATAGAATTCATCCATTTATTCAGTAATTCAACACACAATTACTGAACACATACTGCAAAGGCCAGGTGCTGAGTTTGAGGCTGGGAACTCAGGTGGTCTGCTCAGCAGGTACCCTGATAAAGACTACACCATGGGGATTACCTAATTACAGAGACTTCAACTACAATATATTTAAAACTAAGCTATATCCGGTGAATTTTACTCTTTCTTTGAGGAATTGGGAAGCAGTGGCTCGAGGGTATTCAGAAGTAATGGGATAGCCAAGAGACAAGCCTATCTGATTCTGGGGCTATGCTTTCTCACTAGGTTGGAAGGTTTTCAGAAGAGTGTGCTTCCCACGCCTGAGACCAAGTGCCCTGGGCTGAAAAGCCTAGAAAAGGAGTTCAGAGTACATATGGTCACCCCCCTCCCCCCCAAAAGATGCTCCCTTGCCACGATTCTCCTATCACCCAACTACCCAGTGTCCCATCTTGTTTTGTTCTAGATGCTTCGGATGCCACCTGAGAACTGCTGACAGCTGGAACTGCCACCATCATTTTTCTTTAGAAAGTACACAGGGATGATCAGTTCTTCTAGACAAACAATCATTCCTTTAGTGATCAAGGAACAGGTTTATTAACTGTTTATATTGCAGAGTAATGCCAATTCCTTTTTGACTCATGCTACCAGCTGCCGCACACTGGCTTTTTGTTGGTTGGTTGGTTGGTTGGGTTTGTTCTGCAGCAGGCTCCTGAGCTCTCTTTCAGACCTTCTCTAGCTCCTATATGTGCAGCACCACCTGCTGGGCGACATCAGCCCTCAGACATTTAAGGACCTGGTGTGGGTCGTAGCTCCTGATTCTTCAGAAGCACCTCCTGTCTAATCTTATGAAGACCTAGGGCAAGAATCATGGTCATCCCATGTGATTTAGTTCAGAGATTAGATCAAAGTGAGAGGAAAATACCATGAAACTCATGGGAGTTTTTTACTTCTGAGGATGCAAGTCTCCAAGGCCTTGGGGACTGGGCCTTCTTTTCATAATACCAGCTCTTCTTTTCATCAAAGACCATGAAAAGTAAGATGAATTCTCTCATATCCACCGGTGTGTTGCTCTTATCAAGTACTCCTTTTTGACAGATCAGAAGGGGACCTATCAAGCCAGAATGGATATCTTTTTCCTGGAAGACAGTAGGAGCAAAATGCACAGATTTTCTCTTTCTCAGGATTTCCTTTGCTCTTCTGACAATCACTGATGATATGGAAAAGGAAATCTCAGGGGCTCTGAATTTGAAGATTATAAATGAAGAGCTTACTAAGCCTGGGTATCATCTGATCATCTGATTCTGTGGCACTCATCATCCCTTCCTCTGATTAGTCCTTTATCTCAGCATGGCAGTAATGATAATGTTAATGACAATATCAATACTATTATAATTACTATTTATTGAGCATCTACTATTATAGTAAATATTTTGCTGGTAATATCTTCTTTAATTCAGACAACAATCTTGTATAATAAAAATAAGCTCACTTATTAAACAAATATTACCAAGTACCTACTGTTTTCTCATTTTTAACTTTAGAAACTGAGGCTGAGAGAGGTCAAGTAACTTTCCCAGGCCCACACAGTAAGTGACAGGATAGTGATTGAAATCAAAGTCTGTGCTCTCTCTCTACCACGCCCAAAACGAAGGCATCTTGACTTTGCAGCTCTCTCATAAAGAGCAAAAGAAAGCTAATACTTGCTCAAGGAAATAGAAAAAAATGTCTTCCTCTGCAAAGGTAGTCACTCTGACTGGGGTCAACCATTTCAGTACCCCTCATTCCTCGCCACTGAGCACATGTTTCTCTCTCACGGTCATCTGAAGGCAAGTCGCTATAGACTGTTGACCATAATCCTTACACATTCCTCATGGAAAGCAAGACATTTAACGAGAAATCATCTTGACCCTTCCGTCTGGTGGACTCAGGTTATGAGGTTAGGGGATGACAAAAACTTTCAATGGGTGTACCCACCGGGTTCACTGCTGAGTAGTAGGCCCAAGCCCGGCAGGCAGAACCAGGATTTTCCGGCCCAGATCGAGTGGTGGCATGCCATACATATGTATAACTGCTGTTTGGCTGAACAGCATTATCTTCCTTAAACCATTCAGGAGAGTCATCTTCATAAGTCTTTCCCTCTGACGATTTTTCGTAGGAAAGCCCATGGGCATGAAGAGAATATGGTCTGGATGCTAAATTTTTAAAACGAACCTAGAAAAAAGAATGATCCACAAATGTACTTAAGTCCAACAAAAATCCAAATTATACGCCAAAGTAGATGGTTAATTATTAAATGAGACCTAGATATATATACAGTGAGATATATTAATTGCATACAAGTACAAAGTAACATGTATATTATTTCATTGAATTTTTACAACATTCTGTGAGCTAGGGCCCAAGTAGCTTACCCTAGAAACACCAAAACATGTTTGTTTTTAGGCTCAAAGCAAAAGTACTGACATTAGGCACAAAGGAAATGATCACAGCAGGTGCTGCAGATTTGAAGATTGAATGAGTTTTGGGTCTTGCTCACAATAAGTTTCCAACCTCCTGATGAAGAGACACCTGCACATGTGGATTCAAGTTAAAAACCTGGAGACCAAAAGTGCATAAACAAAGTATGAATGGGGTTAGATGGGAATGCCTGAAAGGAGCAATTCAGTTGAATGTGCAGGAGAGGTTGGGGTAGTAAAGAAAGTCTCTTGGGGAAAACAGAATTGGCCCTTATGGAATGAACAGGAGCTCAGGAGAGGAAGAAATAAATTCATGAGATCATTTTTGTCTTTTCTTTTCTTTTCTTTTGAGATCATTTTATTTGAAGATTATCTAATTACTGGGCAAGCAGTCTCTGAAAAGAAGTATAATTATTTGTTAATTTTGGAAAATAAATTACCTGTATCCCTCCTGCCCCTTTC
Source organism: Leptonychotes weddellii (assembly GCF_054177405.1). Taxonomy (NCBI): domain Eukaryota; kingdom Metazoa; phylum Chordata; class Mammalia; order Carnivora; family Phocidae; genus Leptonychotes; species Leptonychotes weddellii. The sequence continues at coordinate 87,768,687 of NC_138374.1, forward strand.
ACTGTTACAGCCCTCTGGTGCTTGTGGAAATTCCTCTGATGATCTTAGCAATGCTCAAAAAATGACTTACTTGGATGACATCATCCACTTCAGCTCTAATAATAGGACCAAGAATGCCGAGATGCTCTTCATACTCCCCCAAAGGATCACGTTTGGTAAAAGTGCTATCAAGGTACTTTCGAAAGACTACTTTCTTGTATATGGTATTTTCTGGAACATCATCAATGTCTTCACTGAAATAGTAAGAAGAATACTATCTGTTTAAAAGAACAAATGAAAGACCACTCAAAGAAATTGGGGGAATTATCCCTGTTTCTGAGTATAGTATCTAGCATGAATATTTAATTGGTACTTGGAGAACAAATGAATGAAAATATGAATAAGTAAAAACTTAAGCCAGTAAATATCCTTCAGATCCGAGCTCACATATCATTTCTTAGATAAGTCCTCCTATAAACCCTTATATGTCAAATCTCTCTATATTATTCCTTAAGTTTCCATAGTGTTGCTATAGTATATACAGTATATTCCTGTAGTATTCTTATATTTCTCTAGTATATATAGTAAATTATATGTCATTTATTTGTGAGGTTATCTATTCGAATCTGACTCTAATATTAGAGTGAAAACCCCATGAGGTCAGGGATCATGCCTAATTTGCTCATTCTTTTATTTTTAGTACCTAGCCAGTTATCTGGCACATAGTAGGCACTTGATAGATTTTTGTTTAATGCATTAATGAACAAATACAATCATATATCACATAGCAGATTTTTAATATCAGACGCAGACAAAGCCAGGCAATTGGATAGTGCCAGGGCTTGGGGCTGTCAGGTATCAATGGTCACCCCTGTGAAGGCCACTAGATGGCTGGGGGTTTTATACTCTGAAAGTAGCCATTCTTCTCTCATTTCTTTTTTTAAAATGACATTATTCCTTGTGTAATTCACCAGTTCAGTCTGGGGCCAGAGCACATCATATTTTCTCACCGACTCCTAAATTTCCCAAGCCTATGGAAACAGGCCAAAAGCTCATCCATCAGTCTCATAGTATTTGTTATGCACCATGAGCCATCAACAGAGAAACCCATTCTGCCTTCTTTCCAGTGTTCCTACCCTACTGACCCCATCCTTCCAGACACTAAGCATAACATCGTTTCACAGAACACATGGGGACAAGTAAAGCAACTTTGACTGCCATAAACATGGGTTGCATATCTGGAATGGTATATAAGATTTTGAAGGAACTGGTTCCATCCCTTTCCACTTTGGAAAGGCCCTAAATCTTACTCCTTCAGGGCCTCTCTTAGAAATCCCTAGATAAACTATTTATTCTCATATAGCAATGGGTGCTACATTTAAATAGGAAGTCATAGGAAAATGTGTTTTTTAATTATTTTTGGGGGGAGGGGGTGGGAGGAAGAGCAGAGGGAGAGAGAGAGAATCTTAAGCAGATTCCATGCCCCGCATGGAGCCCGACGTGGGTCTCAACCTCACAACCCTGAGATCATGACTTGAGCCGAAATCAGGAGTTGTAAGTTTAACCAACTGAGCCACCCACATGTCCTGAAAATGTGTTTTAAATTAACAGAGTTCTAATATGGAAATGCCAGACATCAGATTAATGAAATGTTTTGTTTTTGTTTTTTTTTTTGTCTGTAAGCCATACCATGCATTGCGTTTGCTTACTCTAATTACACTTTGGTTTTTGATTTTTAGTGTAACCATTAGCTTTTGTAAAAGTTGTGTATTATATTTAGACAGTTTAAGCATGGTCACCATGCTGTGTCCTGAGAATCTGTAGCCTTGCCCCTTGTCCCTCCCTCTCTTCTTTCCCTATATTGTCATCCCAGAATACAGAGTCCAGCCCATTATGGCTTTCCATCCTTAAGCAGAATTGAATTGAAAACTCTTTTAAAAATGTCTATGGATCCCTTGGAAACTCTCTGCTGTAAGTTAGACCACTTACAAAATTGCATGAACTCCTTCAACTCTACGGTTAAGAGTGGCTGGAACCCTGAAATGTTAAATCCGAAGAGGATCTTGGGGGCCATTTGGTGTAACACCTTCATTTAAAAAATGAAGTTATTAAATGAGTGATTCTATAAGCCAAGTTAAAACTCAAGTTTAAATCAAGGTAAATCATCATTGAATGACTGCCTCAGTTGAAGGTATAAACTTGCTTTTTCTTTCTAAACTGGTTTATATCCTTGGCCTCTGCTACTGGAATCTCATGTAATTTGAATCAGACGTCACCAAGATGCTGTATACTTTACATTGATCAGTAAACAATTTAAAAATATTTTTTGATAACCAAGTGCAAAAGGAGATTTCTACATTACAAATTTGGATTTGAAGCCAACTTCAATGAAATCATGTTGATTAGCAGATAGCTATGGATAGGTTGGGCTCTGCGCTGAGGCAAGGAAAGGGGGTAGGAACATGTGTGGTGAGAGCGGAAGAGAGAAGAGGGGGCTTCTTTATAGAATATCATAGATTTCTTACAGTGATTGTTCTAATATTGTCCAAATGTCCCCTAATGTAGAGAAGCTAACCTTGGAATTGACAAAGGAAATTGTATAGGGCAAGTGGCAATAGGGGACCTAAATTATACTTAGTATAATTTGCCCAGAATTATTTCCTTGGACTTTAACAATCTTTTTAGCAGTAGTAGAAAAATGAGAATGTAAAAAGAGAAAATTTGGCCAAACCTTTGAGCAAATTTTGAATAATCCCAGGATACTTCTTCAGCAGCAATGTAATAATATTTTCTGTTTCCATTGTTGCTGCGGAGGTACCATGCTGCAATGTTGTCAGGATTTCTGGAGGAGTTAATGTCTGTCCTAGTATCAGTTTGGTAAGGGTTGTCATAGGCCACGTAATCAATTTCAGCAATGTATTCTTCACTGCTCTCTTCCTTCTGCCTTGGAATAATCTCAATATAATCTCCATCATTTGCACTGAGGCCTACTACAATGGGTGGATTAAGTTCTCTTGGCATAAAAGTGTTCTTTAGGGTAGGAGATAGTGGGAGAGATGGCACCTGATCTAGGTCTGGATAAGGGATAGTCTGACCAAATTCTGGAAGAAGCACTGACTGACTAGATTCAGAGGTGTAGGATGTCTGAGGAAGTGATGTCTCTAGATCAGGAAGAAGGGCCGTTTGGCTAATGTCTGGAGAGAGAGTTGCCTGGTTGAGGTCTGGGGAAGGGAGCATCTGATCGAGGTCTGGAGAAAGAGTCATCTGGCTGATGTCTGATGAGAGAGTCTCCTGGCTGAGGTCTGAGGAAAGGGTTGTCTGGCTGAGGTCTGGAGAAAAGGTTGTCTGGTCAAGGTCTAGAGAAAAGGTTGTCTGGGTGAGGTCTGGGGAAAGGGTTGTCTGGCTGAGGTCTGGAGAAAAGCTTGTCTGGTCAAGATCTAGAGAAAAGGTTGTCTGGCTGAGGTCTGGAGAAAAGGTTGTCTGGCCAAGGTCTGGGGAAAGGGTTGTCTGGTCAAGGTCTGGAGAAGAAGTTGTCTGGCTGAGGTCTGGAGAAAAGGTTGTCTGGCCAAGGTATGGGGAAAGGGTTATCTGCCCAAGGTCTGGAGAAAAGGTTGTCTGATCAAGGTCTGGAGAAAAGGTTGTCTGGCTGAGGTCTGGAGAAAAGCTTTTCTGATCAAGATCTAGAGAAAAGGTTGTCTGGTCAAGGTCTAGAGAAAAGGTTGTCTGGCTGAGGTCTGGAGAAAAGGTTGTCTGGCCAAGGTCTGGGGAAAGGGTTTTCTGGTCAAGGTCTGGAGAAAAGGTTGTCTGGGTGAGGTCTGGGGAAAGGGTTGTCTGGCTGAGGTCTGGAGAAAAGCTTGTCTGGTCAAGATCTAGAGAAAAGGTTGTCTGGCTGAGGTCTGGAGAAAAGGTTGTCTGGCCAAGGTCTGGGGAAAGGGTTATCTGCCCAAGGTCTGGAGAAAAGGTTGTCTGGTCAAGGTCTGGAGAAAGGGTTGTCTGGATGAGGTCTGGAGAAAAGCTTTTCTGATCAAGATCTAGAGAAAAGGTTGTCTGGTCAAGGTCTAGAGAAAAGGTTGTCTGGCTGAGGTCTGGAGAAAAGGTTGTCTGGATGAGGTCTGGAGAAAAGGTTGTCTGGCCGAGGTCTGGGGAAAGTTTTGTCTGGTCAAGGTCTGGAGTAAAGGTTGTCTGGTCAAGGTCTGGAGAAAAGGTCGTCTGGTCGAGGTCTGGGGAAAGTTTTGTCTGGTCAAGGTCTGGAGTAAAGGTTGTCTGGTCAAGGTCTGGAGAAAAGGTCGTCTGGTCGAGATCTGAAGAAAATGTTATCTGGTCGAGGTCTGGAGGAAATGCTGTCTGGCTGAGGTCTGGAGAAAGGGTTGTATGGTCGAGATCAGGGGAAAGGTTTGGTTGACTGAGATCTGCAGAAATGGTTGCCTGCCAGGCTTCAGGTTCCAAGGAAGGGAACATTTGACCAATGTCAGTAGGGAATGGCTTGTTTCTTACGTCATAGTCGAGCATCTGGCCAAGCTCTGGAGGAGATGTGTGGCTAGAGTCTGTAGTGGAGTGCATTTGACCAGAGTCTTGACTAGGGAATGTTTGATAATATTCTTCTGGGGGTATTGTCTGATAAAGATCTAAAAGGGAGCTTGTCTGACTGGTGTCATTTGAGGGATTGTGATTATGGTAAGGAAGTGAGTCTGACAAGCTAAGATTCACAGAGAGGAATGTCTGATTGAGGTCTGTGGGAAAAGATGTTTCATTGGATTTATGGGGTAACAATGAATGATCAAGTCTCCTATCTGAAAATGTGGTATTGGCCTTTCCTCTCAGAGGGTGGAAGCCCCTTGGAGATAGAGGAATATGGTGTGCAAGCCTCTCTTTTTTCTTTCTTCGTGTTTTAATGAAAAAATGGATTTTCTTCAATCCACTGTTTCCTCCATCCTGTTTTACTTGTAGAGATTTCTTTCTAATTCCAGAAAATTTTGGGTGGCCACTCTTCTTTCTGTGCTTGTTTGTGAGAGGGATGTTTTCTCCCCAAGTCCTTGAGGCATTCTGGGGGCTGTCCAGCAGCTTATCAACAGCCATGTCTTCATCAGCCTCTGGGACTATTTCATAACTACCTTTCTCAGACACCAAATGCCATTTCCCATTCAAAATCTTGGATGGATTCTTTTGTTTTAAGAGTAACAGATCATTGGGAAGGTCTTCCCAGGGTCCCATTCTGGAAGGAGAAGAGTTGCCTTGGCTTAAATGTCGCCCAGTTTTATGTGCTGAAAATCCCACTTGGGAGAACCTATGCTTTGCTGTGTGCTCTCTTCCTTTCTTGGATTCCTTATGCTTAGTATGTTCTTGACTCCTGAATCCTTCTGCATCAAGTGGAAGTAGACTTATCCCTGTGATATCTGACTGTAGAGGATCCTCCATAGAGTCTTCAGAATAAGGGCTGGAATGCTCTGCTTTTGAACGGTTGAGAGCTGAGTTCTTGTCTAAGCCAATGTGTCCCAGAGGGGGACCAGCTATGGTGGCTGCTGGGTGAGGAAGAGTTTTTTGAGGCTTTGCAGAGTTATAGACAATAAGCCTGCTAATGTTACTTAGGGAAGAGGAATTTGAATTAACAGCTGTATTGGTACTAGGAGGAATGAATTCAGAATTGTTCTCCAGAGCTAGGGCAGTAAGATTAAACTCATCTTCCTTCTGATTCAGTGATGAATTTCTGAATGACCTAATTCCTAACCATGAAGCCAGGTTGTTCTGGTAATCATAGTCAGCATCATCCTCTTCACCCCTGTTTTCTGAAGAATCATGCATTTTCCGTGTAGTCATGACTGTAGATGCTGGAGGTTCATATATAATCTCATATGAGTCTTCATAATCATCCCGGATACACTTAACATCCCTGAATCTCAGCCTTAGGTTTTTGTTTCTTGAATTGGAATTCATTGTAGTTAACATCCAAGTACCTACAGAAGAGAGACAGAGAAAACAGAGAGCTCTAAGCCCAGAAAAAGATATAAAAACCCTAGGATCCATTGTGGCAGATAATTTTCAAGGAACTTCAGCCAGGGATAACAAGTGTGGTCTGTGGGTCACTGCTGATCTGGGAACTGTTAATTATCTCCTATAGTGACATATGGAGAGAAATTGGGTGTAAGGTGTTATAAAACTGCTTAGCAATCTGACATTGCTGTGCATCCAAGCATGTGATCAGTGCACTTATCTCATATAACAGAATATAGACTGAAAGTATTGATCAATGGAGATTAGGAGAAAACTCTTAGCACAGATAGTTTAAGAGTCACTGTTTTAGAATATATTTGAAAAGGGATGAATTAAGAATCAAGTGGGCTTTGAATATCATAAACATCTTGTTGGCTGCACATCTTGTTTGAAAACTGAAGTGAGGGGGAGGATGATGTAAGAAACATCTAGATATTTCTAAGCAGTAGGTGATACAGGTGGGCCCAGGGCAATTTTGAATCTCTTTGAAATGGTATTATTTTCTGGCATACAGATTTCCTGGGGAGTCTCCAATCGTTACCACTTGTTGAGTGTCTGCTGAGTGCTAGGCACTTGGTATATAAGACAATTAATGGTCAAAGCAACCCTGTAAAGTGTGATTGTGTTTTTGAGATGAATACAAGGAAGCTCAGTGAGGTTGAATAACATGTCCAAGGTTACACAGATACTGAGTGCCAGAGCACATTGGAGGAACTCCAAAGCCCATGTGCTTTCCATGCTTTCCACTGCATCTCTGAGGCCAGACTCCGAGGTACTGTATCTGATGATCACTAACTAACTCACAGTGTCATGGCTAGCTTTAAAAACTGAAAAGGCCATTTTGATAAAAGAAATGCTCTTTTGTGGCTGAATGTTCATGCTTCCTCCTCAAAGTCATACCTTATCTTTTTGATGTTGTGTCTTTCCTTCTCACTTAGCCCAGAGAAGGAAAAATGGAACCCACATTAAAGGACTAGACCCATTTAAGTAATTAATTCTCCAAACAGAAATCACGAGAAGTATTGAAAGGAAAGCCTGTAAGGGATCAGAAAGATAAACTCAGGAACTGTGATAGTTTGGGAAGCTGCAGCAGACCTTTATAGATCAGAGGTTCCTCTCCAAGTGTCCAGGCTCTTACCAACATTATCCATTGTGACAGTCACAGATTCCCCACACATGGGGAAGAGGGTCAAGGTGTCCTCGTGTCTCTTTCCATAGATGAATGAGTGCCCAGTGAAGTGAATGGTCAAAATGTCATCCTGGGTCCCTACACTGCAGAAGTGCCACTGGACAGTGTCGTCAAAGCAGAATCCGAGTGTGGGTATACTCTCAGGCACATAGCCATTGATCGCTGAAAGAGTAAAATCTGTTAACATGCAAGCCTCTGCCGACAAAGGGGCGTGTGGCTAATTATACCTAAGATTAATGTCCCAATATTAATTTGGTTGTGTCAAAGCAGTGATTATGATAAGCTTCACCAGGTCTACCTAGTGACTAGATCAAACTCAGACTTCCCAAATGAGAACTTATTTTCCTAAGTTAGCCAATGGAGAAATATCAGGAGAAAGACAAAGCCTTTCATTCTCGTTGACTTATTCATTCATTTGTCAAGTGTGTATCAAATGCTTTGTTTTCCACATTCTGCTTTTAAAATAGTCTAAACCTCAACTTACAATATTATCTAGAATAATTCTACCTGGAAGAAAAGCATAATATAAGAAATTCATCTTGACACATTAGCTGGTGAATAAGAAGTAATGTCCCTAAAAGGCATGCATATTTAGCACATTTGGCAATTTTTATTGCTCCCTCTTATCATTGAGATAGTCTATAGTTTTTGTTCAAGTATCGAGTTCACACATTTTCACTATCTTTCAAAGGGACACAGCTTTCGGCAGTATATTTATTTACTTAGGTTCTAGGCATGGTAATAAAATCACAGGTTTGATTTCTATGAGGACAGGGCCCACCTCTACCTGCGTTCCCACTCTAGCCCTGATACTAGTATGATGCCTGGCACTAGTGAACACTTAAATGACAATATGTTTTTAGTTTGTATTTCATTCAGGAGGCTCTTCTAAATGGTCTATAGCTGTACTGTCTAATACAGTGGCCACTAAATACAGTGGCTATTGAGTACTTGAAGTGTGGATAATCTGGATTGAGATGTGCTGTTAAGTGCAAAAGACACACCAGATTTCAGAGACCTAGTACGAAATAAAGAAAGCAAATCTCATCAATTTTTATATTGGTTATGTGTTGAAATGATAATATTTGGGATATATTTCTCTTTAATTTTTCATATGGCTACTAGAAAATTTTAAATGATATATGTAGCTCATACATAATTTCTCACTAACCCAAACCTATGACAGATTCACTGCCAAAAACGAAATTATGCAAAGAAAGCTGAGTAACTCCCGGTTTGGAATTATTTTCAGGGCACCTGCCAGTTCTGAGAATTCCAATAACTCATCTGAAACTATGTGAACAGACCATGGAGAAGTCATCCTCATGTCTATGATTACCTATCAGAGAAGGTGATCATAATGGCTCTTGACTCTGAGGAATAGTGGTGAGGACCCTGACCACCGTGGCAAAGTTTGCTTCTAACTGGCTTATTGAAATTTCTTTTAGACTTCTCATAGCAGTGGCTTTAGGTGCTGAAATTGAAAACCACAGCAAATGCCTGAACTTTGGCTTAGGGAATTCCTTCTATTCTGAACAAGATTCTCACTGCTCACTTCAAACCTCTTCATGGATTGGCTTTTTATGATTCTTGGCTCCCCATCTGCCTTTTGCCTTCATTTGATTTGACCTTCCAGCTTTGGATTACTTACCTTGTTTCTGCCCTGGCTATAAAGAGTGTTCACTTTGCACCCAGTCTAAAATCCCCATATACCACTGACCAAGGCCTGTAGCCCCTTTCCTCACCACTCCCACCCCTCAGCCTGTTCCTCCAGAGTGGAGGTGCCCAAAGCATGTGCATAAACGTACATGCACATTTAGAGCACGAGACCAAGAAGACTTCTTAAGGAGAACAAGCTTTTGGCCTCTTGCTGTAAAAAGATTGCTATAGTATCCCCCAGTAACTTCATCACCAAATCCCTGGATTGCAAGTGAGGATAAGAGGTGAGTGGATTCTAATCCATGTCTCTGCCTTTATGCACAGCCATACTTTAAGCACAGGAGTGAAAAACTGATGGACAGAAACAGTGGTTTGACTTACTGCTCATGATGTTTGATTCGTAAAACTTGGGGTCATCACGTTTCACCTTCTCAGGATTTTCACAGAACTTGTTGATATTGTCCTCAATGTACCAGCTCTTGTTCTCATCAAACACAGCAAACACAGCCTGCTGCTCGATGTCTGCTGCCCTCTGGAGGGTAAAAGTTTGGTGTTCAGTGATTAATGTTCCAGTTGATTACCCACAACACTGAGTTCTTCTCAGAAACCAAAGAGGCACAGTCTAGGGGCCACTGCAGCCACAAATTCAGGCATTTATGAGAGCCCATTTTGTACAAAGCCCTTGTTAGAGCCAAAGGTAATATGCAAGGACAAACAAAGCAGATCAGAAAATTCAGAGACTAAAACATCCTAATAGAAAAATTCCATCTCCACATGGCAGCTGTAATTGTGTTTTATTTCTGTAAGTAGACACCTTTCAACCTGAATGATTGACTAGACGTGCTCCAAATAGTTGCAAAGGATAAAACAGAAGGTTGCAATAGGAAAGCTTTCTACTTCTCCCTTCCTGTTTCCTTTCATAGCTCAATAAATTAAGGTCTTCCAAATGTCCATTTCTGATTTTTCTAGGCATATATTTATTTTGTATGCCTTAGGATGAACTTCTTTGATTATAGCTTAGCCTGATTGGGAATTTTAAGTTAATAATATGAGACTATTATTCTCCAATGAAGATCTGTCTCTTTGTTCACTTTTTTCTCTATAATTTAGTCTCACTAGAGATGGACCATTGTCTGGGTCCAACTTCACCAGATTCTATGTCTCCAAACTATTATCTCTCTTATCTCTCCCAGTGCAGGTCTCTAAAAATAACAAGGACTGGTAAAGAGTTTTACACTTTTACGAGGTGGTATCTTGCTGAGCCCCAAAAAACCCTGTAAAAATTTTTTAGGAGGATATTACCCATTTGATAAAAGGAAGAAATTAAGAGAGGCTAGGTGGCTTGCTGATGACATAGCAGAAGACCTGGAACTTCAAACTAAAACAAAATATGGTGTCACACTATAGAACGGCCTTCCAGAGTAAGAATCTAGATGAAAATAGACAAGGGAAAAAAAAAAAAAACCCACAAAGGAATAAATGTCACATTTGCTCTAAAGAATACAACATAATATTTTCTGTTCTCTAGAAGGAGAGGCCCCATTATTTAGCAAGGAGACCTAATCTGTTCCAGCCTGAAGCAGTTCCTGGAATTTCTAAAAGTTTAGTTTGTGGACAGAATACCTGTATGCCTCGCTTATCCAGGGATCTACTCTTACAAATTAGAAGTAGCCCGATCAACCCAGAGGCAATGTCCCTTGTGACATCCACATTACTGTAGTATGGTCTTGTTAAGCACTGTGCATCATTTTCTGTGGGTTCATCAGACTCTAGGATGTTCCACTTATAAGTATAGGTTTCCCCTGGTTGAACTGCTCTGATCATGGTGTAATTGTCTGGAAGAAAATAGAGTCAATATTGTTTCATTTTCAAAATTATTACATTAAACAAACAGTGAGTTCTCATTAGAACCAATTAATATTAGGAAAGGAATATTTTTCTATCAAGTTCCACTTAACCTTGGATTACATGTCGCCATTAGAGATTGCTCCACTAGAGGCCGCTATGGCACCAACAAATTTGGTAAGCACTAGGGTAAACAAAATCCCTAAGTAAGAAGGGTTTGGTTCCGACTTTTAGGATACCCTACTTGTATACTACCTGGCTGCACAAGTTATATTACTGAGCAACGAGGACACTAGGAAAATATGGCAGCCTCTCAGAGGTGAATAGTTTCGTTCAGCAGATTCTGATTCAAACCTGAAGTGTAGGAAGAGTTGACATCATCTTCATAAGGGGAGAAGGTCACTCCATGAGGGTAAATGCTGTAGACGCGGCTGGCCATATTTTTGAACACGATCTACAAAGTTAACTCAAATTCATTATTTCAGGACTTAAGTTCAATTGTGAGAATTAATATAGGATGTTAGCTTTGCAAATTCACTTGTTGGAGGGTGCGTGTGTGCGTGCACGCAAACTAGTTCTGTTTCTCTGAGCAGCAACCTCTCCCCGTCACCTGGCAGATACTTTTGAGACAGTTTCACTCACATGGTAAGATGGAAAATGGAAAGAGAAGTCTGCCCTTAGAAGTGACATTTTCCTCACAATATATCACTCTTTCCAAACCGATCCCCGTTCCCCTTCCCCTCTCCTCTCAGCTTGGACCACATCTGCCTTCAGATCTGTTCCTTCTCTTTAGACCATGATCTCCTTCCCCAGCCTGGCAGATCTCCTAGGACACTGTCCTTGGTGTCATCTTCTGAGGGGCACACAAATAGCCAGATCCTGAATTTCCAGTGAGGTATATTTACACTTGCTAAAAAGCACCTAAAAGGGATGGGGGAAATCAGAAATGAGGGAAGGGAAAGAAGAACAGAGAAAGGCTGCTTTCTATCCTTTCGTTATTTTTAAATGAACAGAATTGTCCTTGTGTGCAGATATGTTAGTTCACCCCCACAAAGGGGTGAAGGGAGGAGCATTATTTACACGGGAGTCCTAGTTAGGCTTCTTAATCTTCAAAAGAAAACCTTAATCTTATCTGCTGTTGGTTGATTGCCAAAGCATTTGGATCATCCTTAATCTGTAGATTACCCACATTCTAGAATCGTGCCGAAGTTTGCAACATTTACTTCTCTGCTGCCCAGTTCCTATCAGAAGCTCGATGACGTGACATCTATTTAAGGAAAGCTGTCTGAAGAACACTCAGTGTTCTTGAATCATATCTAAATTTACCTCCCTCAGAGACCAGTCATGGGAGAACTACATACCTAGAGCACAATGATGACTTGTTTATAGTCAATTGTATTTACTGTTATGTTCTCAGCCATAATGACAAACATTATTTTACAAAGCTATGTGACTCATTCATTCATTCATTCATTCATTCATTCATTCAAGATTTATTTATTTGTTTGAGAGAGAAAGTGCACGCGTGGTGCAGGAGGGGCAGAGGGAGAGAGAGAATCTCAAGCAGAGATTCTCCACGCTGAGCGTGGAGCCTGATGCGGGCTCCATCTCAGGACCCTGAAATCATGACCTGAGCCAAAATCAAGAGTTGGACACTTAACTGACTGAGACACCCAGGCGCCCCAGCAACTTATTTATTATATCAATTGTAGGGATTCTATCAAGGATTCCATCCACTGTATTATACAGCATCCTCTTTTTAAGGATCCATGGGATAAATTGGCCTCAGTGTCAAGGGAAATTACGTTTTCTTTATGACTACTGTGAATCTTGCCCTGACATATTTTACTCGGATGCTAGAAAGCTTTGGACAAAATTTGTAGGCAACCTTATAGGAGCATAAGGCATGTGTTTCATTATACTTATCCATGGCTTTATTTTCTTTGTCCCCATATTATCCTTCACCTCAATTACATTGGTTCTTTGTTTTATTCCTTTATAATTTGATAAATTGTCTCAGATAAGGTAGGCTATAAATCAGAGCAAATACATAAAAACTAAAGTTGCATTTGAATTAAAAACTACATGGACATATATTTCTTTTTAGTACAAACAAATAACCAGTACTTATAAACTGTCTTTCCTATTTAATTTCTCCCATGGTACTATATTTCTGTTACTTACTTTGAGTGTGTCTCTGACCTGGGCTCTGATAATAGGGCCCAAGATCCCATCTTCTTTGATATTCATATTCTCCAAACGTTTGGTGAAAGACTCATCTTGGTACTGTGTGTAGACAACCTTCTTATAATGTTTTCCAATTTGGTTTGAGAAATTATCCAAATGCAGAGATCTGTATTTTCTTAAAGTGAAATGAATTTTTTAAAAAATTAAACCGTTTGCTCAAGTAAAGACCCTGTAGGATGAGGAAATCTTTGTGCTTAGAAGTTCTGCTCTTGGATTAGCTAAAATGCTAGTTTTCTAAAAAAAAAAAAAATTCTTAATGTGGTTTGCAAAGTCCCAATATCTCCTCTCTAGTTGGAAAACTGGAAACCTTTGTCTCTCCCATCACTGATAAAGTTGTAGACATGGTTAGAAACAGCTACTTAGAACTTCCTGTCACTCTGGTCACTAGAATAGATCTTAGATATCTCTGGGAAAATGCCTATCCAAAAGAAAGGAGAGGACATACTGTGAATTTTTTCTCAAGTCTTCGTTATCACTTAATTTATGGTAACTTTATTGACTTCCCAGATGTTTCTCAATCTCTAAAAGTTATGTTCCCACACTAGGAAGCTTTGACTACTTTATTAGTCATAGTTTTGTGCTGTTGGGCTCACCCTCCTACCATCCACCCAATCCTAGTGCCAACTAAAAAGCAACCACCTCCACCCATCTTCTGTAGCTACCTCGATACAAGAGTTGGGGCAGCAACAAGAACCTTTCCTCTTGGTCTTCTTTATTGCCTTAGTTTGCAAAAACAGAAGTTCCATGACAGAATTTACTCATTTTCTGCATTTATTTTGCACAATAAAAAGCACACACTATTGCCAGAATCCTGGAATCGTATCTCAGTTCCATCAATTATTATTACATAATCTTGAGCAAGTTCCTTTTTAGCTCTTTTTCTCAAATTTTTTTGAATAGCAAATACATTCAAATGATTTTGATTACAATAGAGAGCTCTCACTCACACTTTTTTCCCCATCAACCCCACCTCCCTGACCTTCCCTGCATTTTCTAAATATTTTCTACATATTCACTTGCATTAATTTCATATGTATAATTCCAGAGCATCTTTATGCATAAGGCATAAGTATGCAAATATGACTGCAGATATAAATATTCTTATACTCTTATTCTTTTAACAAAAGGCACCTTGACTTTTTCTTTTTGCATTTTCCCAGCTTTACTGAGGTGATTTTGACAAATAAAAATTGTATATATTTGAGAAGTACAACATGATGATTTATATATGTATATATGTGATTACCACAATTAAGCTAATTAACACTTCCGTCACCTCACCTAGTTACTATTTTATTTTTTGTGGTGAGAACACTTAAGATCTACTGTCTTAACAAATTTCAAGTATAAAATATTAACTATAGTCACCATACTGCTTAATTAGGTCCACATATAAGTGAGATCATGCAGTATTTGTCGTTTTGTGTCTGGAATGAGTCTTAGCATGATGTTTTGCAGGTTCATCCACATTGTTTTAAATGGCAGGCTTTCCTTCTTTCCTTCTTTTTTAAGGCTGAGTAATATTCCAGCGTGTGTGTGTGTGTGTGTGTGTGTGTGTGTGTGTGTGATATTCTTTATCCATTCATCCATCAACAGACACTCAGATTGTTTCCATATCTTAGCTATTGTGAATAATGCTTCAATGGACATGGGAATGCAGATATCTCTTTAGGATATTGATTTCATTTCCTTTGGATATTTATTCAGAAGTGGAATTGCTGGATCATATGGTACTCCTATTTTTAATTTTTGAAGGAGCTTTCTTACTATTTTCCATAATGGCTGTACCAATTTATATTCTCGCCAACAGTGTACAGAGTTCCATTTTCTTCATACCCTCACCAACCCTGGTTACCTCTTTTTTATAATAGCCATCCTCACAGGTATGAGGTCATAATCTCATTGTGGATATGATTTGTATTTCCCTAATGACTAGTGATGTTGAACACCTTTTCCTATATCTATTTGCCATTTATATATCTTCTTTGGAAAAATGTCAATTTAGGTCCTTTGCTCATTTTTTAAAAATTTATTTTATTATTTTTTAAAGATTTTATTTTTAAGTAATCTCTACACCCAACATGGGGTTTGAACTCACAACACCAAGATCAAGAGTCCCATGCTCCACTGACTGAGCCAGTCAGGCCCACCTTTCCCCATTTTTAAATCAGGTGGTTTTTTAAAAAATTTTTTGCCATTGAGTTTTTTTGATATATTTTAGGTTTCAACACCTTATTAGAGATACGGTTTGCAAATATTTTCTCTCATTTCATAGATTGCTTTTTTGTTTTATTGTTTCTTCTGCTGTACAGAAACGTTTTAGTTTGATGTAGGCCCACTTGTTTATTTTTGTTTTTGTTGCCTATGCTTTTTGTGTTATACCCCAAAAAATCATTGGGAAGACCCATGTCAAAGAGTTTTCTTCCTACCTTTTCTCCTAGAAGTTTTATGGTTTCAGGTCTTATGTTTAAATATTTAATCTATTTTGAGTTAATTTTTGTGTATAGAGCTAAGGGTCCAATTTCATTCTTTTGCATGTGGATATCCAGTTTTTCCAACATTAATTATTGAAGAGACTATATTTTCCCGATTGTGTATTTCTAGTGCTCTTGTCAAAGATTAGTTGACTACATATGTATGTGTTTACTTCTGGGCTCTCTATTTGCCTTCATTGGTCTAAGTGTCTGTTTTTATGCCATTATTATACTGTTTGATTGCTATAGCTTTGTAATATAGTTTGAAATTAAAAGGGTGATGCCTTCACCTTTGCTCTTCTTGTTTGAGATTGTTTTGGTTATTTTGAATCTTTTGTGGTTCCATATGAATTTTAGAATTGTTTTTTCTATTTTCATGAAAAATGCCATTGGAATTTTGATAGAGATTATATTGAATCTGTAGATTGCTTTGATTAATATGAACAGTTTAACAAAATTAATTCTTCCAATCCATTAACATAGAACATCTTTCTATTTGGTTGTCTCTTCTTCAATTTCTTTCATCAGTATCTTACAGTTTTTGGTGTATAGATCTTTCACCTCTTTGGTTAAATTTATTCCTTAAGCATTTTATTATTTTTATTTCTTTGAAATGGGATTGTTTTCTTCATTTCTGTTTTGGATAGATTGTTTTTAGTTTAATAAGTGCAGCTAGGGGCACCTGGGTGGCTCAGTCAGTTAAGCATCTGACTTCAGCTCGGGTCATGATCTCAGAGTCCTGGGATCGAGCTCCCTGCTCAGCGGGGAGTCTGCTTCCCCCTCTCCCTCTGCCCCGCCCCCTGCTCATGCTCTCTCTCTCTCACTTGCTCTAATAAATACAATATTTAAAAAGAATAAGTGCAGCTAATTTTTATATGTTGATTTCATACCCTGCGACTTACTGCATTCTTTTATTAGTTTTAATAGATTTTTGGTGGAGTGTTAAGGATTTTCTATATGTAAAATCATATCATCTGCAAAGAGAGATAATTTTACTTTTTCCTTACCAATTTGGATATCTTTTATTTCTTTTTCTTGCCCAATTGCTCTGGTTAGGATTTCTAGCACTATCTTGATTAAAAATGGTAGGCACTCTTGTCTTGTTCCTGATCTTAGAGAAACAGCTTTCTTTGAGTATGTGTTAGCTCTGGGTTTGTCGTATATGGCTTTTATTATGTTGAGGTACATTTCTTCTATACCTAACTTGTTGAGAGTTTTTATCATGAAAAGATGTTGAATTTTGTCAGTTGCTTCTTCTGCATCAACTGGGTTGTTATTATGACTTTTATCCTTCATTTTGTTGATGTGGTAGATCACATTTATTGATTTGTGCATGGTGAAAAATCCGTGCATCCCAAGGATAATCTCACTTGATCATGGTGTATGATCATTTTAATGTGCTGTGTATTTGGTTTGCTAATATTCTGGTGAGGCTTTTTGCATCTGTGTTCAACAAGGATATTGAGCCATCATTTTCTTTTCTTGTATTGTCCTTATCTGGCTTTGGCGTGAGGATAATGCTGGCCTTGTAAAATAAGTTTGGAAGTGTTCTCTCCTCTTCAATATTTTGGAAGAATTTGAAGATTAGTGTTAGTTCTTCTTTAAATGTTTGGTATAATTCATCTGTGAAGCCATGTGATTTTGGGCTTTTCTTTGTTCAGAGATTTTTGATTACTGATTCAATCTTCTTACTTGTTACTAGTCTGTTCGGATGTTCTATTTCTTTATGATTCAGTCTTGGTAGGGTGTATATTTCTAGGAAATTGTCCATTTATTCTAGACTATACAATCTGTTGGCATATCATCATTTATAGTAGTCTCTCAGGATCCTTTGCATTTCTGTGATATCAATTGTAGTGTCCCCTCTTTCAGTTATAATTTCAACTATTTGAGTCCTCTTCCCTTGGTTAGTTTAGCTAAAGGTTTGTCAGTTTGGTTTATCTTTTCAAAAAATCAGCTCTTGGTTATGTTGATCTTTTCTATTGTTTTTCCAGTGTCTACCTCATTTATCTTTCCTCTAATCTTCATTTCATTCCCTCTGCTAACTTTGGGTTTAATTTGCTCATTCCCCGCCCCCCCCAGCTCCCTGAGGTATAAAGTTAGGTTGTTTATTTTAGAACTTTTTTTGTTTTCTAATGTAGGCATTTATTTCTATAAACGCTCATAACTGTTTTTGTTGTATTCCAAAGTTTTTGTATGTTGTGTTTCCATTTTCACTTGTCTCATGATATTTTTTTGATTTCCCGTTAGATTTCTTTTTGACCATTCTAGAAAGTGTGTTTAATTTCCAAATATTTGTGAATTTTCCAATTTTTGTTCTGTTATTGATTTTTAGTTTCATACCACTGTGATCAGAAAAGACACTTGATATTATTTTGTTAAGACTTATTTTGTGGCCTAACATATGACGTATCTTAGAGAATATTTCATGTGCACTTGAGAAGAATATGTATTCTGCTGCTGTTGGATGGATTGTTCTTTACATGTCTATTAGGTCCACTTGGTCTATAGTGTTATTCAATTTCAGTTTCCTTACTGATTTTATGTCTGGATGATTTATCTATTGTTTACAGTGAGGTATTTAAATCCCCCACTATTATTATATTGTTGTCTATTTCTCCATTCAGTTCTGTTAATATCTACTTCATATATTTAGGTGGTTCAATGTTAGGGGCATATATATTTATAATTGTTATAGCCTCTTGATAAATTAACCCCTTTATCATATAGTGACCTTGTCTCTTATGACAGTTTGACTTAAAGTCTATTTTGTCTTATAGAAGTATAGCCACTCCTGTTCTTTGGTTACCATTTGCATGGAAAATCTTTTTATCCCTTTACTTTTAACAAATGTGTGTGCTTAAAGCTAAAGTAAGTCTCTTGTAGACAGTACATTGTTAGATCTTAGTTTTTTTATCCATCTGGCTACTCTGTTATCTTTTGATTGGAGAATTAATTCATTTACATTTAGAATAAGCATTGATAGGTAAGGACTTACTATTGCTATTTTATTGTTTTCTGACTTTTTTGTAGTTCTTTTGTTCCTTTCTTCCTTTGTTGCTATTTTCCTTGTGATTTGTTGATTTTTTGTATTTGCAGGTTTTAATTCCTTTATCTTTTGTGTATCTACTAGAGGTAGAAGTTTTTGCTTGTGGTTACCATGGGGCTTACATAAAACATCTTATAGTTCTAACAGTTTATTTTAAGGTGATGACAGCTTAAATTCAATTGCATAAAAATTTCTACACTATTACTACTCCCTCCCAATTTGTGATGTCACACTTTACATCTTTTTATATTGTATATCCATTAACAAAGTATTTTAGCCTGGTGATTTTAATACTTTTGTCTTTAGACTTTTATTTTAAAGTTTTTTTTTTAATTTTAACTAGAGTTAAAAGTCATTATGTACCACCATTACAGTATTAAAATATTCTGAATTTGACTATATATTTACCTTTACCAGAAACTTTTATACTTTCATATTTTCATGTTGTTACTTAGTGTCCTTTCATTTCAACTTGAAGAACTCTCTTTAGCATTTCTTGTAAGGCATGCCTAGTGATGTTGAACTCCCTCAGCTTTTCTTTGTCTTGGAATGTCTCTTCACTTCTGAAGAAATCTCTTCACTTCTGAAGAAAAGCTTTGCTGAGTATAGTATACTATTCTTTGTTGGCAGAGGGTTTTTTTTTTTTTTTCCTTGCAGCACCTTGAGTATATCATCCCACACTCTCCTAGCCTACAATGTTTCTTCTAAGAAATCTGTGGATAGTCTTATGGGGATCCCCTTTTATATGACAAGTTGCTTATCTCTTGCTACTTTCAGGATTCTCTCTTTGTCTTTGACTTTTGACAGTTTGATTATCATGTATCTCAGGATAATCTTTGGGTAGATCTTGCTTGGAGTCCTTTGAGCTTCATGAATCTGTATATCTATAACCTCCCAAGATTCAGGAAGATTTTAGTCATTATCTTTATATAAGCATTCTGCCCGTTCATTTCTTCTCCTTTTGGGACTCTCATAATGTATATATTAATTCTTTTGATGGTGAATATAGGTATTGTAAGCTTTTTTCACTCATTTCCATTCTTTTTTTTTTCCTTTTTTGTCTCTGTAACTGAATAATTTCAAATTACCTATCTTTGAGTTTGCAGAATCTTTCTTCTGCATGATCAAGTCTGCTATTGAAGTTCTCTATTGAATTTTTTAGTTCTGTCATTATATCCTTCAGTTCCAGGTTCTCTGTTTGGTTATTTTTTGTGGTTTTTATTTATTTCTTACACTTATTTTATTCATGCGTTGTTTTCCTGATTTCATTTCATTGCCTATCTGTCCTCTTGCACCTCACTGAGCTTCCTTAAGATGATTATTTTGAATTTTTTGTCAGACAATTTGTAGATCTCTATTTCTTTCACATAGGTTATTGGGCTTTATTAGTTTCCTTTGGTGGTGTCATATTTGCCTGATTTTTTGTGATTCATGCAGCCTTGTGTTCATGTACATTTGAAGGAGCAAACACCCTCTTCCAGTCTTTACTGAGTGATTTTGTCAGGTAAAGACCTTCTCCTGTCAAGTCTCTGGGCTGCTGGGATTGCCTCTGTGATGAGTGAAGTTGGAACAAGTTCATGTGGCTGCTTTTGAGCCTGTAGCAGTATCTGTGGTTAGTGGGCCTTTTGCCAGGGGCTCAAGTGGGCATGGATCCTGTCTGGTCTCTGGGAAGATGCGACTGCCTCTAGGACCTTGGTCAGTAGAGCTAATGCTGGGTTAGTGGCTTATTTCAAGATCTAAAGTTGAGTCTGTAAATGGCAGGGCTGTTATTAGGTTTTTTGATGGGTATAGCTCCCATCTGGTCCTTGAGAACGTTCCCACCAGGTCACTGGGTAGTCCCTGGGTGGGCAAGACTACAATTGGGAGAGTCGGAGCTGGGTTACAGTGATGCTTCAAGATCTTCGGAGGAACTGAGGTCTGCAGACCAGCCTCCTGGGGCATGGATGGGCGTGACTCTCTGAAAGTCCCTGAGCTGGCAGGACTATTCCAAGGCTGGAGCTGGTTACAGGGCCACTTTAAGATCCATACTCAGACCAAGGTCTGTAGGCCACCCTCCAGAGTCATGGACAGGTGTGACTTCTTTCGGGTCCTTTGGCAAATGATGCTGGTGTCAAGACCAAGGCCAAGTGGGGCTGTAGCTCAGTCCATAATGGGACAAGGCTGTAGCCAGGTTTGTACCTGGGAGCACTGTCAGTGAATCTACCACCTGAGCATGATGTGCCTTCTCAAAATATCCATCCTTGGTCTTGGCTTCCATTGCAAGATCTTGGAATTTCTCAAATTCCTACCTGGATCCCAAAGCTCTCACAGAAGTACTTTTGTTTGTGGATAGCTGTCAAATTACTATTGCTGTGGAGGGATATGAGCAGGGGACCTCCTATTCTGCCATTTTTTCCTCCCTTGACTTCTTAATCTAACAACATATCTTGGAGAACTTTTTATACTAGTACATAGAGAGTGTTTACATCCTCTTTTGAAAACAGATGTATAGTATTCCATCATATGGATGTACCATAATTTATTAAACTAATATCCTATTGATGGACATTTTGGGTTGTTTCCAAACCTTTGCTACTACTCACAGTGCAGCAGTGGATATCCAGTCCATAACATCATTTCATATGTGAACAAGTATATCTATATAGTAAGATTGCTGGGTCAGAGGATATATGCATTTATAATTGTGAGCATATGCATTTATAATTGTGATGCATATTGTCAAATCATGCTCTTGAATGGCTGTATCAAATTACTCTTCCACTAATAATGTATGATAGTGCTTGTTTTCTACAGCCTTGCCAACAGATCATGTCATCTGGACTTGTGAGTCTGCGAGGTGGAAAATAGTATCTCAGTGGAGTTCAGTTTGCACTTCTCTTATTGTGAGTGAGCTTGAGTATTTTTCAAGTGTTAAGAGTTATTTGAATTTCCAAAATTCTTACTCTCTCTGACATCTTTTCTTCAGCTTTTAATATTAATTAAAAGCTGTTTCTAACGTGGAAAGTTAAAATAAAACTCATAGGAAATGTTTCACACAGTGCTTAGCAATAACAAGCATCCAACAAGTGGTAGCCGCTATTACTAGTAATATTATTGCTGCTACTACTACTACTACTACTACTACTACTACTACTACTATTACTACTCTTATGCTGCTGAGTTCCCATGGTGAGTTTAGAGTAATTCCAGGTTGATTTGGACAACAAGACTTGAACGCAATACATGTATACCCTTGAGAGCTGTCAACTCATGGCATTTCACCCGATGCATCTAAGACCCCTGAGCCTTCACATAGTGGTAAGCACCCCAAAACTCACTTGTCCATATTCGCTGGTATTATTGGTGCATAGTCCCAAATGACTTCCTCTGCAGCAATGAAGTATTCCCACCTCTTCATGTGCCGCCTCTGATCACGAGTTAGTTTCTTAGGATTCCTGGTTTTCTTTGCACAGTTTTTAATGTCTATGTAAGCCTGCATCCCAGCTGAATTAGAACACAAAGGCAATGAAAGAATTTGAGAGAAGAAATTACAGCTGATCAAAATGCCTATCTTTTAAATAAATTTGTGGAAGGTTTAAATAATAACAGTAAAAGTACTGCTCAGGAAACTTCTGAACATTTTGGTTTGCAGCTCTTTTAGTGTCATAGAGAAAGGGCAAGAATTAAAAGCAAAGGAAAGAGAGGATGGGTTAGGGAAAAAACATGAAAAGATTTCCTTTGTTTCTTTCAGAGGAAAAAAATGTAATTTCCAGATCCTTAAAATCTTATGACTTAAGTCTTGTTGATTTCTCATTTTTCCTGTTATCTGTCCCTTTGTTTGTAAAATGGAGATAATAATAGTACATACTGTATAAAATTGTTGTTAAAAATTAAATAAGTTAATATACATAGTGCTTAATGTCAATGTTAGTTTTGTTGCTGTTGTTTTATTATTATTGGGGACTCTATCTTCCAAGGGTATTATGACAATTTCATGATTTCAAATATAATTTTGGTTGCTCAATGTGAACAGGAAACAAAACGGTCTCATCAAAATGTCTCTTTCTTATGTGTCTGGCTTTTATATACATTGTTTTGGTAAGAAAATAATCTCCTATAGTGATATCATTTACTTCCATTTTGGTATCTATTTACGCAGACGCTCTTCCCAACAGTTTTATTTTTATTTATTTATTTATTTATTTATTTATTTATTTATTTATTATTAGCATATAATGTATTATTTGTTTCAGGGGTATTCCCAACAGTTTTACAGCAACAATGTATAATAGAACAATTGTTATTTTGTTTATATGATACCACATAACAACCTGGGCTGACTTTTTTTTCCTACCAAAACTTACGATATTCTTTAAAGTTCACTCCTTAGCTAGTTAAATACTATGCTTTTTCTATTCAACATCATCCACTGGGTTCCTCTTTGTGCCAGGTTTTGTGTTCATCTTGTTATAAAAGATAATCTTTTCATGTTAAATCTTTTGTGCTTTCTATAACTTAGTGCTTCCATAAATTTGCAGATATTTGATTTGTTCTAGCACTTAGGTTTTTTCTTTGGCTGAATACTAAGAAGCCCAAAGAAGAATATCTCTATGTATGTATTTACTTCCTTCCCTTTTTCTCCTTTTGAGGAAGTAGACCTTTTTCCAGCTTTTGCTTCATTAAAAAAAAAAAAAAACTTTGTCAATTTCTCCACTTCCTCTATCCCAACTAATGTGTTATAAGTCTAAGGGCAGAAAAATGAAATTCTGTTCTCAGGACAAAGGCATGTATGTCTGGAGCATGTGTGGCTTGAAAGCGCAAAGGAGAATGAGGGAATTAGTGCTTGGGAAGAAAAGATCCTGTATTCACAAGCAAAACTATTGGAAGAATTTCTTACCTTGAAAATGTTTTGGGATGAGAGAAGATATGATCCACTTTCCCTGTGGACTCATAGTCATGTTTGCAGTAGTGGATGTAGCACTGACTAGGGTAATAGCTGAGATCTTATGATGATTCTGCTCCAAGACCTGGCCATTGAAATGAATGGAGAACAATTCTGGCCCAGAGCTCATTCCGATCAGATGCCAGCTAATGTGGTCATGGGCACAAACTGTGATATCTGAGAGAGAGAGATGGGAAGTGAAACAGGCAGTCAGCCTCTGTAATAAAAAATTCACTCACCAGATATGTACTGAGCACCTGCTATGCATCAAGCATTGTTTCTGGGTGTAGAGACACTCCAACTGTGGTTCCTGCCCGAGCAAAGCAGATGTCTAAGCGATGGGCAAACAAGCAGTCACAACTCATTGCAATGAGTGGTGCTCTAGAGGTAAGAATAGAGCCCAAAGATGAGGAAAGTTAGTTCAGAAACACAAGGATTGCTAAAGGGTTAGGCCAAGGAGGGAACCAAGTAGGTCATCAGCCATCCTGGTCTACCAGGGACTGAAGAGTTTCTCAGGAGGCAGGACTTTCAGTGTTAAAACTGGGAAAGCCATATGAAATCTAGAATCAATTTGGGCTCAGCTGGAAGGAGTCACCAGAGCCTCCAATAAGGCTGAGTTCAGGGGTCTAATCCTCTCAGCTGGATAGATGTCAAAGCTCTGCCTAAGGGAAAGATGTGAAGATGCTTTAAGAATTTTTGATTGCTTCTTTAACCACTTGTTGATTGTTTAAATGACGAGGCAATGAATTACTCTG
The DNA here is from genome assembly GCF_054177405.1 of Leptonychotes weddellii. Lineage (NCBI taxonomy): Eukaryota > Metazoa > Chordata > Mammalia > Carnivora > Phocidae > Leptonychotes > Leptonychotes weddellii. Next base: position 87,792,793 of record NC_138374.1, read on the forward strand.
TGGGATATAGGCTCTCCTTAAATGCAATGGACAAGTGTTCATTATGCTAGGCCACTAGGAGCATTTCATGGATGAAGTAATGAAAACAGAATAAAAGCTGAGTTTTCCTCCTTTGTGCTCACAGTAACTAGGAAAATGCTAATTTGCTCTGCAGGAGATTCAAACCCTGGCTTCCCTCCTTGGTTTGGGTTTTAAATTTCAGATCCATAATCACTAGATACTACAGTTATGGGGCTGAGAATCAGTCCCTTACCCACAGAGAGGCTGAGGGGCTTATATTTTTTAGGAGACCCTTGTAACCTGGCAGGGATTCCTAGATCATCAGTGAGAACAAGAAGCTAGAACCTGCGAACAAGAACCTAGAAGGTAGGAGGTTTTGATGAAAGTATTTATCTACCCCAAAGAAATGCTTATGCTGAATTAAGCATTTAATATATCTGTATTAGCATTTATCATATTTATTTAATTTACCCTGCTCCATAAGACAAATGTACAGCATTAACTTTTCTGTTTCTATTAACGACAGCCCCCTATCCTGCCTCTCTTAAGCCCCAACTACTCTTTTTTGACTTTAAATTCATAGGCTCTATGCACTGACCAAGTTATTAATTTTTTGCATATGAATTGCTTTTGTTTGCCTTCTATAAATATACAGGAATGATTCACCTGCTAGAACACAGATACAATGTCTCTTTAACCACTCCCCTCTAAGGATTATAGCAGCGGCAAGGCTATTTTATATGTAAAAAAATTCCTAAACACCCTCTGCACCAGGATAAATGGTTAATCCATTTTTGTAAATAGGCACATTGAGACAATAAACTTCCAAGGACCACACTAAGCTGGAGATATGAGCAAGGCTTGAACTCAGATCTCCTAAGACAGAGGTCAACTGACTAAGTTTGGAACTCTGAATCAAAACCAGAGTCATCTGAGTACATCTGTAATAACCCAGGTGGGAAGATAGAGCCAAATGAAATAGAATACAATTTAAAAATAATGCCCAGATCTCAACTTTTGACAAGTTTTGTTTTTAGTAAGTAAAGCCACTTGTGATTTTTAGTACAGAGAATGACTTCTGAGAAGCTTAGTGTTCTGATATATGGAATTATTTAATAAAATAATGTTTTCATTTTTCCATTCTTTTTCCTCAGGATCTTTGGTTCTAAGTCATTTCTATCAGAGCGATGGAAGAAGTCTGGATGGGAGTCAGATTTATTGTTTTTCTTTCTCTTAATTGTTGCTATGATTTTGCTTTTCCACAATAGTCTCCATGCAAATGGAAAGAGAGAACATCCTACATGCCACTGGATATTACTAATCCATCACCTTTTGAAATGCTCATAGTGTTTTTGTATGTGGGGTATTTCTCCTAATCTATTCATCTTCACTGTAAGTGTCTTCCTTGAATTCTTTCTGTTGATCCTTCCTGCTAGGGATTAACCTTGAATTTGTATTTCGTAGGGCTTCCTCTGTGGAAGAAGGCATGGACCATGCAGCAGGGACCACAGAACTCACTGAAGGAGAGTGAGCTAGTATTTTGGAGATCTTCCTGGAGGCACAGGGCAAGGTGAAACCTACTTGGATCCCTACATCCAATTTATTAAGCTGCATGCTCTTTTTCTATAGAAGACTGATGAATCACTGACCCCTACCTCTGAAATCAATAATACATAATATGTTAATTGAATTCAAATAAAAATTAAAAAAAAGAAAGAAAAAAATTCTCCACATATGCATCTTTTCTCAAAAAAATATTTTGACAAGTGAACAGCCACGAATTTGGCAAATGATAACAATACACTCTTCTGAAGAATGTTCTAGAAATGCTTTCTTGGATCTCTTCTCAAGGCTTCTCATGAATCAAGGTCCAAGTATGGCAGCATTTGTGCACATGTACCATCTATGTATTTGACCCTTGAAATACCTAAGTCACTCCCCTGGGGGGCGGTTTTAACCCTTTATGACACAGTTAGTTCAAAGTCTAGAGCTGCATGTCCAAGATGGTTGTCACTTCTTGAACATGGAATGAGTTGTGCTATGAGGGTAAAAGGTATGCTGAATTTCAGAGATTTACTATAAAGAGAAAGAATGTAAACTATCTCACTAATAATTGCTTATATTGATCCCATGTTAAAATGATAACATTTTGGATATATCAGTTTAAATAAAATAGTATTAACATTAAAAAAAACAACCAAAAAACAGATGATGGAATCTTGACAACCACTGAGGTGGATTACATTATCTTTTTGATTAGGAGTTGAAAAATAGTGAGTATGAATTTGGTCAACTTCCATATGGCTTTGAGGAAAGCAATGGGACCAAAGGCACTGATGATTCTGCTGTGGTTGGATAGCATGCAGCCCATGCGTCACCTGGCATCGTCCCGTTCACATAGCCATTGACTGTGTACATTAAAGATGATGACTGGCTCCTGCTCTTGCTTTCATCAAACACAGCAAACATCAGCACATGTTGTTTGTCAAACATCTTCTGCATCCCATCCTCAGTAAGGGTGCCTATGAAAGAAAAGACATACTTTTTAATAGCATCCCAGACAGAAGACTCTCACTAGGTATTCCTAGATAGCAAAAAAAAAAAAAAAAAATTAAGGCAAGCAGTCAATCATAATGATAACGTTAAGAAGTTCTTATTTTAAAAAATAGCATCTTGGGGCCCCTGGGTGACTCAGTCAGTTGGGCAGCTGACTCTTGACTTCGGCTCAGGTCCTGATCTCGGGTCCTGCAATTGAGCCCCGCATCGGGCTCCACACTCAGCATGGAGTCTGCTTGCGATTCTCTCTCTCCCTCTGCCCCTCCCCCAACTTGCACACTCTCATTCTCTGAAATAAATAAATAAATCTTTATTTATTTATTTATAAATCTTTATTTATTTATTTATTTTAAAGATTTTATTTATTTATTTGACAGACACAGAGAGAGAACACAGGCAGGGGGCGTGGGAGAGAGAGAAGCAGGCTCCCCGCTGAGCAGGGAGTCTGATGTGGGGCTCCATTCCAGGACCCTGGGATCACGCCCTGAGCCAGAGGCAGATGCTTAACTGACTGAGCCACCCAGGCACCCCCAATAAATAAATCTTTAAAAAATATCATCTTTGGGGTGCCTGGGTGGATCAGTCGTTAAGCATCTGCCTTCCACTCAGGGCATGATCCTAGGCTCCTGGGATCAAGCCCCCTGTCGGGCTCCCTGCTCCGCAGGAAGCCTGCTTCTCCCTCTCTCACTCACCCTGCTTGTGTTCCCTCTCTTGCTGTGTCTCTCTCTGTCAAATAAATAATTAAAATCTTAAAAAAAAATAGCATCTTTATCCAGTAATAATGACTGGGGGCTTATTAAAATCCTGGTGCCACAGTAAGTATTTTCTCTGACACCTCATAGCCTTGAGGAATGGGGATTTAAAGGTAAACTTGATCAGGCACAAAGAAAAAACATCTGGTGACTGTCAAGGCTTTAGTGAAAATACTCATTTCCTCTAGTGTCAATAGGCCAATAAAGATGTACTTTAGCTCAGTTAGCAAAGTACACTCCAAGTTTCATACAGCCATCTTGCTTGTACATGTAATGAGGCATTTGAGAATTTGTTGAGGTCAAGATTAATCCATTCTCACAGCTGAGAAAGGCAGCTGACAGTAAATGAAAGTAAAATGAAATAAGAGCTTTTTATAAATTTGAATTTTTTTCAGTGCCATCACAGTATCTTTTATATCAGGCAATGAAAATGTGTATTTGTGTAGTGAATAAGTGAGTTATGAATGTATGTGTGTATGTATAGACAGAGGGTGAATCTATCATATTATTTCCCACAGTGTAGTTTCTTGTGGTTGCTTATTGTTTTAATGAAAGATGGTTGAATTATTTGGGGGTAAAATGAAAATTCACGCTTGCTCCTAAGCCCAGCCAATGACATTTTTTTATAAAGTCAATTGAATGTTTAAAATCTGCCACCCGAAGTGTCCAGCTTGTTTATAAGAAAGGAAGCTGGAGTTTTGAATGTTTGTATACCATATTACCAACCTAAACCTCAATTATGTTAGTCAAAGTTCTTTCCAAGTACCCTCAGCAATGTATAGGCTGTTGTATACTTTCAAAAAGACTTGGCCTTGAGGTAAATGTTATACATCATATGGGCCTGGTATCAGAACATACTCTCAGACAGGGATTTACTTGGGAGAGTCTCCCAGGACTGAGACAAAGGAAGGATTCAAAGAAACCGGAAGATTCTAACCCTCCAATACCAGTGTCAAGCAAGGATCTGGTTTCTGTGCTTCTCTTTTTGTTTGATTTACAAAAAGTTTCCAAGATTCTCCCAAGCCTCATTCCATTATAGTACATCTTACCATTTCAATCTTAGTTGTTGCTCTTTTTTTTTTTTTTTTTTACCTTTCTTACAAATAAGCAGAGGTCCAATTAGCCCAGAGTTGAAGTCCTGTATCAAATTTTCATAGGAATAATAGATGTGTGTAAGGCATGGAGGGTCATTGTGTGTGGGCCCGCTGTCCTCACTGATCTTCCACTCATAGGTATATTCCTGGCCTGGAGCTATGGCATCATCCATCTTCTCTACAGGGAATGTATGGTCAGAGTAAGAAGCACCTGGAGAAGAAGAGTCATGAAAACATCGGGACAGTCACTGAGGACAACTTTTTCATCATCCTCAAATCTGGGGGAACATAAGATCTCTATAGAGCTATATACGCCTTTCTATAGTGAACCTTCATTATCTGGAAAGATTCCCATATACCCACTTCTGTGTCTATGCAATTATAAGGGCTTTGGTCTATGGTGATCTGAATTGAATAAGAGAGCTACTAGTATATTCGTTAAGGTTTAGAAAGTTAATTTTCCAGGATACCTAAAGGATTGTTATTTAAATATAATCAGAGAGCTGAATCACCTTTGATCAGTAAATCATCTCAGGATATGAGATGGGTTTTGTTTCTATTTTCTCTATAGTGCTTGACAAGATATCTTCCATTTAACCGCCTGTTAGCATGGGATGTGAGTACACTGAGAGCTGTTTCTATGTTGTTTTGTTTTTCTTCTGTATTTCACATCTTCTTCCCTACCTCTGCCACCCTCAGCCCTATTTTATTGCTTTATCATATCTCCACCTTCTGAACATCCCAGCTGTCCAAGAGCCTTGGAGTCCAGCTCCTCTATGCCGTCTAGTTGCTGTTGTGATTATGAAATGTGTCTACCATCTGAAGTTTAGATGTCTTACTCCTGCCCTTTGTGTATCCAAAGACCCACCATTAACACCTCCATATATACTCTGGGCCTGACTGGTGGGAGAGGAGGATGTACAAGTTGGTCTTTCTTATTGAAGAGAGGGAACTGAGATGCTGTTGATTAAAAGAAGTGCAGAGTCTTGGGTGGAATTTCAACAATAAAAAGAAGATGTGGTTAGAGATGGAGCAAGTGAGGTCAGGAAGGGGAAGTCAGTGTTATGGACAGCCAAATGTGTGAGCCATGCCTCATTTAATTAGGTGAGTTTCACTATCATCAGCTGGTGCAGGAATTTCTCTTGGGATGCATTTACCTTTGTTTGGTACAACAGCTTGATAAATTTGACATCGAAAGGGAGACCATCAGAGTGGAGACACAGGCAGGCAATCAGGATCAGAAAAAAGGGATCAAATGTTTTACACAATGGGGTGAAGGGTTCATGCAAACTATTCTTACTGAAGTGATTGTGCTTTTTGAAAACAAATGATTAATTTCTTTCCGCCCATTCTCTTTTCCTGTTCCTTTTCTTCTCTTTATTCCTCCCTTCCTCCTTTCCTTCCTCTCTCTTTTTCTGCCTCCTTCCCTCTCTTCCTTTAATCATCTTTACTGAAATTGCATACAATAAAATCCACCAATTTTAAGTATAATGTTTGCTGAATTTTGACAGATGTGTGCAGTTGTATAGCTACCATCACAATGAAGGTACCGAACAGTTTTATCACTCTGAGAAATTGCCTTGTGCCATTTCCAGTCAGTATATTCTCCTACCTGCTGGGCCCAGCAGCTACTGATGTGCTTTCTGTCACTATATTCTTCTTGCCTCTAAGGTCATATAAGTGGAATAATACATTATATACCCTCTTGTGTTAGTGTTAGTTAGTATGGTATATCTTTTTCCATCTTTTACTTTTTCTTGTCTTTGTCTTTAAGGTGGATTTCTCAAATTCAGCATATAGTAAGGTATTTCTTTTTATCCAGTCTTAGAATCTGTCTCTTAGTTGTAGTGTTCTTCCCATTTGCTTATAATATAATTATTGATATGGTTGAGTTTAAATCTACCATCTTGCTCTTATTTTCTATTTATCCATCTGGTCTTTATTCCTTTTTCTTTTTCTTGCTTTCTTTTAGATTAATTGAATATTTCTTTTTATCTCCCCTATTATTTTATTAACCTTGCTTTGTTTTATTACTGGTGCTCTTCAGTTTACAAGATAAGACGTTAAGAGTCTACCTTCAAATAATCTTATACCATTTCGCTTATAAGACACTTGCAATAGTAAATTCCCATTTCCTCCCTCCTAGCCTTTGTGCTATCGTTTAGTATGCATAGTTTACTTCTGCATATATACTATACCCTGTAATAAATCATATTTAATTGTATTAAATAAATTTAAAGTTTAGATGATTATTTTTTCAACAGATTAAAAATGAGGAAAAATTTTCTCTATATTACCCATTTCTGAAGCTTTTTGTTCATTATTGTGGATCCAAATATCCTTTTAATATCATCTTTTTTTCTGGCTAAAAGACTTCCTTTAACATGTTTTTCTGGTCTGCTAGTGAGAAATTATTTCTTATTTCTATGCTTAAGACAGCCTTTATTTTTTCTTCATTTTAAATAGATATTTTTGCTTGGTATAGAATACTAAGTGGACAAATTGCCCTCCCCCACTCCACACCAGTACTTTAAAGATATCCCTAACTGTCTTCTGGCTTGCATTGTTTCTACTGACGTCTGCTGTCACTCTTATTTTTGTTTCTGTGTCTTGTTGTTGTTGTTCTGACTACTTTTAACATTTTCTCTTCATCACAGGTCTTTAGTAACTTGATTATGATGTGCCTTGGTATGGTTTTCTTCATTTTTCTTCTTCTTGGTTTTGCCAAGCCTTTGTTGGTTTATAGCTGTCATCACATTTGGAAATTTTTCAGCCTTGATTTCTTCAAATATTTCTTCTGTTCCTCCCCATTCTAGGATTCTAATTACACATATGTGACATCACTTGATATTGTCCTATAGATTACTGATGCTTTGTTAATTTTGTTCAGTCTTTTTATCTTCATGATTCATTTGGATAGTTTCTATTGCTATATATAATATTCTCTAATATTTTCTTTTACAAGGCTGTTAATCTCATCTGGTGGTGTACTTCCCACTTCAGCTATTATATTCATCTGTGAAGTTTCCATTTATGTGTTTTTATGTCTTCTATTTCTCTCCTCATCATGCTCTGGAGCATATGAAGAATATTTATAATAGCTGTCTTAATGACTTTGCCTGCCAGTTCTATCATTTCTTTTATTTCTGGATCTGTTTCTATTGATTAAGTTTTTTCTTGGTTATGGGTAGTACTTTTCCTGCTTATTTTAATGCTTATTAATTTTTATTAGCATTGTGAGTTTTACATGTTGCTTGCTGGATTTTGTTCCATTCTTGTAAATAGTATTTTATGTTGGCAAACAGTTAAGAGACATGGAATTGATTTGATACTTTCAAGTCTTGTTTTTAAGGCTTTGTCACCTTCTGAGTAGTCTGCAGTCTAGACTATTTTTATCCAACTCCTGTACCTTCTGTTGATTCTATCTCTACTCAGTGCCCATTTGTTAGGAGGTCTTTCCATGTTTGATGATGGGAACATAAACTATTTTTATGTGTGTGGTCCAGGGACTATTCTGCCTGTTACTTTCTGGTGGTATTTTCCTTACTTTTAATATTTTCCTCACATGCATGTGCAGATTAGCACTTAGTTAAAGACTTTGACAAGACCTCTGCATAGATTCTCAAGAACTCATTCTCTGTGCCTGTACCATCCTCTTCAGGATTCTGTCCTGCAAATCCAGACACTTTGGCCTACCAAAAGTCTAAACTCTGTTTTCTTAACTCAAAGGACTATTGAGCTCTGCTTGGGTTCACCCTCATTATGCTATGCCCTTGAAACCCTCTCTATGCAGTGAGCTTGGGTACACATAGGACCCACCTCACTTGTTATTCTTCTCCCATGGAGCATTCTCTTGTATTGTCTGTTGTTCAGTATCTGACAACTGCTGTTTCATGTATTTTGTCTGTCTGTCTGTCTAGTTGTTAAGCAAAAGGGTAAATCTGATCCCTCATTTCCAGAAGTCAAAGTCTGAGATGCTAAATTTCTATGTAGGATATTTTATATTGCAACAATGTTAGCTACTGTTGTCTAATTGCACATCATCAGGAAAATCAATTCCACTCACACTCATGTGAGCTTGCACAGCATCAACATATGTTTGGGCTCTCCAGATAGGAGTGTGAAATAAGGCACATGCACCCATCATCAATGAGGCATTCAGGCATGGCAGCAACATGCATTACTATACCACATGAGGTTCTGAGCATGGAAGCCATGAGATAGAAGAGTTGGTAGAGATATCTAGATTTACTGACATATCTCCATAGGACAGAGCATCATCTTTATATGTATGGGAAAGAATACAACCAAACTTTAAATAATATGATAGTCATGATATCAGCCTTACAGATAGGAAATGAAGATGGATTTTAATGCTCTTAGAAGCTGACAATTTATTGATAGTGATTACAGTGATGGTATATGGAAAAGACTAGTTACAGCGGGACCATAAAGTCTTGACAGGAGAGTGAATCAGGTTACTATTTGCTCAACACAAATCCAACTGTGTTAACTCATTCTGCAAAACTTTCAAGAGCCTAGGATAAAGTCCAAGTTTGTTATCATGGAGGCTGAAGTAATTCATGAGTTTTTCCAGTCTACCTATCCAGTGTCATCTCCCTCCATACCCTCTAAGCTGTGCACATTTTGTACTCCAACAGCAACCAACTACCCCCAAAATATATATCCCAAGTTTGCACTCTTCTCTGTGTCTCTAATGCCATCACCCTAGGATAAAACTAGACTCCAGAATTAGCCTATTAACTGGTCACTGGGATTCTGGTACAAGAGTACCCTCCCAATCCATTTCCCAACTTGTATACAGAATAATCCCTTGAAACTCCACATCTTACTTTGTCATATTCCTGCTTAAAATCCTAAAAATAGCTTCTTCTCTCACAAAATTCTTAATATGGACCACCCTACTTCTCTCTACACTCTCATTGTGTGTGACTTTTCCCCTTGTTTACTATGTATCCCTCTCTTGGGCCAACTTTTAGTTCCCCAAACAAGCCAAATTCCATCTTACCTCAGGGTCTTTACAGATACCACTTCCTCTGCTTAGAGTGTTCCACCTCTTTGTCTTCCTTTGGATAAATGTGTGCTCATCCTTTAGATGTCACCTTAAATGTAAGCTTACTCCTTTCCTGATCTCTAATTGTGCTACGTATTTTTCTTTTACAGCACCCATCATAATTTATAATTAAATAGGTATGGCACTGTATGATTTATTTCATTTTCTCCAACTAGATAATAACTATTTGTATCACGCACATTACTGTCACCAGAATGTGAGCAACTCAAAGGCAGGTGCTGGATTATATCTGTGTTAATATCTCTGGTACTTTGCACAGTGCCTAGCATGGAGAAGGTGCTCACTGAGAGTGTATTGAATTCCTAAGATTTAAGACCCTGTGGGCTAAAATCAAGGTTATCAAGTCTTAGCTCACAGGTGTTTAAGATTGCATGGTATTACAACAAATTAAATGCCAACATTCACATTATGGAGATACTATCTAAGAATCTGAGTTGCTGTCTTCAACAACAACAACAACAACAACTAAAATGTTGCTCTTGTGACACTGGATAAAATTCCTGCATAGAATTTGCCTATCCTGAATCCTGGCTACCTCCTTTAGTTAGGACAGTGACTCTGTGGCCCCCAGTCCCTAAAGGACATATTTTTTCATTGAATTAGCCTCCTGACTGCTATAGGCATCTGAGTTGTGACTGTTGTGCTAGTGAAAATCTTAACATGGGATTCCATTGTATCTTTTCTTCCCCTCATAGATAGTTTGACATGGATAATCAATATCGACCATAGGCTGAACTTTCACTCTGATGATGAAAAGGATCTGAATATTATAACCTGAATAATAAGGAGTTGAGAAATGTTAAAAGCTTGAACAATTTCCTGAGAGTAATAATATTATTTCAGTCTAAATCAAAAAGAAAGAAAGAGTTTATAAGGAAGAGTCTCTGCTAATAAACAGGAAGAATTGTCTCTGGAAAGTTACAAAATAGCTTTGGAAGCAAAGAACAAACAGGTCTGATAAGGAGAGTTGCCCTCGCAGGTCAAACCTTGTCTATTGACTGGACCTGGCATGGCAAGTTGTTGACTAGAGCTATCTTGAATCAAGCATGATGGCCCTTATTCAATGCTTCCTGATTCTTGGCCTCATGAAGTTAGAAAATGATGTTCCTGGACATGATGCTTCCATTGTTCCAGCTGTCAAAACATCATAGGAAATTCCTATAGTGGAAAGTGGCATTCTTTCCATTGCCTTTAGAAGTTCTCAAAAGTTAATTGACCAAAACAGCTACAGAAAACTTACTGAAGAACAAAATTTGCTCAAAGGTGCATCATTACCAACAGTTCAGTGCAAGCAAGCTACAGTTTCTGAAATTTTAGTCTCAAATTGAAACGCTTAGTGATAGAAAGTGTTTAAGTGATTAGGTACAGCTGCAGATATTTTATTTCCTGGTTTAAAAATGTATTCCTATCAAATACATGCCTAAAGGAAATGTTCTTGTATTTTTACAAATCGTGATTTGTCCAACCTGTCAAATGGGTTACTCATCCTCGCCCTGTGCACTAGTGAGGTTTCTCCCAGGCATGCCTGGGGAGGGGTGCAGGTGGGAGTGGTTTGGCAACACCAAGCTACAACTTGGCATTTATGCCGGGTGCTGCCAATTTATGGATGAAAGGCCAGCATGAGACTTCTACACTCAGTAGCATCTATCCTGGCCAGAACTCAGATTTCCAACCATCAACTAACTAAAGCATAGTCAAGAATTTAAAAAAGCAACAAGACTTCTGGGCAAGCAAAATAGATATTAAAAAAAACAAAAAAACACGAATGAAAGCTCAGGGCTTTACCCATAGACAATACCATAGACAATAATATAGACCTTCGTTTCAAGTCATTTACTTAGACTGCATATAATTCTAACATTTGTACAATCTCACAGATTAGAAGTAATGGCTTAGGAAGAGAGTTTTAGAGTTAGAGTTTTACTTCTCATCCTCCGTTTTAAAGAGTCTGGGGAAATATAACATATATCCGGAGTGATTAAAATATATCTCAGACACTTAAAGAAGTAAACCCCAAACTATCTGGAAAATGTAATGATTCAAAATGACTCATTCCTCTGTGCTCTGGATAACTGAGGTTTTCTGTGCAATTTTATTTCATTTCGACATCTAAATTCTATGAGAGAGTTTTATTTCATTCGAGTACAAATAAAATGATGAGCACTATTCAAGGCCAAGGACTTCCTTCAATCTCAGCTACTGAAAACAAATTTCAACGCCTGCACCATGAAGAGCCATGAAATAACCACACCAACAGCAACTAACATTGTTGTGTACCAACTATGTGCCAAGAACTTTACATATATTATGACTCATCCCTGTAATAGCCTTCGATGGCAGGAATTGCTATGTCCATATCACAGATGTAAAACTAAAGGTTAGTGGTAAAGAAAATTGCCCCAAATTGCCCAAATTTAAAGCCAGCTCATTCTGGCTGTAAAGCCAGCATTCTTTCCATGGCTATCTTTTCCTTCTAGCTGATGAGAGTAGGTCTCCACATCCCTGGTGGGGCTCAAGGATTAATTCCCAGAGAAGTAGGATTGCTGTCAAGGTTGGATCATTGACTGGTTAGATCAAGCAGCCATAGGGGCAAGGATTGAGTCCTGCCTTAGGCCTAGTATATTTTCTCAATCTCCCACCATCCATCTCTCAAACACCTACCTCTGCAAAAAAGGAATCTGGATTCTCATGTAGCTGGCCTCAGAATGTGGTTAATTGATTTCCACACTGCCCCAAATAGTTCAAACCATAGAGGATGGCTGTGGGCCAGGGTGAGTGTCAGGCAAGAAGAAGATGCCTTATTTTAACACAGAGGGCACACTAAAATGAACAGAAGACTTCTCTTTTACCATAGGGCACTCTATCTTAAATAGATAGGGTTTGCATCTCATTTCCAAAATAAAATTTCACTTCCCACCAATCTGTATCTACCGTTCTCAGATTTAGGTGACTAGTGGAAGCGGCGGGAGCATCTTAAACAGTTTCTCATAGATGACTGGCTGTGGGGGAGTGCAGGAACAAATAAAGAGTAAAGGAAGGGGGGTAATGTTGCAAGGTTCATTCCCCATGCAAACAGCCCAGCTGGAATACAAAGTCCACGAAACTTACCTCCTCCCACATTTGAAATGGAACCTGGATGTGACATTTTGGGGTTTCTTCCCTCTGGCATTACACGCTGAATTCTTGATGCAGTTGCCCAGAAGCCTCGGAAGTAGGTTAAATGGTTGTTTGCTATGCTACTGTATGATTTTAGGGACATAGGAGAGACTCCTATGCATGCTACTCAGAGTCTTGCCAAATTGGCCCTTTAAGATGCCTGAAATTTCAGTTAATGCTTCATTGTTTTTCCTCAAGCCAAAGATTAAGTGCTAATGCAAATATTCCTGGAAAGGTAGTTCATTAACTTATTATCAGTCATATATACCTTAGTTGGAATGAGTTTGACTACTAATTTACACAAAAAATAATAAATGTAAAAGTCACTTTGTAATCCATAAATTATCAGGTAAATATGAAATTATCTGAATACACTTAAAAATTTTAAACATAACTGGAACACATTTTGATTGAAGAATCAACTTCACCATCATGTCTAATATCTATCAAGAGTTTATTATATGCTAGGCATTATCCAAAGATTTCATGACAACAAACTCATATGAGGTAGATATGATTCTTATTCTCATTTTACAGATGAGAGAGATGAGGCACAGAGAGGTTAGGTAACTTTTCAAAAGTCACACAGCTAATAAGTGTAAGCCAGGATTTGCACCAAGCAGTCTACTTCCAGAACCTGAACTGTAAACCACAATTGCCCCCTTCAAAGGTATGATGGCTGTAACATATGGGAAAAAGAAGATCTGTGAGTCATGAAAGGTCTGAAGTTATTTAAAACTGTTATTATACTAATATCTATTACAATATGGATACAATCTCCTTATATCAGCTCCTGAGAGAACTCCACTATTCTTGTTGTGGTCTGAACATCAGCATAATGGAAATAATCAGAACAAGGTCAACAACAGGTACTTACTCCCACGTGGCTGATGTGGTCACTTTTGTCACCTTCATCTTCGTGAACTTTGCCATTGTTGTCATCATCATCATTGTGATTTATTGAGGGCTTACCATGTTCTAGGAATCATATTTTATACACTACCTAAACGGTCTCATTTTAATCCTCAAAGCAATCTTACAGGGTGGGTATAACTTCACATTTTATAGATGAAAGACTGAAGCTCAGAGATGTTAAGTTCATAGAACCAGAGGTGATGCAGCTGGAATTTGAACCTAAGTCTGCCTTCAAAGCTTATGTTCTTAACCATTTCACTTTGTCCAAAATTTTAATAACACTTCTACTACCACCACCACCAAATACCACTTATTAAGTGAGCTTTATGTGTCAGGTTAGTCTTATGTCACTATTTCAAACTACGGTTCGTGGGCCACATACAGCCAGCTGTCTGTTTTTGTAAATAAAGTTTTACTGGGACACAGCCATACTCATTCACTTACACATTGTCTGTGATGGTGTTTGTACTAAAAGGTAGAGTTGACTAGTTACAACAGAGATCCCAAAGCCAATCATACTTACTATCTGGCTTCTCACAGAGAAGTTTGTGGACCCCTTGCTTTAAACCACTTTGCAATGTGTATGTATTACTGTTCTCATTTTACAGGTGAATAAATTGGAATTCAGAAAGATTAGGTAATTTGCCCATCCAACTGTTAAGGAGCAAGAACCTAGTGAAAACCTGAGGTCTGGATGACTCCAGAATTTGTTCATTTTTCTCTCTGAAACTTACAAAGGCAAAAACTTTCATAATTACCAGTTGAAGGAAAGGAGATTTCTCTAACATGTGATTAAAAATATGGTTTTAAATGTCTGATACTGGGGATATTAAATTACTCTTACCTTCTGAGGATTTACTGTATTTAATTCCTTGAGGATGGATGCTTACAGGCTTGTCTGCCTTATTCTTAAAGTGAACTTTCACCATGTCTCCAACTTCAGCATATAAAGTAGGCCCAAGAAGTCCTATGGAAACAAGGATTTATAATATATCTATGTTCAGGACTACCAAAGACAGAGCTGCTAAGCATGGAGACATGCAGAGAACCCCATGAGTGATGGCTGTCATTCCTCCTGGTCCTGAGGTTGGCTTGCTTGTCTTCAATCTAGAAGGTTTTGCCAGCACATTATCTCTACATGGAAGGTAGAAATGCTTGTCTTGGGCCCCAGGCAAGTCAAGAGAGAGAAGGAATAGTTCTGACCATGTCTACCCCATTCTGACCGCTATCATTTTTGGAGATTACTGTCTTTGGTCGAGAAAAGAAAGGTGTTCATTTTCGGTTATGCAGGGTGATTTGAGGGAAGGTGACTGGCTCCGTTAGATCTCCCTGTGGTGGGAGATCTCAGAGACCCCAATGAAGCGAGGGAGAAAATCACAGGGTACTCTGGTCCTAAGGCACGTACAGAGTCCCTAAGGCAGGAGTGAGCTTGATGTGTCCAAAGAACAGTAAGAAAAACAGTGCAGGCAGAGCGAGAGGAGATGACGGAGGGGGCGGATCATGTGAGGCTTTATGGGTCTCGGTAAGGACTTTGGATTATCTTCTGAATGAAATGGGAAATCACTGGGGCTTTGTGCAGCAGACAGGCATGGTTTTAAAAGTGCATTCTGAAAAAAAAAAAAAGTACATCCTTGCTGCTGTGTAGAGAACAGTCTGTGCAGTGACAGGAGTGGAAACGAGAGCAGATGGTACAGACCAGCCGGCATGCGTGGCAGGGAAGTGGTGAGAAGAGGTTGGATTCCGGACATTTGAAGGTAGAGCCAGCTGGATTTGCTGATGGGTCGGAGGTGGCAATGCGAGCGAGGGAAGTCAAGAATGACCCTGAGGTTTTTTACCTGCGCAACTGGGTAAACAATGTTATCACTTCCTTCAATGTGGGACACAGTGGGATGACAGGTTATAGGTGCAGATATCAAGAGTGAGGTTTCATGTACTACATGACAGGCGTGCTGAGTCCTGGGGCCACATGGGTAAATAAGACACCCTCCCTGTGCTCAAAGAGTTCTCAAGCTAGTTTGGGGATAAACATATGGTAGGAGCTACCGCGGAGATGTGGGCAAAGTACTCTAGGAGTAGAGAGGATGAAGGACCAGTTCTGTCTGAGGAGTTAGGGGAGGAGGTGATATCTGAATCGGACTTTGGAAGAATCATAAATGAGAATTTCCCAAAATGTAGTCCTTGGATTCTCTGCATGAGAATCTCATGGGGTCTAACTAAAAGGCAGATTCCTATCTCAGCCCCCCAAAATCGAGCTTCTGGAGGTGGAGTTTGGGAGCACACTTTTAACATGTGCTCCTGAGCGATTCTGATGTCTTTTCAAGCTTGAGAACCTGTCACCAGAAGTCCTATTTCAGACAAGTGACAAGAGTTGACTGCTCTCACTTCCCAGCCATCTGTAAACTCTGTGGGGTTGGCTTCCACCCAGCAGGGATCACAGGAGCTTGAGAAGAAAGGTACAGCAGTCATGGAATTCAACCAGTATTTGTTTGCAGGGGTGATGATCATGTTTATAAGGCCTCCACTTACAGAATTGTAATGGTGAGTAAAATAGATGCCTTCACAGAGCTTACAAAAAAAGTAGGAGAGACAGATTTTAACAAATAATCACACAAACATTAAATTACAAACTGTGGAAAGTATTATGAAAGAAAAGCACAGGATACTCTGGAAAGCATTTGACAGAGGGATCTTATCTAATATTGGAGGCAGGGAGGGGATCAGGGTTGGGAAATACTTCCTTGAGGAAGCAATGCTTTAATTGAAGTCCAAAGGCAAAGAGGCAAAGGCATGGGCAGGGGCATTTCAGGGAGTGGGATGAGCATGCACAAAGGGCCTGTGGCACCAGAAAACTTGGCCTATTCAGAGAACTGACAGATGGCCACAGTGAAGGTAAAGTTTAAAAGGTAAAAGAGAGAGGCAGAACGTGAGGCTAAGGCATGATCAGAGGCCCCGTCATGTACAGCCTTCTACATCTTTTAGAGTTTTGCCTCTGAGTGTACCTGGAAGCCAATAAAGAGTTTTTAGCAGGGGTGAGACATGGACCAGATTTTGGGTTTTAAATCTCTGGGTGCATTGGTGGAGGATGAGCTGGGGAGAACTCAGAGTGGACGCTGAGAGAACAGATAGAAAGCTCCAGGGAAGTGATGTTGGTGACTTAGTGTAAGGTGATAGTTGTGGAGGTGATGAGAACAAACTAGCGAGCTATTAGGAGATCGAACTCTCAGGACTTGATGGATGGGATACAGGTGGAGGGTGAGGGAGACCAATTTGCCATGGTTGGCTGGTGACGTTCTGGCTGGGTGGCAGGGTGGGGGCCTGGGTGCACAGGGGTACCATTCTCTGAAATGAGGACACTGCGGGAGGTTTTTGTTTGGTAGATATGGTAGGCAGAATAATGGCCCCCCAGAGATGTCCACATCTTAACTCCTGGGACCTGTAATACGCTCTCTGGGATGGCCAAAGGGGCTCTGCAGGTGTGACTAAGGTAAGGATTTTGAAATGGGAGAGTTTCCTAGATTATTATCCAGGAGGGCCCAATGTAATCAAGGGTTCTTATAAATGGGATGCAGGAGAAGCTGAATTCAGAATTGGAAGACGCAACCCTGCTGGATTTGAAGAGGGAGGAAAGGGCCATGAATTCACAAATGCAGGCTGCTTCTAGTAACTGGAAAA
Organism: Leptonychotes weddellii; assembly: GCF_054177405.1. Lineage (NCBI taxonomy): Eukaryota > Metazoa > Chordata > Mammalia > Carnivora > Phocidae > Leptonychotes > Leptonychotes weddellii. Next base: position 87,810,033 of record NC_138374.1, read on the forward strand.
GGCAAGGAGACGATTCTCCCCCAGAGGAGGAGAGCTCTGTCAGTGCCTTGATTTTAACCCAGTGAAACTTATTTTGGACTTCTGACCTCAAGAACTATAAGATAATAAATTTGTGTTGTTCTAAGCTACCATTTGCAGCAATTTGTTACCTATTGGCAATGGGAAACCAGGATCTCTGAGTCAGAAGCCCTCTTCCCCTACTTCTATCTTTCTACCTGCAGTTTTCTTATTGCTTTCACTGAATTCCCAGTACTAGAGTTTATGCCGATCTTGTGCCTGAAGCTTTTTGTTTGCTTGTGTGTTAGCTTTACACAGGACTGTGGAGGTCACATTGTTCCATCCTCATTTTAGAGATACTTACAAAGCCTGGGATGTGGGGGCAGGGAGGATGGCTTGCTCAAGGTCAGTCAATCATTGGGTGGCACTGCTGGGGTTGAACTCAGGTCTCTGGACTCTTGAACCAAAGCTTTCTTTACTACCTTGCACAGAGAAGGTTCAGAACCACCCCCTTTCCTGAAATAGTTCCAATGTCTACACCATTTTTGACTCCTGACCACATGTGGCTGCACTAGCTGACCTCTCTCTTCTGGCTGCCGCCCTCAGTCCTAGCTCCTGATGGAAGCCCCCACTGGCTACTCCCACCTCCCGGGAATGCCCAGGAGCCCAAGAGTGTCGACTGTGCTGTTACAGTGTGCACTGCATTTTGTTGCCATGGTTGCCTTGCTCGGGTGATTTGTTTGTTGGCATCACATGGCTACAAATGCCCAGTGCCCAGGATAAGTCTCCTAAGTTATTTAACCTAATAAGACCTCTTGCTGCAATGAATGGTCTGGAGTATTTATTTGCCTCCCTTTCTGTTTCTTCGGAATTAAGGCAAAACAAAGGGATGTTTTCATAAATGCAAACCAAATACCTTCCTGCATGTGGGCAAACACATGCCTGAATGTTGCCTGAGCTTCTGGTTAGCTCCTCCGTCAGCCAGATAGCCTGGGACCCAGCCACTGAAGTGGGGGAAGGAGTCGCCTATCTTGTGGCCCCAGGAAGGTAGCACAGCATGTACCCAATTTCATGCAGTTTTGGAGTTGGAAAGGACAACATGAAGTCAGCTAATCCAATCCCCTGCACTCAGGTGAATAATAAATTACAGAAAACAGGGAAGCCCATTGTTGCAGCTAGCTTAAAACCCCTTCAGGAGCAAACATTTCATAACCTTCCTTGGAAAAATTCAGAGTCAACACTAGCCATTTTAAAGCCCCAGGCAGGATTCCTGAAAATGAGCCCAGCACCTCCACCTGTCCACATGTCTGCAAACCTCGCTGGATGGACACCTTCAGACCCCCAGTCCTATAGCCTCGCCCCACCCACAATTACAGTGACTTCTGGGCTCATGAGGCAGAAGTGTCATACGACTCATTTGTTCAGGGTTCAGCTAGAATCACACCCGCCAGATGGGCAGAGCGGGAAATAGGGGAAAGGTGCCAATGACCTAGGACCAGGCTGGGAATGAGCAGGTCACATAGTCAATGGCAGTGTTTACACTCGGAGCTTCATAGGTTTTACCCCAGATTTGCCTCACTGTATCAGCTACTACAGGGATACAAAGATGAATAAAATACTACCTTTGCCTTCCAGGGATTGATAGTTAAGTAACTTCGAGAATCCAGGAAGAAGCTGCTTAAAAATGGTGTTAAAATGCCTCAGAGTTCACATGAAACAAATGTGTTATGAGATTCACAGGGGTCAACAGAAAGATGATGTTTTAAGTGCACAGGGCTTAAACATAAATTAATGATCAAGGTCTACTTCTTATTAATGAGGTTGAATCAGGAAATTTCTACAAAAGTTAATCATCTCAAAGGATTTTTTTAAAAAGATTTTATTAATTTATTTGATAGAGAGAGAGCACAGGCAGGGTAAGTAGCAGAGGGAAAGGGAGAAGCAGGCTCCCTGCTCAGCAGGATGATCCCAGGGGATCATGACCTGACCCGAAGGCAGCCGCTTAATCGACGGAGCCACCCAGATGCCCCATCTCAAAGGATTTTGATCACAGTACTCTCCTCTCCAAAAACTACCAGTGACTCCTTCCTGCTCAGAAGATAGTCTCCAGCCTGGCCCTGGCCTTTCTAACACTTATGGTACTCAGCATAGTGGGCTACAGGGTCCAGACATTTAAATTCAGTTAACTTGGCAAAAATCACAAAGGTAAGGCTCTAAACACCTGTCCAATTCCTCTTTTTTCCCAGGCCCAGTGAATATGTTTCCCAGCTCATTTTCCCTTTACCCACCTACAGTTTAATTTAATTAAATATTTCTTAAGTGTCTGGTGTATATACTAAGCTTGGAGCCAGAGCTATGAAAACGAAGAGACTCTGTGACAGAGGACAGGAGATCCTTCAACTTCCTGCGCACAACTACAAACTCAATTTTAGGAGTAACGTTATGGTCTGTTGCTTTGCCCGCCTCTGTGAAGGTAGTACTTCTTCTACCTCAAGCCAATTCAGCCCAAGCTTTGAATCGCATCACTTCCTATTTCTTCTGAGTCTGGCTCCAGCCATTATTCTCCCTCAGATGTTATTACCCTCCCCTTTTCTACTGGATATTTTAAGTCACTGTATTCTTGTTTGTAAAAGTCCAACATATACTTAAGCCCCTCATTCCCTTCCAGAACTACCCTGTCTCTCCTCGCATGTGGAGCCAAGTTTCAGGAAAGAGTTGTCTATAAGTTCCTCCTGCTCTCATTTTCCTCCTTCACATCCATTACCAAGGGAAGTGGCGCTGGGGAAAGCAGTAAAGGGAGTTTCAAGAGGGAGATCACTAAATGTCCTCGCAATGTCAAGTGGGAAAAGAACTGGAAAGAAACCATTGGTTCTGGCATCTCGGAGTCATGGGTGCCCTTTTCTGAGAGTCATTTTAGTGGACTTATATTAGAGAGGATTAGGGAGGAAACAATGTTAACAGAGAATGGAGTGGACGACTCATATAGAAAACGGCACTGAAGGAAACAGCAGAGTCAAGGGGAGATTTTCTTCTCGATAAGGTTTGACCTGAACACACAGTCGTGTTTTGTTTTATTGTTGTTGAGTTTTGACTGAAGGGAAGGCTCTAGCCAAAGGAAGACTGAAGATAAAAGGAGATCAGAGGAGGCAGGACAAAACAATTTGCACAGAGAGTTAGAAGGATGAGTGTGGGAAAGCTGACTGGTCTTCACTTGGTTAGTATGAAAGGATGAGAGAATTATTGACCAGGGGACCCAAGGGAAGAAGTTCTTTCTTAATGGCCTCTATCATTCCTGTGAAATATGGTACCATATTTAAGAACCCCAAAACCCATTCAACCTACTTTCTTTGATTAAAGAAGAGATGAGGAAAGGGGAACCTGGGTGACTCAGTCTGTTAAGCATCTGATTTGAGCTCAGTCATAATCTCAGAGTCCTGGGATCAAGCCCCACATCAAGCCCCATATCAGGCTTCAGGTGGCTTTGAGTTCAGCAGGGAGTCTTCTTCTCCCTCTTCCTCTGCTCCTCTCCCTCACCCTCCCCACCACCCCCCACTCTCTCAAATAAACAAATAAAATCTTTTTTATTTTTTATAAAGATTTTATTTATTTATTTGAGACAGAGAGAATGAGAGAGAGAGAGCACATGAGAGGGGGGAGGGTCAGAGGGAGAAGCAGGCTCCCCGCCGAGCAGGGAGCCCGATGCGGGACTCGATCCAGGGACTCCAGGATCATGACCTGAGCCGAAGGCAGTCGCTTAACCAACTGAGCCACCCAGGTGCCCAACAAATAAAATCTTAAAAAAAAAAAGATGAGGAAAAAGATTTTTCTTTGAAAATGACAGCTGTTGTATACCACACACTAAATAAATCAGGAGAAGAGATGGGAAAAACAGATGCAAAAGAACCAGCCATATATGGTTCCTTTGAATGAGTCTAGGGAGCTGGATGAAAGCAAAAGATCATTTGCTAGGGTTCATCTGCACTCAATAAACTAAACCATAAGCTCCAGGAAGGCAGGATGTGGTTCTGCATTGTCCACTGTGGCATCCATAGTGCCTTCTTCAATACCCAGCCCATAGCAGGTGCTCAACAGTAATTTGTTCGATGAATGAATAAAATTCAAACTCTTAAAAGTTTTGTTGAGCTTTTTGATTGGTGTTAAAAATAGCTGGCTTCATGAGCATGTCCTCTCATGGGCAAGAAGGGCCCTCTGGCTTAATGCTTTGCTGACACCGTTTTGAAATTCTCAAAAATATGAATCCCAGGCCCCACATTTTCATTTTTCACTGGGCTCCACAAATTATGAAGCCCATACTGGTTAAAAACAACAAAAGCACACATTTCTAAAAAATGTCACCAAATAGATATTTTAGATATCCAGGAATATCAAATTATCATAGAGATTTATCTTTAAAACTAAATGGTGTACTTCAGGCTTACCTGAAGTTTTGGATCGTGGTTTTTCTTTCTGAAAATATGGTTCATACTCTCTGTAGACAATTTTCTTAAAGGAAGGATTCGAACTAGAAATCAAATACAGAAATTAATTTGAAAGTCATATATGACATCTACATCTCACATCACAAAACAAATGGATTTCTCACGTCCTCAGATATGTAGTAGGAATAATAGTATTTTAATTGTATTTCAGAAGTGCAAGGTTTTATAAATATGAATAATACATGGGGTAAATAAAATAATTATTGATCTCTTCAAGAATATTCTGTTGTGGTAACTGTTCTTTCCCACATTTAGTCTGCCTTAACTAATCCTCTTACTCAGAATCCATTTTCTAAAAAAGAACCCAAGATCATTGTGTGAACCCAAACTTGATGCTTAGATTTTAAATGACTAAAAATATAACCAAGTTCTTTATGAATAAATACATGGGGTATTTTTTAACTGATGAATCATATACAGATTTAAATTACTGGGGAACATTATAGAGAACCATTGATTTGGTGGACCCTATTTCAGGTTGAGAAGTTGGAGATGACTAATGGAGTTAAAGCCCTGGGCATTCGTACTGAAAACGAACAAACCAAATGAAAAAGGCAAGTCTTGGAAAATCTAAGTCACTTGTCCAGAGGAGAAACAATGGATAAATGGAAGAACCAAGACTCAAAGAGGTGAAACCATTATATTCATGGTAAAGAATTCCCAGAAAGGGAGGCAGGGAGAGTGGGACCCTCAAACTCTAGAGGGGGAAAAAATATATGTTTTTATTTTCAATATCTATTACCACATACCTGTAAATGACTGAACAAGTTTCTTTAGGGAAGTTTCCAAAACATTTACTTCAGACTTCAGACAAGAATAATAGATATATTCCACCTCTAAAAGGCATTCTCCTGCTAATATTAGATGAAGTAAGAGGACAGGTCTTTGCTTTGTGCTAAAATATATTTTGGCAAAGAATGCAGTGCTGTATGTTGATCTCCTTACAGTAAGTATCATTCAGCTGTAGGTGCAAGACACTTAGTATAAGTTCTTAGCTTAAACAGCTAGATATACAGGTTAGATTTTTCACAAGAAAGTACCAGAGGAAAATGACATGATTTGAGATTCAAAAATATTGACAGTTTGTCTAGGTTGTCATTGTATGATTTTGGCTCAATAATTGACACCAGAGGCATGACTCTTACCAGAATTCTGGAAACTCAACCACAGGATGAGGGGATCAGATCAGCAGACATGGTTCCCTTTAGACTCCCCCACCATGTGAGTCAGGCTTTTGCCCTATGTGGTTCTGCTTCCAGTATCCTGCTTGTTATTTTTCAGAGTTAACTACAGAAGAAAGGACAAACTCGCAAGCATAAGCACAGAGTATCTCAGCAAAGATAGCAAGCATGTTAATGTCTGCCCATGAGCAAGAGAAATTAAAGTTGGAAAGCCTATGATTTTCTTTGGGGTTTTGGCAGTTCCCTAAGGGTGTGGATGTGATCTAGATCATCAACTCAAAAAGACAATATTTAAAATGATTTTTTTAAAAAAGGATTTCTTGGGGCACCTGAATGGCTCAGTCGGTTAAGTGTCTGCCTTCAGCTCAGGTCATGATCCCAGGGTCCTGGGATCAAGTCTCGCATCAGCTCCCTGCTCAGCAGGGAGTCTGCTTCTCTCTCTCCTTCTGCTGCTCCCCCTGCTTGTGTGCTCTCTCCCTCTCTCTCTATCTCAAATAAATAAATAAAATATTTAAAAAACTTTTAAAAAGATTTCTTATTGTTACAAGACCAAGACAGTATATAATACACTCCAAAATAACCCAGTTACAAAGCAATTCTTTAAGGGGTTTAATGTTATACACTACCAGACTCTTAAAATATTACATTATTTCTTGGGAGATTGCTTTGGTTTTGTAATCATAAAAGAGGAACTTGTCTTTCACAATCATTTAAACTGCGATGTTAAGTTAAAAAAAAACTGAGTCACACTGAGAGGTTTACTAATAAAAAATATAAAAATATAACTAACTGGAAATAGTGAGTTGGTCCTATAATTTGTTTAATTTCTGGGAAGTCTTATTTTTAGCCTTTCAATTAAGAAAAATAATTTGTAGTTCAAAATAAAGTTTTATTATTTAAGCCACCTTTTAGTTACATAGTGACCCTTCCAAACTAGCCAGGGTAGACTATATCCCAGGGACTAAAAATGTGAAAAAAATGAGGAGTCACATGAAGTGGAAGAAAAGGTAAAAGAACAAAAATGTTGCATGTTTATGGACTGATGATGGTTTGAAAGTCATTTGTAAGACTACAACAAAATTATGGCAATTTGGCAATTGGTATTGAACAATCTGCTTAAACAAAGGACGATGTGTACATCTTTAATTTTAGAAGATGAAGTTATGTGGAGGACAGAATAAATAATACGTACGTAGCCTAAAACTCTGGAATGGGACTTTGCAGGAAGGGCTAATGAGGGGGCTAGTGCCTGGTGCTTTTGAATCAACCAATATATTAAACCAACAATCAATCACACTAACAAAACTATATTAACAAATTCTTCAAACAGCGTCAAACGGAATATCTAACACACTGTATTATTAGAAACAAAAATAGCAGTTTTGTTTAAAAATGAGCGATAAGTTCTTTTTTTTTTTTTTTAAGCCATAGAATTGCAAAAGGAAAGCGTCCTAAAAAGAAATAGTTTTCCCTAGAGAAGCCTACCAGGACACCAGACCTGCCTCACCTCAGATTGGTGGGCTCAGGGCGGTAGTTCCAGCTGATGCCCTGAGCAGCCACGTAGAACTGCCTTAGCCGCGCCGCTTCGGCCCCCCAGCTCCCCCAGCCTGCGCAGCTGGCGCCCAGGACCACCAGGACCCAGAGGCGCGGGCAGCCTGGGGCCATGGTTCCTTTCCTGCTCCCGGGCCCGGGTCCGGCTCACATCCGCCACCGTCCGCGCTCCGCGCTGCAGGGTTGCTCGGCGTCCCGGCTGCAATGAGCTCCGGGAGGCTGCGGGTGGCGGTGTCCTCCTTCCCTTCGGCTCCCGCGGGTGCCAAGGCTGCAGCAGCCTCGGGCGGTCATCCCCTCCTAGAGCCCTTCCAGGAAGGGGGTTGGCTAGGTCACCGCCCCCATGACAGGAGGTACGAGGCAGAGCAAGCAGATTAGTGAATGTTTTACCGCAGGTGCAGAAAGGGCAGAGATCAGAGGCTCTCGCAGGAGGCGCAGTGCCCAGGGATTCGCGAGCCACAGGCAAAACTGTTCCTGCGCTTGCACCTGCTGAGGCCACTGGGGCAGTAGCCCCTTACCACTCACCGTAAAAACAGCCAGGTCCAAGTTTACATTTGCCAGACCCTCACCTCATGCCCTTAACTGCATCAGTTTCCCTGTATCTGGGGGAAAGGGGACTATGCCGTGTTAGGCGCACAGAAACCTTGTAATTTCAGGCGAGGAAGCAAGGGGATGAGCGCCAGAACGGGGCCTGCAGGCCTGGACCACTTTACTGATTTCCACCCATGCACAGTTCTGTCTTGATGAGGGCCAGTGGCCACAAGGGCAGCAGAGCGGACTCAGTCCTACCTACCAGCTGTGCTGGCTGGGTAAGTGACTCAATCTCTTTAGAGCTCTGTTTTGACATCTGTACAAGAGGGTAATAAGAATCTTTTCCCAGATGCAACCGTCGGGAGGATAAAAGGCTATTGTGAGGTGTCTAATTCCTGGCAGTTGAGCACAGAGCACATGTGTATTACTATGATTATGGTTTTCCTGCCTCAGGAGCCCCTTGTGTTTCTTGGAGGATCTGGCTGTTGCACACTGCCTTAAGATCTTATTTTGCTATTGATAGAAAATCTGAGAATTACATTGTCTGAAGCATCATTATAACTGTCTGAGATTCCCCGAATCTGCATTCCACCAAGCTTCTGGCTTTTTTTTAAAAAAAAATAGATTTTATTTATTTATTTGGCAGAGAGAGAGAGCACAAGCAGGGGAAGTGGCAGTGCTGAGCAAGGAGCCCGATATGGGACTCGATCCCAGGACCCTGGGATCATGACCTGAGCCAAAGGCAGATGCTTAACTGGCTGAGCCACCGGGTGTCCTCCAAGCCTGTCTTAAAGATGGTTCATCTCAATAGATTTGATACGTTGTAATCTGGCCCCTCACATGAGGTCTCCATGATGTCAGGCTCCTCCACACTTCACTCCTCCTACACACAGTCCTGTCTGCTCCTACGCTGATATTACTCTGTCAACTTAGAATATTCATCTCTCCCCCTTTGCTGAACTCTGTTTCAGTTCAGAATCCTACCTATCTCCTTAATTCTGGACTCAAATGGACTCTTTCCATTTTATGAACTACAACACTATTCAAGTATGATACTCATATTGAGTGCCCTCTATTACTTTGTGTGCATATCTATTGTTTCCCCAATTAGATTATAAACTGTTCAAAAGCAGAACAATGCCTTACTCTTCTGTATCTATAATAGCAGTAGTTGAAAGCTGACAAACCATCAGAATTCCCTGGGGGAAGCTTTTACAAATTGTAGATTCTGACTCAGACACAGGGCTGATAACAGCCTAGTGATTGGCACAAGATAAGGAGAGATAAACAGTATATGAGAGAAACTTTTTAAAAAGCAGTGTGTCCTTAAATCCCAAGTTTACTGCCAAAGTTCTTGCAAAATTATTGTAACCCTTAGTTAGACTGTTTTATAATTTTTATTTGCATATTTACCCACGTGTTATTCATTCTTCATGACATGTTTATTGTCTCACCTTTCACAGAGACAAGACAACTGTATTGTTTGGCTCTTTTTTTTTTTTTTGCATCAGTTCCAGATAACTACTATGTAACTTTCAACAATCTACATATTAAACATGTGATTTAATAAATAACATCTGTTCTTCCTTATAGGGCGTTCAGGTGATGAGGATTTTTTCTGCTTCTTGGATTTCTGATTTTTTTCTTCTTTGATTTTGTGGGGGGGGCAGTGATATGGTATATATTTGCTGACTGAATGAAGGGTCAAGTTGTAATTGGGACATCAGTAATTGTGCATTACATTGATGTAAACAAAATGATGTACACAGATCTTATTGAACAAAACATCAAATAATATAGCATGGCATTTGGGAAGAATCTTTTTAATTGCACATTTGAATTTTGGTCTTGAGGTTCTTTTGGGGAGAGTGACCAGTGGAGGGAAGGTGACATGTGCCTTCCTATCTTGATTCTTGGTCTTCTGCACTCTCTGGTGCCATCCAGAGGCCTCGCTGGAGGCCTTGCAGCGAGGGTATAATAGGCTTCATAAACAGCAAGCACTGGACACCTCAGAAGATCTTATAGAAATTCCCTCAAGTCACAGACACCACCTGCCTTCCAACAAAGCAGAGTATGCCTTCCTCCAATCCAAAAATAAAGAAGCATTTTTATTTTTCCACAGTCTGGTCTTCTGGTAAGTCAGATGCTTCAGTCTCTGGTTAATTAGTCCTCAAGAAGGGACAGCTGGGCAAAGCCCACAGATCACCGCAGACATTCAGTCCTGGCTTCTGAGGCTTAAGGAAGAGGTGGAGCAGGAAGGGGTGGTGGGTGGAGAGTTTGGGCTTGTGACACAATCTTTCTGCTCTCATCCAGAACTAATCTACAGGAAACTCCATGTCCTTCTTCAACAAGTATTTCCAGAAAACTGCCACGCATATGCTACAGTAGAAGTCAAGTTTGGCAGGAAGCGTGATGTTCAAAAATAGGATCCTATGGAGGTTGAGGGAAGAGACCAGCAGGACAGGTCTCTGAAGATGAGACGAAAGAAATGAAAATAACGATATTTTCTTTAAAAGCAAGCGAGCCAGCTAGCTCTCAGCATATCTGTCCCCCGAGGATCAACATAATCTCTTTCTAGATCCAGATATTCTGCTATCTTGGCAGAATACTCAACTACTCACTGAGCTTTTGGGAAGAGAGAAAGCATAAGATTATTTTTGTTTTCCCAGCAAGTCACACAGAGGACTGACTCCATAAAAGTCTGTAAAGTTTTTCCAGTAGTATAACTTCTGGTTATCAAGCAAGACCATGGTGTTGTTAATACCTCCAAGCAACCATTAACGGGAATGTCATACATCCTGAAATAAGTTATATCTTAATAGAACATTTCTAGCCTGGAGGAAATGGAAATCCTCATATAAACTTACTTTCTATTGTCACTCTACTGACATATCTTGTCCCCTGCTACCAACACAATTTCCTTCAAGGCTTAAAAACTTAATACATGCTTAAAATTTAACTCACGACCATATAATGAAACATCAAGATTTAATATTCGTTCTCTTTGCCCTACTGTTCTATTTCCTTCAAAAATATCTTTATAGGCAACTTACCTTAAGGGCTTGGGTCAAATGCAGCATTTGAAAAAACTCCGTATGTTCCTAGGTGGCTAAAGAACAGATATACAAAGATGACTTGCCATATAGTGCTTGGTCCTTGACCACAAGTCCAGCACATACTTCCTGCAGAGACCTTGCATTACCACCCCACCCTGGAATTCTGCTTTAAAAGGGAAACAAAAATAAATGCCTAAGAGACTTTTGAGATCCCATTTAGCTGCTCTGGGTAATCTGCACTGCACTTACACCCACACGAAACTATTGTTGATGCTCTAGGTAACTGAATACCTGCTATGCCTCTTCCTAGTGAGAAGAAATCCTTAGAAAATACCCAGCCTTGATATTTGATCATCTGGCAACAGTTTTCAAAGAATGGTAGTACTGCCCCCTATGGGTGTTTTTTAATTTTCATAGTGATCAAGAATTCTATTGACATTTAGTGGGAAAGGGCCAGGGATGCTGGATATCCCAATAGGCACAGGACACAAAAGAATTATCCTACACTCAATACAATTTTAGAATATCTACTCAGTATTCCTGTAGGTGAATAATCCCTGAGCCTAGAATTTAAGTGCTTTAAATATAAATAATATATTTTTTACATCTTTTAGAATACAATTGCCATGTGAGTTGAGGGAAGATTATGACAGGTTTTCCAACCCTTTACCAGAGCCATTCATCATTAAAAAAAAAATCAGGCTGGTGTTGGCAATGCCGCTGATCCTGTTTGAGCCACTGATACAGTATTCCTGACTGTTGGTCTTTGTGGTTGTGAACCAAAAGGTGCAAGCCTCTAATGACCTCATAGCATCCACTAGAGTAGTGCCTCAGCTTTAGCGTTTTATTTCTATTATATATCACTTTCCCTTTTATTTCTCTTTTACTTTATAATTAGAGCCCTTAC
>NC_138374.1:87822251-87876711 GCF_054177405.1 Leptonychotes weddellii
CTCACTGATATGAGGAATTCTTAATCTCAGGAAACAAACCTAGGGTTGCTGGAGTGGTGGGGGTTGGGAGGGATGGGGTGCCTGGGTCATAGACATTGGGGAGGATATGTGCTATGGTGAGCGCAGTGAATTGTGCAAGACTGTTGAATCACAGATCTGTACCTCTGAAACAAATAATACATTATATGTTAAAAAAAAAAAAAAGAAGAAGATAGCAGGAGGGGAAGAATGAAGGGGGTGGAATCGGAGGGGGAGATGAACCATGAGAGACAATGGACTCTGAAAAACAAACTGAGGGTTCTAGAGGGGAGAGGGGTGGGAGGATGGGTTAGCCTGGTGATGGGTATTAAAGAGGGCACGTTCTGCATGGAGCACTGGGTGTTATATGCAAACAATGAATCATGGAACACTACATCAAAAACTAATGATGTAATGTATGGTGATTAACATAATATAATAAAAAAATAAAATAAAAAAATTTAAAAAAAGATTCATAACAGTCATAAAAAAATAAATATGGGTTCATAAGAAAAATTTTTCCAAAGACCTTGGGTTTAACCACTGTGAGACTTAGTTTCCTATTTCTTTATCTATAACATAATAATGAAATATGCCTTACTTACTTCCCGGGGTTATTGCGATAACTGAGTCAGGTATGAACTTGTTTTGTGAACTGAACCTTAAATGTAGATTGCTTTCCACCCAAATCTTGCTTTCCATGCTTTCTTGGTGTAGGATTTTGGATCTTATGCATGGGCTTGAGCAGAAGCTGGTCTGAGAACTTGTCCTGAGCTTAAAAACCAGAGAGTCCTTTGTGTTCAAATAGGATCCCAGTGCTCAGATTTTCACCACAGGTCAGCTTTGCTACCTGAACTCTTGCTGGGGTGACATGCAAGCACACTGGCTGGGGAGCCCCACTCGGTGGGAATCCTGCCTCTACCCCTGTGATGTGACCCTACAAGTCATTAAGCTTTTGAATTTCAGATTTATTTATGAAATGGGGCTACCATTATCTTCCTCACATAGTTGTGCTCCAGATTAAATGAAATAACCCCTTTCTCTCATAACCCAGAATACCAGCTTTCATGAAACTGACAAGAGTCCAGGAAACAGAATTACCCATTCCTCTGGATTTGTTCACCAGAGCTCAGTTAGCCTGGGATTCCTCTGGATTTGTTCACCAGAGCTCAGTGAGGCTGGGCTATATTAATTTAGTTTCCTAGGGAAATATTTCATTAAATTGATATTTAATTTTATGATCTTAGCTCTGATATGAAAAACCTGTTACCGAGTGTAACACACTTCCCATGTATGCCCTAGTTTTCACCCTTAACCTCCCCAAGACTGTGCTCTGTTCTTTGACAGTCTGAAACAGACCTAGCTCCATAATGATTTAATGAGAAACAGATGAGTCAAGTAAGAGGCTTCATATCCAAATCGGACTGTGGAAAATTAATAAAGTTATCCTTTTTTTAAAGATTTTATTTATTTATTTGACAGAAACAGCGAGAGAGGGAACACAAGCAGGGGGAGCTGGAGAGGGAGAAGGAGGCTTCCCGCGGAGCCGGGAGCCCGATGGGGGGCTCGATCCCAGGACCCTGAGATCATGACCTGAGCCAAAGGCAGATGCTTAATGACTGAGCCACCCAGGTGCCCAATAAAGTTATCCTTTAGATGTCTATTCTCCTCCCCCTCACAGATCCTATTCTCTGGCATGTATCTCTTCATTTTGTCTTTTCCCCAAAGTTCCTTGAACATTTCCCTGTCTTAACTCTAGCAATTTGATTCTTCCCTCTGTTTACATGCCCCATTCAGGAAAGAAAAGTCACTAAAACCAAACAACACATAGCCCATGACAAAGGACAGGGAAATTATTAGCAGAAATAATGAGATTTTCACTTCCGTTTAGCCCTGGCCGTTTTGTCTTATCTAGTGGGCTGTCAGCATTCCATGAGGTACAGCCTTCCCTGTGTGACCCTGAAAGGTTAATTGGAACTAAGCTTTACTCAGGACCTTGGATGAAGCTTGGTCCAAGCAACAGATCTGGCAGTAGGGTTTCCAGTACTAATAGTTGTAATAGCAGTAGTTGCCATGATGATGATAATAGTAGGGTAAGGGATTTTTAAAGTTAATTATCTTAAACTTATTTTAGTTGACATCTAATTATCTTATTTGACATCTAAATCCATACCATAACAGGAGAGAACTGTCTTTTCTTGATAAGGCTCTAAGGTAGAAGAACATTACAAGACATGTTACCAGAGGCTGTGGACACATGGGGCATCTAGAGGTGGAAGGAAAAATCACCTCTAATTGCAGGTCGAGGCAGCCTGTGCTGTGGGATGTTGAAGAGTGCAAGCCGGAGATGCTGTGGTTCAGAGAGGGAGGGTCCACGTGGCAAAGGGCAGCAGAATTTATAGGTAGAATTAGATTCTGAATGAGGTCTAATTAGCAATCAGAAGGTGAGTTAAGTATCCAAGGCAAAGGTACTGAAGTATGTCAGACAGGTTTTATGGGTTTTGCAGAGAACCAGCAATGAAAAAGGCATGAAACAGCTTTAAATCCCAGGTGAAAGCTTGCAAAATTTATTCTGGAGTTTCTGGGAACCCTTGAGCAAGAGAGGGACAGGATCACAATGATATTCTGGGAAGATTAACACATCTAAGGGTTTAAGAGTGGAGAGAAACGGAAGCAGGGAGACTAGTCGATAAATGTAATTATTCAGGTTTGATGCTTAGGGTGGGGTCAGGAAGATTCCAGTGTGAAACATTGTCAAGGCTCGACTGTCTGGGGTGGAGGGACAGGGAAGGGAAATGCAAGGGAGTGCAACAAAGCATTCAGAAAGGAAAAACATAAAACAAAGGTTCTGGTTAAATATGGTTTATGCAAATGTTCTTTTTTTCAAAGAACTTGAAGGAAAGTCCCTCCTTTGTTATATTTCCTCTTCATGAACATATCTCTTTTATTGTTAATATAGGATTGAGTCAAGGATACAGTAAAAATGGCTTTGGATTCACAAAGGCAAGTGGTGGAGACTGAAAATAGGAAAAGTCCCCAAACTCAGAGCTCTTAAAAATATGGGCTGAATCAGTTCTGACTCCTTAAATGAAAGCAATCTGAGTTTAGTTTCAGAAATGCAGTTTTGATAGAGACGCTGATGCAGACTGGCCAACGTTGTCTCAAAGTGCTGGGAAGCTTCTGAAAATGCCTGTCGGCTGGGCTCACTTTGATTATGTGGTCAGTTTCATGTGGATTTAGACCTAATAGGAGAAGGCATGTTTGATGGGGCACATGACTTGCATGATGTGCTAATTACTTCTGGAGCATCATATGAACTTAGAGAAATCAGCATCTCTCTAGAAACCATGTAAATGCAGGACTAGTTTCCAAATTTTTCTATTATGAGGAAGACTCATTAAAGATACAAAATTGCAAGATAGTAGTTATTTTTACTACCCACTAATTAAGAAAACACAGATGTATGGATGGATGATTAAAAAAAAAAAAGGCTTCTTGCCCGGAGGGTAGTTAAGGCCCAGAGATTAAAAATCACTGCTTGTCCCTATACTGCAATTTCTTCCTTTTTTACTTTTTTTTTCTTTTTAAGATTTTATTTATTTGAGAGAGAGAGTGCACCTGCATGAGCAGGAGCCAGAGCATGAGTGAGGGGAGGGTCAGAGGGAAAGGGAGAAGCAGACTCCCTGCTGAGCGCAGATCCAGACCTGGGGCTTGATCCCAGGATCCTGGGGCTTGATCCCAGGATCCTGAGGCTTGATGCCAGGATCCTGGGATCATGACCTGAGCTGAAGTCAGATGCTTAACCCACTGAGCCACCCAGTGCCCTGCAATTTCATCAGATTGTGTATTCACCTGCAAACCCCATGCAAAAACACCTATGCTTGATTTCATGGATATATATAGAACATTTCACTTAACAATTAAGCAATTCTACTACATTTGGAACATATACAGAAATAGATCATATATTGGACTATAAAGCAAGTGTCAATAAATTTCTAGGAACTAGAATCATACAGATCAAAGCCTCTTCTATTTGTTATAAGTTAATAATAACAATAAATTTTTTAAAATTTCAGTATGCTTAAAAATTTAAATATATCTAAGTAACTTATAAGTCAAAAAATCACAAAAAAATTTGAACTTTTAAAATTGAACAATATTAAAAATAGTGCATACCAGCAACTGCGGGGTGTAGCAAAAGAAATGTCAAGGAAAATTTATCATTGTAATGCTTATATTAGAAAAGCAAAGAAGACTAAAACTTAAACATCCAACTTAAGGAGTTAGAGAAGCAAGTCATAGAATAAGCCATAAGAAAGTAAAAAGATGAAAATAATATATTTAAGAGCAGAAATTAATATAGAGAAACAAAGGACAATAGGATCAAAGA
The DNA here is from genome assembly GCF_054177405.1 of Leptonychotes weddellii. Lineage (NCBI taxonomy): Eukaryota > Metazoa > Chordata > Mammalia > Carnivora > Phocidae > Leptonychotes > Leptonychotes weddellii. Next base: position 87,826,663 of record NC_138374.1, read on the forward strand.
GGATCAACAAGTAGACAATCTAATAAAAAAAGAAAAATGGTATAAATATACAAAATTAGGAGTATAAAAAATATATCTCTAAAGATATCATGGATGATTTTTTAAATTAAGAAAATAGTAAGAACAATTTACTAAAATGTGGTTGGTAATAGTCAATTTAAACACATTTGCTAAAAAAATTTACTTGAGAACTTTACTCCCCCCAAAATAGAAAGCCCACATTGGGCTTCCTGCTCAGTGGTGAGTCTGCTTCCCCCTCTTCCTCTGCCTCTCCCCCCTCTTTCTCTCTCTCTCTCTCAAATAAATAAATAAAATCTTAAAAAAAAAAAGAAAACATCAGGCTAAGATAGTTCTACAGGTGAGTTCTACCAATTTTCAAACAATAAAGAAACCCCAGGTTTTACCACATATGTTCAATAATTTCTAGAGATATAAAATAATGAACTATTCCCCAATTATTCTATGAGGCCAAAATATTCTTGATTCAAAAACCAGAAAAAAACTTTGCAAGAAAAAACAGTTATAGTCCAATGTCACTCATGAATATATGTTAAAAATTTCTAAACATAGTATTAACAAGCCATATATAGCAGAAAATAAACAAAAAAAAATAACCTTGTGTTCAATTTAGGTTTATTTCTGGAATATAAGAGTAGAATTTACACTAGAAAATCTTTAACTATAAATCACCAGATTAATATATCAGAAGAGAAAAACCATATCATCATCTCAAAATTGCAAAAAAAAATATTATTTTTTAAAAGGAAAAGGAAAACTTTTGGCAAGCCAGAAAAGGGAATTGCCTTAAACACACACACACACACACACACACACACACACACACACACACTCTACCCAACAATTACTGCTGCAAACTTTATCATTAGTGGTGAACTGTTAGAAGCTGTGCCTCTTTACTCAGGAGTCATTCCGTGATGCCGACCAGATGTGGAAGCCATGGACACCACCCGGATCTCCTGTTCAGGGGCTGTGCTCCAGTCTGCAGTGCCTGCCACCCATTCTTCCTTCCTTTCCCCCTTCTTCTATGCGTATCAGGCTTTCACCCGTTCTAAAGGTTCTCCCTCCCTACTGTGATTTGTTCCTTTTAGCCTTCATGGGTGTCTCTTCCAACACAGCTCTTGAACCAGAAGATATCTGTCTCCCCGTCTAAGTGTCTGGGCCTTGGAGAACCTGATGTGACACACTATCACTACTTCTATTCACCATTACGCCCTGTGCTGGACGTCTGGCTGGTGCAGGCTCTGGTCCTCAACTTCGGTTCTAGACACGCTCACGTAGTTGCCTTTCCTGAACTTGCTCTGTGCTTTCGTATCTCTAAATCTTCACTTGAGTCATTGCCTAAACCTTCCCCAATCACCATTTATTTACATCTAGCTCATCCTACAAGACCTAGCTCATGAAAGGGATTTCTCCTAAATCCCCAAATTGGAGTAAGCTCTTCCTCTACTAAAATTCAACCACATTCTGTGGGATTATAGTACTGATCACAATCTGTCATGCATATTTTATTTATGTGTATGATTCTTCTACCAGATGATTAGCTCCTGAAATATTGTCCATGGCCAGATAGATAATTAGCTCCTGAAAGCTGCTCGCAGCTATGCTCAGTAAATGTTAGAATTAAATCAAGACAAAAACGTAATCCATCTTTTTATGCCTTGTAAATACAAATAAAAACATTCTAACATGAAACGTCCTCACTCATTCCACCATACTTTATTATAGGGATAATAGAATAAATGTCAGTGTGGACCGAAACCCTGAAGAGTTCTGCTCAGCTGCAAGATCGTTTTCACTTTCCCTTTCCAGGAAGAAAACAGTTCCTCCACGAAAAAAAAAAAAAAAAAACAGTTGCAACATGTCATTAAACTAGTATTCAGGAAGTTCTTCTTTACATCGAGCTTAAATTCCTCTTGCTGCAACTTCAGTATAGTTTCTCTTTTTGCGGGGAACTGATAGAGACATATGTGATTGGCCAACTCTTCCACAATGTTCTAGCTACAGTTAACCCAAGATCATTTGTTTTTGCCAACACTTGAGTGCCTTTCAAACTTTCAGCAGAATCTGGTGGTGGTCCTGAACTATTACCCCCGGATAAGGGTCTGCTTCTCCTGGTTAGGGTTTGCATTTCTCCCATATGTGGTGCTGTTCTAGGTTGGGCCACTTCCTCAGATCAGGAGAGAGATTGTGTGGGCCATCTGGAAAAAGCCCCTGAGGTTATAGGCCACCATTTCCCCTTCCTGTTCTATTGAAAAGTAATGCCCAGGCTTGGCCGAAGCCTCCCTGGCCAAGCCCTCACCAGCCCCCAGATTGGCCCTTTAGTAACTACTCATCGAACACTCTCAGATGATGCCCAGAAGAAAGTCCTAGGGAAACCTCTTGGTTGGGGCCTGATTCATGCACTGGTAACAATAGCAATGCAAACGAATAACACATTTGGGTAACAGAGTGTGCTGGTATAAGTGAAGATAAATTTAGTTTCAGCTTTGTAATGCAGACAAGGAACATGCCAAGAAACTCACTTTTCCTCAGGAGCAACTTGTTATTGCCAAATATCCTGTTCATCTGATTGCAGAGGAGGGTCCGTGTATATTCTGTGCCTCCGTCCTGACTATGGGCCCCAACTGAACTTCCCCTGAATGCAGAAGAGAGATGGGGTGCAGAATGGAGTTGGTATTACCTAGCTCTGGAGCATGACAGATGTTGATGAATGATAAAGAAGCGTATAGCACAAACACCGATACTAACTTTATTCAGAGTTTCCTTTATCCTTCTCCCTCTGCCACTGTGTTTACTGGGTTTTAGAGAATAGTGAACCTGAAATTTAAAAGGCTTGAGCTTAAACCCAGGCCCCATGTTTATGGTTGTGTCTCATTATCCATGGATTTAAAATGAGACTATCACTTGTAGAAGGTCTCTGCAGCTAATATTAATCCTGAATTGCTCTTATGGACCCCAAATACGTCCAACCCTGAGAGACTCTGATAAAGGGCTACTTCATAATGATTATGAACTGCAAAGTCTACTATGGATAGCCTCAGGGCTCCTATACTGCTCTATTCCAGGGGACATCATTTATGTTGTATTTCATATGGATGGTGCTCCCTTGGGTTAAGCAAAGCATTCACTCTGGATACTTTAATGTAATATTTGTACAAAAAATAGCTACCATTTATCGATAGACTATCACAATTATCTCAAATCTGCATAAAAATATGAGAAGGAATTATTTTTGTTTTATAGATGGGAAATCAGAGGCTCAGAAAAGTTCAGTCAGTTGACCTCCCCTCTCCCCAAAAAAGTCAACAGTTGAGGATGAAGGAATAAGGTCTGAAATCTGTTTGCCTGGGGGCACCTGGGTGGCTTAGTCGGTTGAGCGACTGACTCTTGATTTTGGCTCAGATCATGGTCTCAGGGTCATGAGATCGAGCCCCTCGTTGGTCTCTGCATTCAGTGGGGAGTCTGCTTGAGATTCCCTCCCTCTCTCCTTCTTCCTCTGCCCCTTCCCCCACTTGCGAGCTTACTCTCTCTCTCTCTCTCAAATAAAAAAAATCTGAAATCTGTTTGCCTGACTCAAAAATTGGGCATTTCCCACTGTTCTGTCAGTCTCAAATACCTCAGCAGTAAATGGGTATTCCTTCATTCAATAGATATTTATTGGATACCACTAATAATAATAGTCAAAGTACTGAACACACATTATGTACTAGGCTGAGGATACAATGGGGAACAAGACTGACAGTTCAGGCAAGCAAGACAATAGTTTGGGCTTGATATGTGATATACATTGTTCCGCATGTCTTACGTACTTTCATTTAATCCATATACCGACACTGTGAAGTAAATATTACTTTTAACTCTATTTTGCAAACGAATAAGCTGAGGAAGAAGAGTAACTTGCTCAGGATTACATGGCCTGTCAATGACAGATCTGAGATTTAAATCCAGGGGGCTTAGCTCCAGAGTCCTGGCAATAGTAACAGTGATCATGTAAATCACTATTTCACAGCTGCTGTGATACATGCTATAAAGTCTAGGCATAGCATTAAATCATATAACATTGCATTTATTTATTTTCATTCAAAGGTCATTGATTTCTCAGTTTTTATTAAAATCTATATAAGCATTTATACAGAGAAGGAAATCTAGGAATACGTGTATACATGTGTGAGTGTGTACATGCACATATGTAGATATTCTATACTAAATTCTTAACCACAACTATCTCTGGGTGGTAGAATTTCAAGCAACTTTTTGAAAAATTATTATTATTTATGACTTTTGTAATATCTAGTATTTACCAACAAGTATAATATATTAATTTTATTATAAACATGATAGCACATTTTGGAAAAATAGCCTATATACTCTAAGAACTAGATTTGGACTTAAAAAAGTATCTTCTAGTGAGGCTGATGGGCGGGGGGAAAGCTGATGTCTGAAGAGAAAAAAATTCACACTGAATCTTTCCATGACTTATCTCTGAAAAAATACATGAAAATTGAGACCTACATCCACTAAATTTCTCAACTAAATGTTGAATAAGGGTCCTTTGGCTTCAGAAGATAGGATACTACACTCAAATTTTTCATCATTTAACAGTAAATCTCAAACCTTTATATCAATATTTGCCTGACTTAAACACCGGGAAGGGGGTCCTCTTCATGGGAGGCATGCTATACTGTGGAAAAGCAAAGGCTTCAAATCATTCAGAACTGGGTCCAAATCCTGACTCTCCCACTTCCTAGTTAAATGACTTTGCCCCATCATTTCATCTCTGAGGCTCCATGTCCACATATGTATATATCATGGAGGATATGTCAGTGCTGCAGGATTGTTATAAGATTCAACTCCACTGTGAGATTAAACATCACGTATGTAAGGTGCCAGGCTCTTGGCTCAATAAATGTTAATTTCTCCAGTGAACTAAACATTTTATTTTATTTTATTTTTTAAAGATTTTATTTATTTATTTGACAGAGAGAGACACAGCAAGAGAGGGAACACAAGCAGGGGGAGTGGGAGAGGGAGAAGCAGGCTTCTCGCGGAGCAGGTAGCCTGATGCGGGGCTCGATCCCAGGACCCTGGGATCATGACCTGAGCCGAAGGCAGACGCTTAAATGACCAACTGAGCCACCCAGTCGCCCCTAAACATTTTATTTTAACACAAATGTTCAGATTTATACCACAAGGCATTTTAACCCTCCCCCACCTTCTTTTGGGTAAAGTGTGTTAGCAATACTCAGCAGGTATTAAGAGGTATTAAGAGGTATTAAGAGAGAAAGAAGTCCAGGATAGTATATGTATGTATGCGTACACATACCGGTGCATACATGTACTATTCAAATACCACATTCTTTACTCTTATCTCTGGGTGATAGAATTTCAAGTGATTTTTAGAAATATATTCCTATTAAGATGAGACTTTCTTTTGCACTTGACTCTAAGTGCTAAGATGACTTCCATGTGCACTTCTTTGGGGAATCCTCCCTCGCCCCAGTCTGCTCTTTTCAGAACTGGCTCTGTGGGTGAGAAATGAAGAAGCAGCAGCAGATGGGACAGTCTCCATGGACTTAGGGAACAGAGCTTGAGAACAAAGGAAGAGAAGTCTGAAACTTCCATCCTATGGCATACATTTATTTTCAGATTATTTTCCCTGAAAATTTTAAATACTTTCTACTCCATCCGATAGGAAACTCCTTTTCCCTTTTTACCAAGTGTGATTAAATGCATGCAACCGCTGTTGGAGGTGGAGGTTGTCTTCTTAGAAGAAAAAGACAGCATACTCTGACTCCTTAAGGGCTGGAATCAAGGAATAAGCCACGCTACTGTAATGTGTGGGGAATAAGCCCATAAATGACCTAATTAAACCCAAGTTCTGAATATTTTTACTCCAGTTCTGCCCCCCAAATTTGCCCATTCTTAAAATGATTGATGGCGTCTTTTCTGGAAAGGTGAAACCATGATCAAACCAGAGCGCTGAGGCTAACTTAGCTAGTCATTATTGCTAATTACTGTTTGAACTTTTTGAAATATAAAATACACACGAAAAAGGGTACATGTCAAGGACATACAGCTTGATGAATTTTCCCAAACTGAACCCATCCGTGTTATCAGCACCCAGATCAAGAAACCGATCATTACCACACCACAGAAGCTTCCCTCCTTATCTCTTCCAGTAGTTAACTGCCCCCCCCCACCCACCAAGGATAACCCCTTTCCTGGTTTCTAACAGCACAGATCGGTCCCACCTGTTTTGAACTTTATAGTCTTTCAGTTTCAGTCTGTCTCCTTTTTTTTGGTTTTTGGTTCAGTTTCTTTCACTCATCATGAGACTCACCATGTTGTTGTATGGAGACTGTTTACCACCCTTGCTTTATAGCAACGTGTTCTACATGTAAAATTTTTCTTTCTCAAATATTTGTTTTCAACACATAAAAATGCTTACGTATCGATGTTAAGGCTTGCTTTCTCCGATTTCCGAAACCCCGTCCCAAAATGGAGTTTCCTAAAAGAGTTCAGCAAGGAAACTTTTCACTATAGAAAGGAAGATGTTGGATTCCCGTTAATTCTGGATTGTTTAGAGTTTCCCACAATGGAAGGTATTAAAAGGGAAGTATCATGCTGCCTGGGAAAGGCATCCACCATTTATCATCCAAGTCTGCCAAGTCAGTGTAACCGGCTTCCTGTGTAATTCTCCAGGAGCTTGAAGACAGGAAGAGACATTGCCGCCAGGCTGCATGGCTGGCGGTGCCCAAACCAAAGCTGGGGCCTGGCCCAATTGTGACCCGGGTTAAATCAGTCTCTGGCGCTGCCCCCATCCTGCTTGTCAGCATCTGCCACCTTATATGGCTCCCTAAGGAGTCTGTGATTATGGCCCTCTTTTCCATCAGTAGGTACACACCACCTAGAACTGATTGAACCTGGTGGTTTGCAACTGTTTCTCCATTACTTATTCCCCCAGTTGGGATCTTAGAGATGGTATGAGTAAGGCAATTTTCCTAGACCATGCCATGACCCTTCGTATGTAGTTGAGTCTTTATACAAGAGATCCTTGAAGATTATCTCTCTTTTTTTAATTTTTAAAATGTTAATTGAAACATAGTGACTTATAATATTAAATTAGTTTAATCAAAATAGTTTAATCAATAGTGATTCAAGAACTATATACATTACAAAATGCTCACTAAATAAGTGTATTACAATATTATTGACTACATTCCCTATGCTGCACTTCTCATCCCCGAGACTTACTTATCTATTTATTTTAAGGATTTATTTATTTATTTATTTTTAAATTTAAATTCAATTAAATAACATATAGTGCATTACTAGTTTCAGAGGTAGAGCTCAGTGATTCATCAGTCTTATATAACACCCAGTGCTCATTACAGGAACGGGAAGACCCCAAAATCTGCTGCTTCCCTCTGTGCCTTCCTTTACCTGTTTTTTCATGGTCACACTGGGGAAATCCAGCTTTCCTCACTCTTCAAAATATTGGTGATCTCTTCCTTTTTCTTAGGCAATCATTTAATCAACTTGCCTTGTACAAAGCATTTGCTCATACAAATGGCCAACAGACACATGAAAACATGCTCAACATTACTTGGCATCAAGGATTCACATCAAAACCACAGTGAGATACCGCCTCGCACCAGTCAGAATGGCTAAAATTAACAACTCAGGAAAAGACAGATGTTGGCAAGGGTGCGGAGAAAAGGGAACCCTCACACACTGTTGGTGGGAACGCAAGCTGGTGCAGCCACTCTAGAAAACAGTATGGAGGTACCTCAAAAATTTAAAAGTAGAGCTACCCTGTGACCCAGAAATTGCACAAATAGGTTTTACCCAAAGGATACAAACATAGTGACCCGAAGGGACAACTGCACCCCAATGTTTATAGCAGCAATGTCCACAATAGCCAAACTATGGAAAGAGCTCAGGTGTCCATCAACAGATGAATGGATAAAGAAGATGTGGTATATATATACAATGGAATATTACTCAGCCATCAGAAAGGATGAAATCTTGACATTTGCAATGACATGGATTGAACTAGAGATTTTATGCTAAGCAAAATAAGTCAATCAGAGAAAGATAATTATCATATTATTTCATTCATATGTGGAATTCAAGGAACAAAACAGAGGAGCATAGAGGAAGGGAGGGAAAAATAAAACAGGAAAAAATCAGAGAGGGAGACAAACCATTAGAGACTCTTAATCACAAGAAACAAACTAAAGGTTGCTGGAGGTGAGGGGGTGAAGGGATGTGGTGACTGGGTGATGGGCATTAAGGAGTGCATGTGATGTAATGAGCACTGGGTGTTATATGCAACGGATGAATCACTGAACTCCTCTGAAACTAATAATACACTATATGTTAATTAATTGAATTTAAATAAAATTAAATTAAATTAAAAAAAATAAATATAAACCAAACCATTTGCTCAACAATAGTGATCATATTGTGCATGTCTATCTCTCCTAAGGAGGTTGGCATATTGATAGAAGATCCTGAGTGCCTAAATCCAAAGAATAAATACCAAGTTTATTGGTTAACATAAAAATAATAGGCATTATTTTATAGAGCATTTGCCGAATGCCAGGTGCTATGGTAAGACTGATAAATGTATTATCTTGTTTAATCCTATTACCCTCATTTTATGAATGAAGCACAAAGCTCTAGTAATTTTTTCAAGGCCATATAGCTGATAAGTGACAGAATTGTAATTCAGTTAAAATCAAATCTACCTGACTCAAGAGCCAAGTTCTCAGTCATAGAGACTCCTTTGTATTGTGCATTTACTATGATACGGGAACAATTGCCATTTTTGCCATTATTTTCTTTGCTCTATCACATACTGTGAATTTGCTTTTTTCTCATATCTGTCCCTGATTCCATTTCCTCTTATTTCACTGAGTATGCAAATAACAAGTTGTGTAAAATTGTCTTCTGATTCTTCAGATTCACGAGGTAAAACACTTTCTGGGGGAAGGCTTTGTTTAGTTCATGATTTTATTTCTCCTTTTTAAACAACATTTTATAACTTTTCGACCATATTATATGATTTCTTATTGCAGTGTATTTGACATACAACAGTATTTTAGTTTCAGGTGTACAACATGGTGATACAACATTTATATACATTATAGGAGCACCTGGGTGGCTCAGTTGTTTAGCGTCTGCCTTCGGCTCAGGTCATGATCTCAGGGTCCTGGGATCGAGCCCCGCATCAGGCTCCCTGCTCCACCGGAAGCCTGCTTCTCCCTCCCCACTCCTCCTGCTTGTGTTCCCTCTCTCGCTGTGTCTCTCTCTGTCAAATAAATAAATAAAATCTTTAAAAAAAAGAACCCCTTTAAAAAAAACATTTATATACATTATAAAGTAATCACAGCCATAAATCTAGTTACATCTGTCACCATACAAAGCTGTTACTTTATTAACTATCTTTCCTATGCTGTACATGGTATCCCCACATCTTATTTATTTTAGAACTAGAAGTTTATACATTTTAATCCTCTTTCCCTGTTTTGCCCATCCCCCTCCCTCCCTCCCTTCCTTCTGGCAGCCACTATCAGATTATTCTCTGTATTTATGAGTCTTTTTCTTTTTTTTGGCTGTTGTTCATTTGTTTTGTTTTTCAGATTCCACATATGCTGTCTTTCTCTGTCTGATTTACTTCACTTAGCATAATAACCTCTATGTCCATCTATGTTGTTGCAATTGGCAAGATTTCATTCTTTTTTATGGCTGAGTAGTATTCCTGTGTGTGTGTGTGTGTGTGTGTGTGTGTGTGTGTGTGTGACATATTCTTTATCCATTCATTTATCAATAGACACTTAGGTCAACTCCATATCTTGAGTATGTAAAAAGTGCTGCAATGAACATGGAGTGCATATATCTTTTTGAATTAGTGTTTTCATTTTCTTTGGGTAAGTACCCAGAATTGGAATTGCTGCACCGTAAGGTAGCTCTATTTTTAATTTTTGAGGAACCCCCATACTGTTTTCCATAGTGGTTGCACCCAGTTTGCATTCTTACCAACAGTGCACTGGGTTCTCTTTTTTCCACATCCTCACTAACACTTGTTATTTCTTCTTGGTAATTGTCATTCTGATAGGTGTGAGGTGATCTCTCATTGTGGTTTTGATTGGCATTTTCCTGGTACTTAGTGATGTTGAGCATCTTTTTTGTGTGTCTGTTGGCCATCTGTATGTCTTCTTTGAAGAAATGTCTCTTTAGATTCTCTTCCCATTTTTAAATTGAATTGTTTGGTTTTTTGATATTAAGTTGTTTGAGTTCTTTATATGTTTCGGATGTGAAACCCTTATCAATTATGTCATTTGCAAATATCTTCTCTTCTTCAGTGGGTTGTCTGTTGATGGTTTTCTTTCCTGTCACAAAAGCTTCTTATTTTTATGTAATCTCATGTGTTTATTTTTACTTTTTTGTCCTTGCCTTAGGAGACACTTGGAGTTTATTGTTTTATGTGATGTAAGGAAGTGGTCCAGTGCCATTCTTTTGCATGTAATTGTCCAATCTTCACAACACCACTTATTGAAGAGACTGTCTTTTCTCCATAGCATTGGTTCCTCTTTATTACGAAGCATTTCTTTTCCATACTATTTAGTTTCTAAGTTTGACTTGTTGATCTTCATTGCCAACTGTCATTCACAAATTCAAAAGAGAGTTTTAAGTAATCATCTTACTTATTGAAACTTCTTAGGACAAGGCCACAGTAGCAGGCCACATGGAGGGGTAACCCTGAACTCACACCAGGTGGGCCACTAGGATTTCCTTAGCTAGGATGGGGTACACAGGTTCCAAATCCCATTTCTGAAGCATAGTTATGCATAGATATTCCCTCCACAATGTATCTGCACGTCAAGGTTAGGCAATTTAGAGGAGAAAGCCAGACGATGGCAAAGTCTTACTCAGTTGTGGGGCAGGATGGAGCCTTTGTGTCACTGTTGCAATTACCGAAAAAACATTAAATTATAGCAAGGCATTGAAGACAAGGAGGTTGCTGACATTGCTACTTACTCCATGATCTTCCCAGAATTCCTGCAGCCTGAGTCTCAATTATGGGATTTTCTGAAACTGAAATAGCCCAGGGAGGATAGAGAGCTTTTAGAAAGAAGCATCCCTGTGATCACATCACAGCTGTGGCTACTTGGCCTAAACAGCGCCCCATGGGGCCGTCGTGGGTAAACACTCAACTTACCCTTCACTGCTGCTGCTGCGGCAGCTCTTGACCTGTGCAGCTTTGTACCCAGGTCGTTTACGCTACGTGGCTGTTTCAGAAGCATTCGTGGCTCCATAGAAAGACCCAGAGGAATGTACAGTGACTCCTCTTTTAGCCAAAAGAGGTCTCAAACCTGCAGGGTGACATGGAACGAACACAGGCTTTGAAGCCAGGCTTCATGGCCTCAAGTTTAGATGTGGATCCAACATTTACCTGCTCCGTAGTCCTGGACGAGGCAACCAGCTTGTTTACGCTTTAATTTATCATCTGTAAAGTGTCACTGACAGCCTATAATAAAGATATCAGTTTCTCCATTAGACGAAGGTGCACGGGCCTGGGACTTAGGTCTTGCTCATTACTCTATCCTGCCATGCCGAGTACAGCCGGCAAGGACTAGGTGCTCAGGAAATGTTTATTAAGTTAATAAGGATCTCTATAATAAGAATAAAAAAAAAACCCTATGGGATTTTTGTTAGACTTGTATTAAATCTATAGATCAGTTTTAGGAGTACTATATTTTTATGATTCATAAACATAATATATCATTTTTTTTAGGTTTTCCATAACATTTTCAATAAAGTTTTATAATTTTTACTCTAAAGGCATTGCACACATTTTGTTAAATTCATCCCTAAGTATCTGAAATTTTTATAATACTGTAAAAGCCTTTTAATAAAAACATTACATTTTCTTTTTTTTTTTTTTAAGATTTTATTTATTTGAGAGAGAGAGAATGAGAGACAGAGAGCATGAGAGGGAGGAGGGTCAGAGGGAGAAGCAGACCCCCCGCTGAGCAGGGAGCCCGATGTGGGACTCGATCCCGGGACTCCAGGATCATGACCTGAGCCGAAGGCAGTCGCTTAACCAACTGAGCCACCCAGGCGCCCTACATTTTCTAATTCTTTATGTGGATGCTTAGAATGGCAACCTAGCTTTGTATATTGTGTCTTTATTGAGCCACATTTTGAAGGGTTTTTTTTTTCCATTAGCTCTAATAGTTTATCTGTAGATGCACTGAGGTTTTCTACTCAGATAATAGTATGTTTGCAAATAAAGAGCATTTTATTTCTTACTCTCCAATCCTTGTATCTTTTATTTTTTTCTTTTATTCTTTACTGCTTTGTCTAAGACATCTGGTACAACATTAAATAGATGTGAAAATAGCAGGATGTGATCTTATTAGTGATCTTAAAGGGAATGTTTACGTGTTTCCCACCAAGTATAATGTTTGCTGTAGGTTTACTTTGTAGATATCATTTATCACATTATGGAAGTTCCCTATCATTCTAATTTTTTTTAAATGAATGAATGTTAAATTTCATTGAACAATTTTCTGTGTATTGAAATAACATTTTTTCTTCTTTAATCTGTTAATATGGAGAATTATATAACTGATTTTCTAATGTTAAACCAATTTTGCATTCCTGGAATAAATCCCAATTGGTCATGGTGCATTATGCAACCTCTTTATTATTTACATAGGTCACGTAGGGAAAATTGAACTCCGAAAAGTTGAGCCACTTGCCCAAGGCCACATGGCCCAAGTTTTTTTTCAAAAGCAGGTTACAAAAACTTTGAAGTTCTGAGCAATTTAAACTGGAAGACATGGATTGAAACTGAAAGGTGTTTAGAGGTTACCAGCAGACCACCCCATTCAGAAAGAACCCCTCTGCCCCTTGGACAAGGCACGTAGAACTAAACTTCATTGCAGCACCGCTCTCTGGGACCCTAAGGTTCTAGTCATGGTCATACAGGGTCCCCATCATCTCTCTTTTTTTTTTTTTTGAGATATTTATTTATTTATTTAAGAGAGAGAGAGAGTGCGAGAGCTGGGGGAAGGGAAAGGGAGACAAACAGACTCCCCACTGAGCAGGGAGCCCAACACAGCGCTCAATTCCAGGACCCTGAGATCATGACCTGAGCCGAAATCAAGAGTCAGGTGCTTAATTGACCACCCCGGCACACCCCCATCATCTCTTAAGCGCGTCCTTAGGGAGGCTATTAAAATTGGGTAGGGGAATTCCCTCCTATTAGAAGCCAGGATCATAGAACTATTTGAGGATTAAAAAATCAAACTTGAGGGGTGCCTGGGTGGCTCAGTCGGTTAAGCATCTGCCTTCAGCTCAGGTCTTGATCTCAGGGTCCTGGGATCGAGCTCCGCCTTGGGCTCTCTGCTCAGCGGTAAGTCTGCTTCTCCCTCTCCCTCTATGTTCTCTCATGCTCTCTCTCTCTCAAGTAAATAAAATATTTTAAAAAATCAAACTTGATTTGATTACTTCCAGTTAAGTGACCTTATGCAGTTGCTGTTTTTCCATTTCCTTATGTTACCATCTATTTTATATCACAGAGTATAAATATATTTCATTCAATGACCCATTTTGATTATCAAAGGATTTGGATATCGAGTGTTGTTCCATAATACATAGGGAGTTTTTATATGATTCATGTTCACATGTTTACCAGAATACCCCTCTTGAAGTTTAACAGATTTCTAGCAATTAAGTCTCCAGCACACCAAGGAATGAAACGCCTTTGTTTTCTAAAAACGAGTCACTTTACCAATCCTGCCGAAGGCAGGCAGGCCAAAGTTGAACAGCTAGAGAAGAAGCAGCCACAAAACCCACGGGGCAGTCCACAGTTGTGTCCTAGACTCCTATCTTTTCATGCATTTTTCACCTTTGTTGAACCAGCCACCTTTCGTGCCTCACTGCTCGAGTCTGTACCAAAGTCCCCAGCTTGTGAGTGGCAGGAGGTGACGTCCAAGGCATCTTTATGCAGTGTCCTCATTTTTTAAATTACTTCTTCAAAACATTACATATCTGGTAAGCTCGACAGTAATCTAAGTCACAGAATTTACAAAAATGAGATTGTTGTTGTTGTTGTGTACCGGCTTGGCCAAGTTTCTTGAAACTGACAAAGCTGAGTGCCGGAGCAGGAGTTGGGGATGGCGCACTCTCAGACACTGCAAGAGTTCATATTTATAACTTTATCTGGAGGATAATGAAATAATATCTGTCAACATTTCAGGTGCACATGTGTTACCAAACCCAAGTACAGCTGGCTGCCCATTGCCTGAAAGGCCCTTACTCAAGAGATGAGGTTTTGATTGGAAAGGAGTTTGAGCTTTATGCAGGAGGCCAGCCACCTGGGGAGAAGGCAGGCTCTTGTCCAAAACTCAACTCCCAGGCTTCTGCCTGGCCCAGGGTTTTTTGAGTTTTGGTTTATTTTTTTTATTTAATTTTATTTAAATTCAATTAATTAGCATACAGTATATTATTAGTTTCAGAGGTAGAGTTCAGTGATTCATCTGTTGCATATAACACCGAGTGCTCATTACATCACATGCCCTCCTTAATGCCCATCCCCAGTTACCCTATTCCCCCACCCTCTCCCCTCTAGCAACCCTCAGTTTTTTCCCTATATTTCAGAGTCTCTTATGGTTTGTCTCCCTCTCTGATTTCATCTTATTTTATTTTTCCCTCACTTTCCCTATGATCCTCTGCTTTGTTTCATAATTCCACATATGAGTGAAATCAAATAATAATTATCTTTTGCTGATTGACTTATTTCACTTAGCCTAATCCCCTCTAGTTCTATCCATGTCACTGCAAATGCTAAGATTTCATTCTTTTTGATGGCTGAGTAATATTCCATTGTGTATATATGCCACATCTTCTTTGTCCATTCATCTGTTGATGGACATCTGGGCTCTTTCCATAGTTTGGCTATTGTGGACATTGCTGCTATAAACATTGGGGTTCAGGTGCTTCTTTGAATCACTATGTTTGTATCCTTTGGGTAAATAACTAGTAGCACAATTGCTGGGTCGTAGGGTAGCTCTATTTTCAACTTTTTGAGGAACCTCCATACTGTTTTCCAGAATGGCTGCACCAGCTCGTATTCCCACCAACAGTGTTAGAGGGTTCCCCTTTCTCTGCATCCTTGCTAACATTTTTTATTTCCTGTCTTGTTAATTTTAGCCATTCTAAGTGGTGTGAGGTAGTATCTCATTGTGGTTTTGATTTGGATTTCCCTGATGCTGAGTGATGTTGAACACTTTTTCATGTGCCTGTTGGCCATTTGTGTGTCTTCTTTGGAGAGACATCTGTTCATGTCTTCTGCACATTTCTTAACTGGATTATTTGTTTTTTGGGTGTTGAGTTTGATAAGTTCTTTGTAGATTTTGGATACTAGCCCTTTATCTGATAAGACATTTGCAAATATCTTCTCCCATTCTGTAGGTTGTCTTTTGGCTTTTGTTGACTGCTCGAAAACCCAAAAGACTCCACCCAAAAATTGCTAGATCTCATACAGGAATTCAACAAAGTAGGAGGATATAAAATCAATGCACAGAAATCAGTTGCATTTCTATACACTAATAATGAGACAGAAGGAAGAGAAATTAAGGGATCTATCCCATTTACAATCATACCAAAAACCATAAGATACCTAGGAATAAACCTAACCAAAGAAGCAAAGGATCTGTACTCTGAAAATCAGGGAACACTTACGAAAGAAATTGAGGAAGACACAAAGAAATGGGAAAACAGTCCATGCTCATGGGTTGGAAGAGCAAATATTGTTAATATGTCTATGTTACCCAGAGCGATCTACACATTCAATGTAACCCCTATCAAAATACCATCAGCATTTTTCACAGAGCTGGAACAAACAATCCTAAAATTTGTATGGAACCAGAAAAGACCCTGAATAGCCAGAGGAACGTTGAAAAAGAAAAGCAAAGCCGGTGGCATCACAATTCCGGACTTCCAGCTCTATTACAAAGCTGTCATCATCAAGACAGTATGGTACTGGCACAAAAACAGACACATAGATCAATGGAACAGAATAGACAACCCAGAAATGGACCCTCAATTCTATGGTCAACGAATCTTCAACAAAGCGGGAAAGAATATCCAATGGAAAAAAAGACAGTCTCTTCAACAAATGGTGTTGGGAAAACTGGACAGCCACATGCAGAAGAACAAAACTAGACCTTTTTCTTACACCACACACAAAAATAAACTCAAAATGGATGAAAGTTATGTGAGACAGGAGTCCATCAAAATCCTAGGGGAGAACACTTCGGCTGCAGCAAGTTCTTGCTAGACACATCTCCAGAGGCAAAGGAAACAAAGGCAAAAATGAACTATTGGGACTTCATCAAGATAAAAAGCTTCTGCACAGTGGAGGAAACAGTTGGCCCAGGGGACTTCACAGGTGTTTAGGGTAGTTCATCAGCACAGGGAGTGCAATGACTGCGACACTTCTTGATCTTGTGCAGACTCGATGCTACCAGCTACAAATATTATCTCAGTGCTCGGGGGTTGCGAGAGGGTCTGGTTCTTGCTTCTGGTGTGTAGGAGTATTCTATTGTTTCTGCAAAGGAGGGCAAGATCTATAGATGCACAAAGAGAGGTTAGTAATATCATTTGTGTGACGTAAAAAAGAAAACATTTTGCTAAAAAAAACTGCTGGGCTAATTAGAAAACCAACATGGCTTTAGACACACGTCGTTCCCTCTGCAGCCTGAGAACGTTTGGGTTCTTCATTCCTCAGGCCAGTGGTCTGCAAATCTCAGAGAAGGCAAATTAGTCTGGTCCAGATCAAGGGCCTTAGGTCAGCAGGTAAGGAGTGCATCATCTGGGAGCAAGTTAACCCTTGAGACCTGCCAAAGTGCTGTACCATACGCTTCAGCCCTAATAAATCCACCTGTAGTAGTTTTCCTAGAGAAATTATAGGAAAAATAGAGGCAAAGATAAATATCTTGGGATGTCTTGCAGTGTTGTTTTTGATAACAAGAAATTACAAACAGCAAGAATTTCTTTAGGAAAGTGTTTTAAATAACAGTGCAATTTCAAAAAAGTTTATTACTTTCTTTTCATCATCATGTACAAAGGTGTTTATTTTTCTTTAAGCTTCTCATCATATAAATATTTTAAGCACAAATGGACACTAAATGTGTGATTTTTTAATTTTTTTTAAAGATCCTAACATAACATAGTATAACAATATTGGTCTTCCAAGTTTTATTAATTTCAATTTTGTATAGCATATCAAGGCAGTTCTGTTCGTGTGCCTTATTTCTTTAAAGAGCTGCTTCACCTATAAATGTCTATAGCTAATAGACCAGCCCTTCAGTGTATAATTTGAATAAATACATCTATATTCTGTAAATTATCCTAAAAGTTTTAAAAAGAATGACCTCATAGTTCTTTTTTTTTTTTTTAGATTTTATTTATTCATTTGACACATAGAGAAAGAGTGAGAGAGAGCACAGCAGGGGGAGTGGGAGAGGGAGAAGCAGACTTCCCACTGAGCAGGGAGCCCGATGTGGGGCTCAATCCCTGGACCCTGGGATTAGGACCTGAGCCGAAGGCAGACACTTAACTGACTGAGCCACCCAGGTGGCCCCACCCTGTAATTTTTTTAAATAAAAGGTCAATTATAGTAAACAAACAAACAAAAACAAATAGCAAGATTTTCATTGGTATGGGATATTTTAAATAAGTTATGCTGCATTATAAAATAGAATATTATGCAACCCTTATAAAGGCTGCCGTAGAACTATGTTAACGTGAAAAGAAGTCTTTAATATACAGTTTAGTTTTGAAAACTAATATACAAAAATAAAGCTTCAATCTATTTCTGCTGAAAATTTATTTGTGAATATATGAATTTAAAAGTGCTGAAAGCCTACCAACATGTTAACAGCAGTTGTCTTTGGTGGGTATGACGGATGGCTTTTGCTTCTTCTTTTTGCCTTTCTGTATGGCATGGATCTCTTATAAGAGAATATATTACTTTTATGTTTTCATTTTAGCAAAAGACTATTTTCTTATGGAGATTTATTTTTATTAATTACATTGACAGACGAGCTACAAAATCTTAGTTTTATTGTCATAACAAAGAGTGAAACAACAAACTAGCCATCAAAAGAGATTATTAAGCATAGCTTAAGTACAAAAAATGGTCACCCAAATCACAATCTCAAATGATACCTTTTCCTGTCTCTTAATTGTTAAAAGGAAAGCAAATCCCTAAGTGGCTATTATACCTTTTCTAAGACAATTCCCTTTTATCAGGAGCCAGAATCATAGAATTATTTGAGGATTAAAACTTTGGACTTGATTTGATTACTTCCAGCCAAGCCACTTTACACAGCTGGTATTTTTCCGATTCTTTACTTTATTCTAATTTAATTGTTTAATGTCATAGCTGGAGTTTACATGTGTTTCAATAAATTACCCATTTTGATAACCAAGATATTTACAAGAAAAGGAACTAATTTGTAGGTAAATACATCAATTTTGAAACAGTTCAAAATTACCTATCCACTTGCAGGACTCACGCCTGCGAGAGGTGTAATTAAAGCTGCCCTTGTGTTCAAGCCTGGAGAATCTGCATCCTCTGAGTAAGTATCCCCTTGGTCCAACTGCACAAGCAAACTTCTCAGTCCCAACCTCAGGACAGAAATAATGCTCAGGAAGCCATTCCAAAAGTACACCTCCAAATCAATCTGAAAAAAAAAAATCTAGTATTTCTTCAGTTCTATTATGTTTTTGTTTAAACAGAAAGTTGTGTAATGGGTAAGGCAGTGGGGGTGGGAGAGGACCGGCTCAGATGCAGGGAATCTGATATGACCTGCATTAATTTTTAGTGAGTATACTGAGAGTCAGAGGACACAAAAACAACTAAAGCATGGTTCCTGCACTAGAGAAGCTTACGGGTCAAGGACCTCAAGGACTCAAAGAGCCCCCACCCTAAACCCTTTGCTAAATTTTCCTTTCAGAATGAAGTAGATGCAGGACGCCTGGGTGGCTCAGTCAGTTAAGCATCTGCCTTCAGTTCAAGTCATGATCCCGGGGTCCTGGGATCCAGCCCCACATCTGGCCCCCTGCTGGTAGGGAGTCTCCCTCTCCCCCTACTCCTCCCCCCCGCTTGTACTCTCTCTCTCTCTCAAATAAATAAATAAAATCTAAAAAACAGAAAGAAAGAATGAAGTAGTTGCTGTTTTTCTTTTATGATATTCATCCTGACCCTCCTATGCGGTAAGCCAGGCCGACCAAGAAAGAGTATAGGCTCCCCTCTGGTGTCCCAGCCTGTCCTCCCACTGTCCAGTGGCTTCCTCTCCCTTTCAAAGCCCATCCTCTCTTACTCTTTGCCTTGACCTTGGCTGTGGCTTCAGGGTTTTGGCTCTCAGATCTCCTTAAGGTCCAGACCTGCCCATCTGACTCCTCCCAGGGCCTCCCTCATTTAGTTCCTAGAGACTCCACCTTAAGCTTTAACTGGCCCAGACCCTGCCCCGTTATAGAGTTTGGACCCTTCCTGCCAGTATGTGGCAAGGATCTCAAAGGAGGTCATACATTTTTGACTCTGAATTTAGGAATTTAGGGGACAATATCAAAGAAGAGGGGGAAAAAGTTTTACATTCACCAGACTCATGAGAAATGTATTATAGTTGAAAATAATACTTAAAAAAAAAGTATATGTGCAGTGTGTGTCCTGTGTTGGGAGGAATGGTAGAATACTTAATCTGAAATTGCTCAACTTCTTTCTTTTTTTTTTTTTTTTGAGACAGAGTGAATGAGCACGAGCAGGGGCAAGGAGGGGAGGAAGAGGGGGATAGCCAAACCCAAGCAGGCTCCACACTCAGTGCTCTGTGCTCAGCCTGATGAGGGACTCAATCCCATGACCCCAAGATCATGACCTGATGCTTAACTGATTGAGCCACCCAGGGACCCCTGAAATTTCTCAATTTCTTTTTTTTTTAAAGATTTTATTTATTTATTTGAGAGAGAGAGAATGAGAGACAGAGAGCATGAGAGGGAGGAGAGTCAGAGGGAGAAGCAGACTCCCTGCCGAGCAGGGAGCCCGATGCGGGACTCGATCCCGGGACTCCAGGATCATGACCTGAGCCGAAGGCAGTCGCTTAACCAACTGAGCCACCCAGGCGCCCCAGAAATTTCTCAATTTCTAAAACCTAATAAATATTAGCATTTTCAGAAATAATAGAATTGGCTATCTAGGAAGATTCATAGCTATATGGGATGCTGTGAGAAGCTGACGTCCTCTAGACTGGTGTGGTTGGGGCAGAAAGCACAAGATGCACCTCCTGTCTAGCCCGGGTTCTCAGCTAGCTCACTGCCTCACTGCACTCTGGCCACCTCCTTGCCTGTATGAACATGCATACTCTCATGTCATCATCTCTCCTTTCTTTGCATGTGGCTTACAACTCCAATTGGACTGACAACTCCTAGAGGCAGCATTCTGTGCAGACTCAGCAAACTGACTTTAATATCTGTGTCAAGTCCCAAGTCCTAGAACAATGTCCCACTCATAACAGCCAGTCAGTAAATTGTCGATGATAATGTTGTTACATAGATAAATGCCTGACTGAGAGGTCTTATTGTATAATTCTCTTAGTTTTCAACTGAAAAAAAATTTAACTGGAGGAGCACTTTTCTGAACCACAGGAGGTGCCTCTGAATGCCAAATTAGTATTTTTAATTCTATATTTGGTTGTCCTGCCTCTAGAATGCTGGAGGTGTTGGTAACTGTGAGGTTTTTATTAGTCTCAATAGCAGTTCGGGTCATCAAACCACCTTTACTGGATAAAATTTTGTAATGAAAATATATTATGTGTATTTCTCCCAGTTTGGTATCTATTTGCCATTTCAGAGATGTATCTCCCCAAAAATGAATGACTTCAGAGAGCAGGCATAATTGCCATTACAGGTAACACTCCCCTGCATGTATCAAAAGAAAGCAAGTTATGTGATGCAAAGATCAGCAGCTCTTTAATCTTTTATTATACTTGATCTTGGGAAAAAGCAAAGCAGGTCAACTAGGAACACTGCAGGAAACTGTAGGAACTCTGAACTGCATAATCTTAGTCTAAATGATTGGATGGAGGCTCATCTGTTCTCCAATGTTTTTGACAGCAATGCCCACAATAGCCAAACTATGGAAAGAGCCTAGATGTCCATCGACAGATGAATGGATAAAGAAGATGTGGTGTATATATACAATGGAATATTACTCAGCCATCAAAATGAAATCTTGCCATTTGCAATGATGTGTAAGGAACTAGAGGGTATTATGCTAAGCAAAATAAGTCAGTCAGAGAAAAACAAATACCATATGATTTCACTCATATGTGGAATTTAGGAAACAAAACAAATGAACATAGGGGAAGGGAAGGAAAAATAAAATAATATAAAAACAGAGAGGGAGGTAAACCATAAGAGACTCTTAACTATAGGAAACAAATAGGGTTGCTGGAGGGGTGGGGGTGGGGGGATTGGGTAACTGAGTGATGGACATTAAGGAGGGCACGTGATGTAATGAGCACTGGGTGTTATATGTGGCTGATGAACCACTAAGTTCTACCTCTGAAACTAATAATACACTATATGTTAATTAATTGAATTTAAATAAAAATTAAAAAAAAGAAATTAGCCTGTTCTACTT
Source organism: Leptonychotes weddellii (assembly GCF_054177405.1). Classification (NCBI taxonomy): domain Eukaryota; kingdom Metazoa; phylum Chordata; class Mammalia; order Carnivora; family Phocidae; genus Leptonychotes; species Leptonychotes weddellii. The sequence goes on from NC_138374.1 coordinate 87,848,405, forward strand.
CCCACCCAATCTTGCCATTTTTCCTCTGAATTGAATTGGAGCATTTTTATGTTTGCCTCACATTTCCAGACAAAAAATACATTCCCCAGCAAATTGGCAACAACTTCCCTTTGTGATCAAGGCAATTTTAACCCAAGCAGGCTCAGTAACAGCAGACCCTGACCTGAGACGTGACCTCGTGTCCTGACACGGAAGTGAGAAGTAGTTTGATTCAGTTTCACTCTTGATCCATCTTTCAGTACCAGAGATTTTGAGCATAGAATACCCACCAGACTGCCAAGAGGAGAGGGTCAGAAGAACCTCTTATTCCCTCCCCAGGAAGCACTTTATACTGAGTTTAATTTTAAAAAAAACAAAAACAAAAACAAAAACAACCCACCACACTAGAGTTTAGTGTAGTATTATTTCACTACTGGACTTGAATTTGAATCTCATCCTTTTCTTTTGTCAGCTCTGTAATCTTGAGCAAGGCATTTAACCTTCCAAGTCTCAATTTCCTTTTCAATAAAATGCCAATCATAATAATCTCTGAGTAGATGGACCAACTATGTAGATGGAATCTGCCTCATAAAGCCATTGTGAGGATTAAGTGAGATACAGATATTTAAATGCTTCTCATAAAGTCTGGACTAAGAATAAGTGTTCAGCAATCTTAGCTCATAAATCTAACAATATCTCTGCTTCATTTCCTCAGTGACTTTTAAATATTCTATTCATGGTGTTCATTTATAGACAGGTCACCATTTGATTATGATTCTAGTGTTCTTATGTGGGTGATAACCTCTCTGTGGTTATCACAGCCTTCTGGTAATCAAAGGGCCCCAGAAACAATATGCTTTTGGGAGAATAAAAATGCTTTTAACGTGAGATACCACTTCATAATTCATCTGCTGAGTTTAGAGTATTTTCTGTGTGTACATGTCCAGCCGCTGAGCTTGCACAAAAGAATCCCACTTCTTCCACTCACCTGAAGAGACGTAGGCTCCAAGCACCTCTTCTAACCACTCTCCCTTGCCCCCAGCAGGTCCTTCGTTAGTTAGCTGTCCTCTCAGGTGGCTCCTGCAGGAATGGGTGCATATGCTGGCTCCCCCACTGTGTTTATAATGATCTGTTTCTGTGCCTGTCTGTCCGTTGGTCTTTGAGCTCCTTCAGGATGGGGACTGTGTCTTATTCACTTAGATGATAGCGCAGCGCACATCCTCATGAAAATATATAAGATGAATAAATGAACCCCCAGGGTGGGGCTGAGAGGGCATAAACATGGTAATGTGGAATTTGTCCTGAGAATCCAATTGCTATTTAAGGTTATGTGTGTGGACATGTTTACTGTCTGAAACCTTTGCCCAGATGACTGATTTCACTGCCTTTCCTTCCCTTTCAAAAACTGGAGAGCAAAGATAGAGAAAAGAAATGCTTAATCATAACACCACAGACCAATTTAAATAGAGTTTCAAGCAGAAGATTTAGAAGCTCGAGAGACTTGTGTGTGATATCTTCCGAAAGCTGTATGGGAAGGGTTGACATCTTTGTTCATGACTGTGTCAGCCAAGAGGGGAGGGTCAGACACTTCAGGAGAATAAGCCACAAGGGATCCCTTTATCTGGTAAGTTGTTTTTCTTCTCCCATTCCCCCCTTTCTGGGAAGTTTTGATAAAGTCCATTTAAGCCATCGGAAGAGTTAACTTTATCCTTCATTGTTCATCTTTACGTTGTATGTGTATCTCTACTTAGATGTACTTATATACTGCAGGGGTAATTGTAACTACAGCAGAAATATATTTTAAAGCATCACAAAGGTTTATGATATATCATCAAACAAAACAAAAAAAGCGCATGGTACTGAGTGTATAATGGGATTCTAATTCCATTCCAATTCCACAGTATTAGGGGAGATCTTTTTCCCCTTCTCTGTGCCTTTCTGAATTTTCTTGTCTTTTTCTTTCTTTTCTAATTAACAATGAACATATTATATTAACAATAAGGGGGAGGAGCTATATGTTCTTTTTAAAGTTCTAGCCTTTCATCTTCCAGCCTGTTATGTAGAAAGTTCCCTAGTGTTCTCTGAGTAGATGTACCAGCTGTACAGGAGTAATTAACTGCCTTCTATTTCACAGGATGACAGGTGGTGCACGTGCTGACAGCCATAACATGGCTTGAGACTGGGCACGGTCCAGGTGCTCCCTACCTGTCCAGTCTCCTTTACCACCCTCCAGCCACTGTGACAGTCCAGAGGCTCCCAGGCTGCTCTAAGCTTTGACCGACCTAGAATGTTCTCCCTACCTGATGTAGTAATGCTTATTCGAAGTACGACCTCAGCTCTGAAGTCACTGTCCCTGGGAGCCTTCCTCAGGTCAAGTTCCCATCATATCTTTTCACTGTAGCACATTTTTTTCTTTCTGCATTTATTCGTGTGATTTTTATTTAATATCTAATGACGCTTCCCTAAAAAAAATAAATAAATAAGTGTGAGGTCCACTAGGGTTTTCCCAAATCTCCAGTGTTAGCATGCTGCCTGGAACATTGGAGGGATGCAAATAATTGTTGCATGTGTGAATGCATCTATGATGAAATAGGATAAGTAGAAATCCAAGTGGAGAAGGGAGGGAGCATTTTCATCGTGTCTGCCCAGAGTCATCAATCTAACTAATGAATCACAGGTATTTGTTGAGTGTCTATTTGCCCTCTGCTAGACACAATAGGAGAGGAAGACTAACATAGCAGAGGGGCCCATAGACTATGAAGAGATGAGAAAACATATGGAACAGATAAATCACACTACCTATTAAACTACATTGGCATTATATTGTATTTTTAATGGCCACATAAATAGAAACAATCCAAATTTTCTACATAGACGATATCCATTCAAGCAAATGGTATTCAGGTTTTCAGCCTGAACAGCCTTTCAACAAAGTCAAGTGTTTTCCCACCATGTTTCTTCCCAGAAATCCTTCTCTACTTCCCTCAGACTCCCTAAAACTTAACATTATCCAACTTAAAACACGTTATCAATAAGGACCTACAGTCTACAGAGCACCTTCCCTCATACCCATCTGAGAAATGTTTTTAAAAGGAGGCAATGCCAAGAGGGTCTGGAGAGTGAAAATAAGCACAGAGGAAAAGGAGGCAAGTCTCAGGAAAACAAAAGCCCCCATGCACATGCACTCTCTGTGTGCCAGGTACGCTCCAAGCCCTTCCCATATAAATCCATTAATGGTCCTAACACTTCCACGCAGTGACTGTTATCTTTGTTTATTATTGAGATAGCTGAAGGAACTGAGTCCCAAGGAGGATAGTAAGTTGCCTAGCGCACACCGCCGGTGGCTGGCAGAGCCCAGCAGTCCAGCTCCAGGGCCGGGGCTCCCAACTACTGCATCACTCGAGCTGCCCCCCTCTTCTCCCCTCTCAGTATCTGTGTTCCCCTCTTGTTACTCCTTCATTGCCACCTCCCTGCTCAGGCTTTCTACCTCTACATAATTAATCCCTTCCTCTTGGGCCCAAATTCCTCAGTGCAAATGCAGCCCCAAACTCCTTAAATCATCGTTATCTTTGGACTTCTCTCCAGATCCTTCCATTTTATTCCATTTTTAATCTACCCACAAGATGCCTATTTACAAGCTGTAACACTCATGGAGAGAATGAAGAATAACACCCAACACTGCACAACTAGAACCCCAAGAAGATAAACGGGAGGTAGCGTTTTCTGACTTGACACTGAGTACGCGACACTTGATTTGAGGCTGGCTGATAACTCTGAGAAGTAAAAACAATGGCTTACTTTGGGTGAGTGCCCACTGTGGGCCAGATATGGTTTCAAGCACTCTCCACGTATTAACTCATTCAACCACACAACAACCTGTCAGGTGAGTTCTGTCACTGTCATTCTGTTTCACAGTTGGAAAAAAGAGGCATAGAGAGTTTAGGTCATTTGCCTAATGGTGAGACACACGTGCGGCCAACATGGGACTCAGGCGGCTCAGCCACAGAGCCCAGGCTGAAGAGCACTGAGCCAACACCTCCTACTCCCACACACGAAACTTCCAGTTTACATTTTTTTTTTCTGATACAAGAAGCAGAAGCTCTTTTCTAATAATGACCCATGTCTGTTATATTTCATTTCAAAACTGTTTCCAGCAATCACACCTCCCCCCACCACCCCCCGGCCAGGATTTTCTCAGTGGCTTTTTCCTTTCCTACCTTATTATTTTGTATTATTATTTTTGCTCCCTTGCCTCAGAAGGCTGCTGGAATTGTTAACATTCACTGAGATTTCACAATAACTGGAAAATTTACACTGGGGCATTATGATTAAGACAGAGCATATTTTCCAAACATACGACCTTAAATTGGGGCTCATATCATAATCAGAGGAAACTTGACCCCTGGGGGTGTGGGCACTATTCCTGCGCTGCTCAGCCCAGGATGTCCAGGAGTGATTCACACTTGCCCCTGTCTCCAGACCATCCTCCATGGAAGTAGGTAACCTCCTACCCCCCGGTTACCACTGCTACTAAGTATTATCAACTGCTCCTGTATTATCAACATCCAAATTCATGGGAAGGGCTGTGGTGAATTTCTGGAACTTGAATAGGAAGTTGCTTTTCTAAACAGCTTGACACTGAGGGGAGGCAGCAAGACTATAAGAAGTCTGGGTTGGGCAGACGGCAGAGAGGAAGCCAAGGCGCAGAGGAGATGGTAAGTTCCTTTCTCTGTACTCTGGGAACTGGATGAGATGGTGGCGTAGAGGCTGAGTCCGGCAGGTAAAGTGAGGAAGAGCAGTAGTCAAGGCTCTTTATGTTGAATAGCCCTTTGAAGTGTGAGCATGTCCAAACCTGCGGTCCATTTTGACCCTCTAACATCCTTGGGGGTTGACGTTGCTATTTCCATGTGATGAATGAAGCCCCTGAGTCTTATGGAGACCAGGAGTTTCACCTACGGCCGCACTGCTAGGCTTGACGTTGTCTGGATCTGGACTTCGGTCCCTTGGCTCCCCTGCTGCTGTTTTTCCTTCTGGAGCTTACAGAAACTCTCATGGTGCAGTTCTTGGTAAACCCTTGGCCACCTTCTCCAGGATTGCTCTTCTTTCTGGCTTGAAGGCGAGGCTGAGCAGGTGTCCTGGGACAACCTGTGATTGAATGTGGTCTCGTCCCATCCCTCCTAGTTCCCTCTCTGAGCCCTAGGAGTCTGCTGGGACTTATGTGGAGTATCCGCATGGTTTCCATTTCTGCCTTAAGTCTCCATCCTGTTAGTGATTCGGTTTCTTCATCTGTAAAATAAGTAAGTTCTAGCACTTTACTTTATAGTGTCATTGTGAAGATTAAATAAGATTGCACTGAAAAACATTTAAATCAGAGGCTGGCACATGGTAGCTGATTAGTAAATGTCAGCTATTATTGTTGTGAAAAAGAAAAAATTTGTGGAGTTTGGGATCCAGGAAAGATACAAGGAAAACTAGGCATTTTTGAACTCGTTAACAGATAAGACACATGGTTTTACTTCTGACTTACCAGGAGTATCTCCCACAGTCCCAGGGTCCAAAATCCTGCAATCCGTGGCTAGCAAGGAATCAGCTCTCTCTGTTTTTGAGCCATTTTCCATGGGATGCCAGAAGAAAGCAGCATTCATACATGATTCACCTCACCTCTTTACTTTACTATGGTACACTTCTCAAATATTTGCAATGGGGATTTTCTGTACTGGGGAGAATAGAGAAGAAGACTGAAGAGAACAGGAATGAGTTTGAGTCTGTCCTGAGTTTGAACTCCAATGACATGAGAATGTGGATTGATTTTGTCTCATCTTTTGCATATCATACATCCTCTGTGTTGGTCAACTTACATGGATAAGGAGTTAGTCATCTCTTCCTTTTATTCAGTTTGGGATCCTCCTCTATATCAGAAGTATGTTAACACATTGGATCGTGGGATTCCTTGAGGTTCTAGTGAAAATACAACTCTTCATCCCAGATGAAAATGCAAACATCCACATAAACACCAAGCTTTCTGGACAAGTACAGTGGGTTCCCCAACCCGCACATGGGTCTTAGGTTAAGAACCCCACTCTATTGCCTCCTGTGCTTTATGCTTAGAAGCTCCTCCATTAGCCTCTTGAAACTGGGCTGGAACTCTGCAATCTAGTGCTGAGGACTCCAGCTCTAGAACTGTTTTTAGTATTCCAAAAGTAAGACCTTTTCCTTTGCCCCTGGGCACATTTGGCTCTTGGGATTCAGGAACCTTAACCCTCTGTGTGTAAATTTGGCTTCAAGTTCAGAGTGGCTTCAATTAACCTCTAGGACCTGAGGAAAGAGGCTAAGGTTTATCTGGTGGGGTGTTTTCAATGAGATGAATCTCAGAGAGGGGAGCTCTTGATTGGGAACTTGCAATTAAATTATGCTGATGTTAGTCAGAGTTCTAGTGGTTTAGGGAACAGGTCTGGATTTTCTTCCATTTATACCTTAACCTTCTTAGGTCTGAGGCTTTTAGTTCTTACTCTTTCATTACCTGTTTTTCAAAATGAAGCTACCTGGTTCACCTTCTCCGGGGCTGGCCACTGGCTCTTAGAATATGTAGCTTCAGAATCCTGTAAGTGGAAGCTTACTAATCAAATTTTCAAAAATCAGAATGACCTGCTGCATAATGGGCAATACTGAGAAAAGACCCTGGACCAATCCTAGAGAGTAGGCACATGGTGGTTTCATGAATGACATTTATTACATTATCTTTTAGGTGTCTCACTTCTTTGATTGAAAAGCAGACAGAAACTTCATAAAGTCAAATACAAAATGATTCCTTTATATTTGTAGGGATATAGCTCAGTCATGCCCCAATGGACTTTTTAAAAATTAGGTATGCTACTTTATTTTTAATGCTAGTATTTCAACCTAAATAATGGTGATTGGTAGTCTAATTTAAATATGCGCTTTGATTCTCAGTGTTAATGTCCTGGGTTCCTGCCTGTCTTTATTTCTAGTTTGCTATTGGCCTAGAGACCCCTTTTTTTTTTTTTCCACTGTGTTTCATTTTCTACCTTTAAGCTGCTGGGGCTACTAACATCAGTGCTCTGCCACCACCACTATCGTCCAGAAACTTCAGGGCAGTATTGTGCAGTTGTGATGCCTTGTGAAACCTGGACTCTGCCACCAGCAATTTGTGTAGTTCTGCCTCCTCCGTGACTCTGACATCTACCTCCCTGCTTTGCGTTCCCATTGCCCACAGCCCAAGCCAGACCCCCTTTTACTCCCACTGGGACTAGTACAGTAGGCTCCCCTTTGCACAGCACAACCTCTCTGCAGCTAATTCATCAAAACCGCCATAATCAGGTGCATCTGCTCAGGACGCTTCTCTGTTCAGAGCCCTGGCAATTAGATCCCTTCTGCGCACTATTACATCAGACTCACAAGATCTAGTCCCAAACTGATGTGATTTGGAGGGGGGGTGGTTCGGAGCCGGCAGCCACAAAAGAATTCTTGAGACTTTTTCAGTACAAAAAGAGTGTTTTTATTATAGCATGGGGACAGGACCCGTGGGCAGAAAGAGCTGCACTGGGATTGTGAGGAGTGACTGGTGATATAAGATTCTCTATCCTATGGAAGGGAGGGTGATGTTAGGGTTCCAGGAAATTGAGTCTATAGCTTTCTGGAGATTGCTCTTTTATTGTAAATCATTAAGACAGTTGCAAACTGATGGAGACTCCTGTCCTGCATGACTGTGAGCTCTATCAGTTAGCCCTTTGTTTTTCCCTTTCCTTTGTTCTTGGACAGCCAGCAGTGCCTGAGGAATTTCACACATATCCCACCTGGGAGGGGGGTGGGTTGCAGGGAGTTAGCTTGTGCTGTGCCCTCAGCTCCCTTTTTGCTCCCTCATCAAAACTACCTTTTCAATTAACCTCTAGGACCTCCCAGTTTTCGACATCAATCAGACCACATCATTGCCTCTATTAAAACACCCCAGCCTCTGATTCCTCTGCATTTAGAACAAAATCTCATCCCCTTGTTTTAGTTCCTAAAGCCCCGGAGTGATCTGTCACCAGCTTCATGTCATGCTCTTCCACTGCTCATTCCATTCCAGCCACACTGATGCTTCATGTTCTGTGAACACTCCACACTTTGCTGCCACTCAATACCTTCACATCAACTTTTCCTTCTGTCTTAATTCTCTTCTTCCTGATTCTCCCTGGCTGGCTTCTTCTGGCCCTTCTGCTTTCAGTTAAAAATGACCTTAGAGAGATCTGCCCTGAGCTCCCTGCCTAAGGGAACCACCCAGCCCCTCTACCACATAACTCCACTTTAATTCCCTACCTAGCGCTTATCACTAGTTGTTTCCAGGTTTCGAGTTTATTTGTTAGGAACTGCTGTGTATTTATTGGCATTTCATTGTCTGTCTTCCTCAATAGATTGTATATTCCACAGGACAGGAATGGTATCTGTTTTTACCATTTTAAGGCCAGTGCCTTGAAGAGTACCTGACACATTGTAGGCATTTGATAAATTAATAGCTACTGAAATAAACAATGGGAAAGAACAGGGAGTAACGGGGAGCGCCTATCTTGGTGGGGGCGGTGGCGGGGAGGGGAGGATTGGTGATAGAGAAGTCTCCTTTCAGGAGGAGATTTTTGGATTTAGAGCTAGGCACACAGAGAAGGAGAGGGCTCTCTGGGCAATAAGGAGAACATAGGGCACATACAGGGCATTCTGGAAACTACAAGATGTTTTGTTATAAATGCATTGTAGAATTGTGTGGGGGTGAATAAACTGAAAGTTAATGGCAGGAGATGAGACTAGACAAAAAGAAGAGGCCACATTTCGAAGGGTCTTACATGTGTCATCTTGAAGAGTTTGTGTTTATTGCTCAAGGAGTAGGAACAGCTGATGGACTTTAAATAGTAAAGTAATATGATCAGGTTTTTGTGTTAGGAATATCTTCTGACTTCATTATAGAGAAATAATTGAACATGGGTAACTTGAAGATAGTAACTTGAGGAGAGACCAATTAGAAGATGTGCAGAAAGGAAAGAATTATGTACCTTAATGGTAAGTGGAAATCTGGAGAATGACTAAGTATCTGGTCAGAAGGTAAAGTCAATAGGATTTGATGACAGGTTGATGTGAAGGGTTTGGACAAAGGAGAAAGATCCTTGGTCTTTGAACCTTCATGGTCCACCTGATGAAGGACTTCAGCGTCTCAGGCCTCAGGTCAGTGAGACTGTCTGCTAGTAGGAACCTATGCCTCTTATATGAGTCCCCTTTGGTGCTAGAGGCTTTCTGAGAGTCACACTCACTCCAGAGGGTTAGATTGAAATTTGCTTTCTCGTTCCCAACTTCTAAGAGCTGCTGCTACTTGATGCCCCTCCAGGCTTTTCTGAAACACACCACCCATTATAAAAATCCTCAATTTCCCCACTTCTCCACATATCCTTCTATCTTACCTGTATGGTGTTAAGAGAGTGAGTCCTACTCATTTGTTCCCTCACACAGGATGTGAGCCATCACGCCCCTTGCTTCTCTCACAAGCAAATAGAATGAGACAAAGTACCAAGATCATTTTTTTTGTACAACTTTCTTACACTCTTCTGCTTAATCATAACATACTTTTAAATTTGATATAATTACTGCTGTAGCCCTTAAATATTGAGTTATAATCATCATATATTTTTTCAGTATTTTCCTACTCAGCACCCACTTCTTACTTTCAGTCATTCCTGTGCCATTGTTCTTATTTATTTGTTCATTCATTCATAAAATATTTATTAAACATGAAGTGTCTGCTCTCTACTATAGCTGAGATTCAGACCTAAGTCATCTTGGCCTTGAGAAGCCTTGGCCAGCAGCATTCTCCAACTGTACACTCATATGCTTGCTTTGCATTTGGGTTGCAGATGTCATGCTCAGGAGGGAAGTCAGGGTTGGAGATGCTGCCTGGGGGCCATTTGGCACACAGATGACCAGAAGAAGACCTCAGGAAAGCAGATGAGTGATAAGAGAATAGGGTCATGGAGGCAGGACCCCAGGGTACTCTCTATCTCTACAAGTGCAAGCAGAGGGTTGAGATAGACTCAGAGGAAGACTCATCAAAATTGCTCAAGATGTCAGATAAGAGTCAAAAGAAGAACCAACAGAAACATTTTAAATAAAAGGAAGTATTCAGTAGTATTTATTGCTGCAGAAAGGTCAAGGAAGATAAGAAGGGAGAGTGTTCACTGGGTTTGTTAATTAGGTTTGCAGTGGTAAAGTTAGCAAAAGCAGTTTCGTGGGCTGGTGGTTGGAGGAGGCTGGAGAATAAAGGGAAACAAGGAAGTTAAAGAACCTGAACCAAAGCGGAAGGAGAGAAATCAGTATTAGGGCAGAAGGCAAACAGTCCAGGGAGGGACATTGTCAATTCTGCCTCTGAAAGCACAAAGCTGTGGTCTACAACACAGGAGGAAATAATCGCTTTCCATGGTACCATTTCTGCCAACTTTGATACCGGCAGCCATCGGACTCCTGCTGGCATCCAGTACCTCCTCCTAAGCAAAGTGAGGGCAAGGGAAAAAACATTTGGTCTTGCACTTTCTCTCTGCCCCTCTCTTCACCCCATTTTTTCAGTTCTTAGGAAAAGTAAAATTAAAGAGAACCACAGTGTGAAGCAGCTTTAATGAAGGTTTACCCAGGCACAGGATGTGATTTTAATGACCCAGTCACAGACTGTTTCCCAGTGACTTCTAGTTTGAAGTTGACTGCCAGAGAACATTAAAGGAAAGATTAGCAGAGCATGTGGCCATTTCTCTTAGAGACATTTCCTCTTGTTTCAACACTTAAGTGGCTTAGTAACACAGGGAACAGTCCTTAAATCTCTAGGATCTTAGAGTTGAAGATGACACTGTGGAACAGGAACAGATGTGAGAAAGCCTGCCCACCCCAAGGAAATTTCAGAGGAAAATGGCCACTCAAAGGAAGATTCTTAGGCATCACCCATTCTCCAGGCTCACACACAAAACCCTTGTCCATTGCCAGTGACTTACTCTGTTGCCTTGAATTTCACAGAGATTTGAACTTGTGGTCCATTAAACACGGACAGACTTAGTGAGTCCATGAACCAACTGAAATTGCCTAAAAAAACCCTGCAACTGAGCATTTTTTTAAGAATCCTGACTGTAGCTCTTATCAGACTTTCAAAGGAATTCAAAAGTCCTGCAAGAATAAGAATCATTATGGTAACCCAACATCCACCTTGAAAACCTTAAAAATTTAAAAACTCTCTCTCTCTCTCAATTCTGTTTAAACCACATTTCAAAGTTTAAACAAACTAGTTAAAATGTGAAACAGCTCTTTTGGGATAGTGGCTGGAGTTGGGCACTGATAGGGAAGCAGGAGCCTCCCTTGACCAACCTCCCACACACTTCCTTGAACTTTCCCTAAAGCCAGAGAAACCCCTAGAAATGCTCTACGGAGAAATGTACAGGGAGACAAACACTTCCAAAGGGCACACAGAGAGCACCACTAGATTGCAAACACTATATTTCTCCTCTAGTCTACTGGATAAGAAATCCAGCGCATGTTCAAAGGTAAATATTGGGGTCTCCTTCATGAGATCTACATTATTGTGTTCTTCAGCTGTAATACTTTTGCTGCTTGTGCCTCTGAAAGAATTTTGGAAAATTGTACAAGCTCTCACACCTTTCTAAGGGGAAAGCTAACTTTTTTGTCAGAAGTTTTAAAACTAATAAAAGATGGGATGTCCAATACATTGTAAAGAATAGCCTTTTACAATAAATGTCACATCATTTCTTAATATTCATTCCAGTGGAATTAAATGCTATAGTGATCTAATAACCCTCATCACTTAAAAAAAAAAACATAACTAAGTTCCGGATAATAGGAAATTTTATATTATTTGTTTTCTCTCCTTTAATACCTATTTCTATTCCACTTCCTCTGCAGAATTATAACCTAATATAATACAATTTTAAGCTTAAAGTCTTTACTTGATCACTACATCTTACTTCTTTACAAAAAAGGTAATAAATCAAAATTTAAAAGATTGAATTTCCTGAAAGCACATGTGATTTTAGACTCCCCAACCTTCAGTTCTTTCATGTGTGACAGGAAGGAGTTGCACAAGATGAGTATTCCTGGAACTTATTTGCCTAAAACATTTTTAAAATGTTAACAGATTTGATGAAATCCCAACAGAAGGGAACTCATTAGAAATAATACTTGCTATTGATCCAAAGGGAGTAAGTTTATTATATGTGTTAAAATATATATGTACTTTGCATATATATTAAATATTGAATAATATTGTGGACATAGGCTGAAATTGTCAAGCAAGAAGATAAAACATAGATCAATAATACAGAGTAGATGGCATAGCACAGGACAATTCACTGATGCCCCGTGCATCAAAGTATAGGTCAGTCAGGGAGTTTGCATGCAACTTCCTAGTATTCGGGGGTATGGCATACTAGTTCTTAAAGGGAGATTATTGCATAATAATAATGACAATATTTTTCTTATGTGTTTATTACAAAGTGTTTCATAAACAAAAAATATTAGTTGCACAAAGTAGTTACTTGACAAATATTTGTCGAATGAAAGAAGAAACAAATTCTGTCCTCGGTAAGAAACAAATTCTGTCCTCGGTGTTGGTTCAGGGTACAACTCAGAACAGAGCAGTGAGAAATAAGAATGAAGCAGAGGGCTTGAACCTCCATACTGATGGAAACAGGGAGAATTATGACTCAATATAATGATTATTAACAAGAATTTTTTTGACCCCATTGATTTCACATCAATGCTAAAAAGAAGTTTTCTTTTCTTGTTTCAGGCCAGGTGCCTAAAAGCCATCTGGAACTGGAGATTTCAGAGAGTGATCTTCAGAACTGTCCAACTCCTTTGCTTCAGTGCCCTGATCTTTGGTAAAATTTATGTTAACCCTTCATCTGGGCCTGAGTAATGAGGGGACCTTCTCCAAGTAGGAGAATTTAAGGATGGTAGTCAGTTGTTATGAGGCATGGGAATACTCTCCCCACCCAAATGCCTGGAAAAAAAAAATGCACCCAACACCATCACATTGCTGGAAAACTCTGGACAAACTGAAACGGACATCTCCAGGACCAATTATCTATTAGACACAGCGGGCACTGGTCCACAGTACCGTTACGGACCCACAAAAATGTCTTAGCATACTATATATATATATAGTAAATTGTAAAATTTATTAGCAATTGTAAAATATAGTTTTGAATATTTTATTATGGAGGAAGAGGCAGATTAAGGCAAAACTGCCTAAACTCCATGGAGGTCAATAATGCAGCCCTGGTGACTCCAAAATAAAGTTTTAGGGCAAAGCAATTCAATAGAGGTGTCAGTGAGGGAGAGACAAACATAAATGACCCTCATGTGGGCAGTAGAGGACAGGGTTGAATAGGAAAAAGACTCTATAAACAGGAAAGAGAGCCACTTCCAGGTCTGATTGCTTGCATTGTACACTTCTTCACATGGGATCTGGCCTCTTCTGGCCCGGGTGAGTTCCCACTGGCTACAAAAACAGTATCTTCCATCAGAGTGCCCCTTACACTTTTGAAGGGCACATACTTTATTTCATTTAATATCACAAACATGTCTTCAAAAGGCTTGTTTTAACAAGTGAGTGAGCGGAAATGGAGGACACAGCGTAATTTAACAAAGAGAAATAGTCAAGAGGTGGAATGAGTGTAAGATTGCAGATCAGGAGATTTGATTTGTAACCTGTCTCCGCCACAAACATGTTGTCTTTCACTCAACAAGTATTTACTGAACACCTGTTAAGTGCCAAGCTCTGTGTTTGGTGTGAAGGACCCAGAGATAAAAACAGACCACTATCAGGATTCACAATCTAGCATCTTACCATGTCACAGGAAGAGACATTCCAATACCCAGTGATAAGGGAGGTGGAAGCAGAGATGAGGTGCAGTGGGAGCCTGGAGGAAGGAGCAGCAAGCCTACCTGGGCAAGTCATGAAAAGTAGGGTGAAGAAAATTTACAAGGCATATGTGGGGAGGGCAGCCAGAATAGCAGGAAGAGCATTGCAAAGATACAAAGTGGGAGTCTGTTTTGCTAAGAAGGTAAATATGGTGGGTGATGAGGCTGGGCCAGCAGCTAGACTCCAGATCATAGAGCATCTTATTTTCCATGTGAAGAGGCAGAACCTGTAGATTCAAAGCAGCCACCAAGACATTTTATGTGTCATTTAAATTGGGTGAATTAATTAATATGTCTCTTCCATTTATAAAAGGAGGAGAAGATTAGACGACCCAACTCTGTTACCATTATGATTTCAAATCTCTAATACTAAGGATCCTCAGAGTACAATTTCCTATTCTGACTTCACATATATATTTTTAGGTGAAAGATGGAAACTACTCTTCTTCCTTAAAACAACTAGATTAGACATAAAAGAGTCATGTTTTAAGTATTTGTTTTCCAGTCAGAAGCTCATCTGACTACATAGAAGTGTATTTATGCTCACAGAATCCTTCTGGTTAGGGATGCTAACCTGGCATTCACTCTCCTTTACTCAGAATTAATAAAGCAGAAAGAAGTGGCAGCATGGACCTATAATTACAGCACGAAAGCATATTCATGGAACCATTCCCGGGTATTCTGCCAGAAGCACTACACGGATTTAGTGGCCATCCAGAATAAAAAAGAAATTGCTTACCTCAATGATGTCATACCTTACTACAGCTCTTACTACTGGATTGGGATCCGGAAGATCAATGATAAATGGACCTGGGTGGGAACCAAAAAGCCTCTCACCAAAGAGGCTGAGAACTGGGCTGACAATGAGCCCAACAACAAGAAGAACAACCAGGACTGTGTGGAGATCTACATCAAGAGTGTGTTGGCCCCTGGCAAGTGGAATGATGAGCCCTGCGGGAAAAGGAAGCGGGCACTATGCTATACAGGTAGGATCTTCTCTACTCTGAAGATTGTCTGTTTAAAACAAATAACTTCCCTGGTTCATTAATATAGCCACTGTGTCGGTAACATTGAGTCACAAAGCCAGGGATGTGAGAACAAAGAATAAACTACAATCAAGCAGTGTTACTGAGCACCTTGAAGAATATAAGATCAGGATTAGAGAAAACTGGATTTTTGAAACTAGAATTTTATGATAATTTTACGATCATCTGACCCATCTTCTTCATTTCATAACTGATGAAGTAGATGCTCAGAAAGTTTTGGTTTCCTAAAATTTATGTCCAGAGCTTTTTTGCACCACTCTGCCCTAGTAGAAGTTGAAAGGTAGCTTGACCCTGCCCCCAGGAGACACAGCTGTAACTAATACTTACTGCTCGTCAGTATGGTGCAGGCATTGCTGTTAGTTCATGGGTCAGGAGTCTATTTCGTATCAGTTTCGTCTAGTCCTTGGGAGAACCTCATCAACTGGGTCCTCTAGTACTCTCATCTCACTGATGAGACAAAGGCTCAGGCTAATAAGGGATCTACTCAAGGTTCTAAGCTACTTGATGGTGGAGTTGGTTTCAAACTCATGATCCAAAGTTGGTGTTTTTTAGCCACAAATGCTACTGTACTCTCTGCTCTACATTCTCATGAGACACCATGAGAACATGACCAAGAATCACAAATGCTTTAGATTCCCTTCAACAACAACCTGTGTTCAGGTGTGATGGACTTTGGGAGAGGTTCGGGGTGTGAGGAAAGGGAAGAGGTAACTGGGAGGGTATTTGCTTCTCAATGAAGTAAGCAGTTCCCAAGTAAGCAGACATGCATGGAAGCTTGGTCTTCCTGTACTCATGTGCTTGTTCCATCTTTCTGATGCTGCTTCTCACATAGAGGAGCCCCTCCTGCCCCATGTAGTGCACAAACCCTGTGGCTAGAGAGAGACTTGACGGCCCTGGGCAAGACAGTCCTGAGTACTCTGAAGCTTCTTCTTTCATAAATCATCTTACAGATGCCACACTCTGCTATGTATGTTCTAAAATCAACATGGATGGAACTGGAGGGGATTATGCTAAGTGAAATAAGTCAAGCAGAGAAAGACAATTATCATATGGTTTCACTCCTTATGTGGAGCATAAGGAATAGCACAGAGGACCACAGGGGAAGGGAGGGAAAACTGAATGGGAAGAAATCAGAGGGGGAGACAAACCATGAGAGACTCTGGACTCTGGGAACCAAAATGAGGGTTACAGAAGGGAGAGGGTGGGGGGATGGGGTAACTAGGTGATGGCTATTAAGGAGGGCATGTGTGGTGATGAACACTGGGTGTTTTACCCAACTAATGAATCGTTAAACACTACATCAAAAACTAACGATGTACTATATGCTGGCTATTTGAACATAAAAAACAAAATAAAGTAAAAAATAAATAAATAAATTCTTTAAATTATATAAACACCTCCCCTCAGAGCTCTTCCTCCACTTTCCTCTACTTTCTCTCTCTCTCCTCGCTCAAGCCTCCTATCTGAGAGAAAACATATCCATAAATGCATTGTCATGTATTCAGGTCTCATTTTATAAATAATTTATAAACAAACAAACAAATTCGTTAATTTAAAAAATCAGGACCTGTTCTTTGTAGGCCAGGATGGACATTACCAGAATATTAGTGCATCCTGCTGCCCTCCCAGTCAAATCCCGACACTCCCTGGGTTATGCCTCCCTGGAACGGTCCCTGGAAGATTATCTTGGTTGCCAGTCGATGTTTCCAGTATGCCACTGCTTCCCCTCCCTGCCCAACCTTCAACATCCATATCTGCAAGACCGTTTTCCCCAATAAAACTTGCAAAAAGTCACAAGGAAGAAAAGGGATTACTCCTGGCATGCACGACGCTGATGCCACTCCTCTAACCTGCAACAATAGTGGACATCGTTAATTGTTGCAATTTCACTGGAGCACAGTCAGTTCTCATGTCCACCAATGCAACACCCTTGGCAGCCACTATCACTGAGTGGCATTTTGCCACCCAAGATGTAAAGGGTGTAGGGAACCATCAACTCTCTGTGGGAGATGGATGAGAAATAGATATGTAGACTACAACAAGAAATTAAGTGGGACCAATTCTCTAAATGTCAGGATTTGTTAGACCTCGGAACAGTCTAGCCAAAAAAAAAAAAAAAAGATTCATTCAGTGAATCAACATTATGTCCTTTCCTGGGGATTCAAAGGTATAGACAAGTTACTAACCTGCTTGAAACCCTAAAGTGGAGACTATAGACTTTGACTGTTTTTTCATGTCTAACATTCTGAGATCCTGAGGAAGCTACAATCAGAACAAAATGCATATGCTCTGAAAGCATAGGGCAGACAGGTATCGCTGGTGGAAGACACTGGTGGGGTCAAGGTGATAGGATGGAAGATGTGGACCAAAGTCTATCTCTAGGCTACTGCTCCTTCTGCATCTTCCCATTACTTGAAACCCTTCCCAGTAGCCCCATGCAGCTTCACCAAACTTGCTGGCTGCCTCAAGAACGTCCTCCTGCAGAATCTGCATGACTTTTAGATTTTAGCATCTCAGAGTTGAGAGGGAATGTAGAGGTCATCTAATATAACCCTCTATGTAACATATGAATTTCCTCTTATAATGGACCCCAAAGTGGACCATGTGTAGCCAGGGCTTAGTGCAGAGGAAACACTATCAGAAAATAGTCTAGCCTCAGACCTTACCCCCAGCTATGACCTCATCAGTAAAAATGTTCTCAGTGCTTTCATATTTTCAATTCTAATGCTAACCCTCCATCAGGTGCATAGTGCACAGATCCATCTCCAAAAAGTCTCTTGCAGGAAAGAAACCCCAGCCCCTCTCCATTCAGACTTACTGAGAAGGGCCTGGCCGGCCATCATGCTCTCCACAACTAAGCCTGGCATATTTGGACCTGCGAAACACCTCTTCATGAGACTGTCCTGTACCACGGGGAAGTCTTAAGCATCTCATTTGGTTCCTCTGCTCCTCCACCAGTGGTGTTGGGTACAGATTTGAAATGAACAAAAGGTGGAAGGGCTTTGGCCCTGATCTTGGGCAGGTTGGCCTCAGAGAAGTAACTTGTCTGAGGTCCCATAATAGTAGGCAGGAGAGCCGCGATTCTGATCACATATGTGTGACCGCCCACATCTGATTCCTAATCTTTATGCTCTACTCTCTGTCATAGGGGCTTCTGTAATAATAGAACTCTAGAACATTATTGGTTAAAAGTCACAACCTATTTTGTGCCACATAGAGGAGTTTCTCTGTCTCACATCCATTGGTGACTCTTTGTCTCTCTGTGCCACACATAGCAATCCCTCCTTAGGCAACACTCAACTCAGCCTAAGGTGGAAGCCATGCAACATTCCGGTGGGGCTCCTACAATGTCCTTCATGGGGACCAGGCTGGCACCCCAAGAGGACATGGTCATTTTCTGTTGTTTGGCTGGCTCAATCTTATCTGAGTGGGGCTGAGTCTGTGGCTTGGGGAAGAATCCAGCTTTTCTTCCCACCTCCCGGGAATGCCCATGATTCTGATCCTTCTGTATGCATGCAGCCTCCTGCCAGGACACATCCTGTAGCAAGCAAGGAGAGTGCATTGAGACCATCGGGAACTACACCTGCTCCTGCTTCCCTGGATTCTATGGACCAGAATGTGAATATGGTGAGGCCACTATTTTGTAGTTATTGTTGTGGCCATTGGTCTTGTGCTGGAGGTGGTGTCAGGAAGCAAATCATGTTGAAGACTCTCCAGTGAGTAAAGGCTAGCCCTGGCCCTCTCCATGGTCTGTCAGTCTGCCCCACTCCAACTGTCCCAAGACACACGCTCTGGGTAAAACATTTCATTCTTGGAACATTTGCTCATAAAATCCAAAAAACATAAACGAAGCAAAACAAAAGCAGATTTTGCTCATTTGAAATAAAAACCAGTGAAAGATTGATTATTTCCCAAGATGTAGCTAATACAAAGGCAGCAAGTAAAGATGACCAGGTTGGGTTAGCAGCCCAGAAAGACAGGGTTAGGGCGCCTGGGTGGCTCAGATGGTTAAGCGTCTGCCTTCGGCTCAGGTCATGATCCCAGGGTCCTGGGATCGAGTCCCACATTGGGCTCCCGGCTCAGCGGGGAGCCTGCTTCTCCCTCTGACCCTCGCCCCTCTCATGCTGTTTCTCTCTCGCTCGCTCTCTAAAAAATAAATAAAATCTTTAAAAAAAATAAAAAAGAAAGACAGGGTTAAGAGGGTTATACAAATAGCTTCCAACTTCTAGCAAAACTGACATGGTCTTTAAACCTGCAATGAAAAGAAAAATCAATATTTTGTCCCCACAGTCAGAGAGTGTGGGGGTTTTGATCTCCCTCAGCATATATTCATGAACTGCAGCCACCCTCTGGGAAGCTTCTCTTTCAATTCAGAGTGCAGTTTCCACTGCTCTGAAGGGTACGAATTGAATGGCCCCAGCAAGCTGGAATGCTTGGCTTCTGGAACCTGGACGAATGAGCCACCACAATGTATAGGTATGTAAACCCTATTCTTTCTATCCTCACTGACAACTACGGTTTCAGAGGGGGAAAACAAGCTTTCTCCATTAAAAAACATGAGAAAGCATGAGGATCCACATTAGATGGGGAATTCTGATTTTTACTATTACCCATCAATGAGAGTAACGCTAATTTTGCTTTTCATGATGTTTTCTATCTATAGAGTGAGGTAATCAGCGTAGTTCTTGATTCTCAGGCAAAAGTATCACAAAGGGAGACAGGTCCTTTCTCCCTTTATTAATTGCAAAGCAAGCAGAGTATAATAATAAGGACTTAGGGCTGAGTATTGTTAATTTGATCATTTTACCTTGCTTCTTTAAAAAGTAAATGAACAATGAGGATGTTTGGATCTTTTGAAACCGCTACTGAAAAGTGCCGTCTAACCAACCAGGTGTATCACCTTGCCCATCACTTAGGGAAGGTTATAGATAGCTGCTGTAGCATCCTGAGGTTTCCCAGGTGCTGGGCATAACCCACAGGCTCACACCATTGCTCTGTGGTTGTTTGTAGCTGTCCAGTGCCCACCCCTGAGGACTCCTGAGCGAGGAAGCGTGACCTGCCCACACTCTGCTGAAGCATTCCAGTATGGGTCCAGCTGCCGCTTTAGCTGTGAAGAGGGGTTTGCATTAGTTGGGTCAGAGGTGGTGCAGTGCACGGCCTCGGGGCTGTGGACAGCCGCAGCCCCAGTGTGTGAAGGTGAGTTTCCGGGGGGTTGGAGATGCATAATGTCCACTGTGCCCAGTTCTTGCTGTGAGTACAGATGACTGGCCAGCTATGGAGAAGTTGGCCTGAACCACCACAACGTGACCCTCCTTCCACCTGACACCCAGTACATTGGGTACATCTGGGATAGGAAAAGAGTGTCAGGCGCCAGGAAAACAAGAGGCTGATTTCACTACAGACTAAATTTAAAAGTCCTCCCTTCTCCCAAACTCACATCCTTGAACAGTTTGAGAATGGGCCCCATTCATAAATTTCACACAAGAAGGAAACAATGGCATCTATGTCTGTAAGTAGAAGACCTACCAGGACAGGTTTATGGAGGTAAAGGGAAGAGAGGATATTACAAAAACCTTGGAAGACTCCTTTTTTTTTTTTTTTTTTTTTAAGATTAAGGTCACCCTGTGGACTGGTCCTCCAAGTCTGGACAAACATCATGAGGGTCTCTGACCCTTACAGATTCCTAGCTCCACCTGGATTTCCTGAGGTGGTTTTATCAGTGCCTTCTGGCCATGGGCCTGGTTTTCTCCTTCGTCAGTATCTTTCTCTCTCTCTCCTTGGTTGTTCTCTCCAGCTGTGCAGTGTCCGCTCCTGGAAGCCCCTGGCAAGGGATCCATGGACTGTGTTCATCCCCTCGCTGCGTTTGCTTATGGCTCCAGCTGCAAATTTGAATGCGAACCTGGCTATCAAGTGAGGGGCTGGGCCTCACTCCGCTGCACTGGCTCTGGCCAATGGACCTCACCCTCGCCAGCCTGTGAGGGTAGGAGTTTCCTTTAGTTGCTCCCTTCCACCCAGGAAGGGTCATGGCACCGTGGAAAGATCAGGGGCTCTTCACCTCAGGATGGCCTCCTCCAGACTCTGACACTGGAACAGGTTATCCAACCTCCAGGAGGCACGGTTTCCTCACCCATGAAATGAGCTAAGAATTCCCAGGTCCTTTTGTGAGAATGAAGGATATAAAAAGTACACAATGAAATTGCATGTGTAAAGTAGCCAGCATTGGACTGGGCATTCAGTTTCTATCTCTTTTTTTCCCTTCCTGCCTCACTGGCAATAAAAGCTGTGGGACAAGTCCTCTACTTGAGAGGAAGTCAGAACGGTGGCGATTAGGACAAGGAGGGGGATTCCCCATTGTAGTCTTTGGAGGTGACTTTGACGGTTGCACAAGAGCACAAAGCTGAATTCTGTGCAGTTGCCTCATACCCTCAGCTTATTAGGCAGAAAGGGGGATCGGGGAGCAGTAAATTGAAGATTGGATCAGCGAGTGCCCAGGAGATTTGATTACAAGCCTAGCTCTGCTACTGTCCAGATATAAGACCTTGGGGAAGTAACAACATTTCTGAACCTCACTTTTCTCATCCGTAAAGGAAGAGAGAACAAGCACTAGAGGATCTTTGGTTCTTAGAGGTCCCGATTCTGTAAAAACCAGAGGTCTAAGCCCAGGGTATAACGGGAGGTCTTTATACTCTGAAAAAAAAAAAAAAAAAAACCACCAGGAACAGTCTGGAGACGAAATGCTTTATCAAGGAAGTGCATGAGGAAATCAGACTTCATCAGAACTGAGGTCACTCAGGGATTAATTTTGTGCAGGAATTCTCCTTGGGCTGCACTCACTTGGCAAGTGAAGTCTGATGACAATGACATCCTGTGTTTCAGAGATATGGCCCATTCAGGATCATTTTATAAGCCTAGGTAACAGTGTGTCAATGATGAGCTGTATTAGTCCAGCCTTTTCCTTAAAAGTCCAGCCTATTCTATATCAATTCTTTCCAGATCCAATTCCACAAATATTACCAGTAAATATTTAATACCAATCACTGCCAGGCCCTGGGATACAACTAGGAATGACTGAGCCCAACCTCAAGGAGACTGTGGTCCAAGGGGCAGTGCTACAATAGTGTCTGCAGGTGCCGGGGGGATGGGGAGCACACTAAAGGAGTCCCTACGCCTGAGCTGCGGTGGGCAGGGAAGGCTTCTTAAGGACAGTGACATCTAAGCTGAAGTCCAAGGGCAGGTGAATGATCCAGGCAAAAAGGGCATAGGAAGATGTTCTGGGCAGATTCCATTTTGGAAAAGGGAGGATTCAGTGTTCTGAACATGCTGATAATATGGGTAGGAAAGATGCATCTCTTGAGAGGCTCTCCTGAGAAGGAACTGAGCCCTTCCATTACCCAGTTTCAGATGACAATTGTCTCCATTTAGCCATTGCCTGTGGGCCGCTGGAGAGTCCTGTTCATGGAAGCATGGATTGTTCCCCATCCTCGAGAGCATTTCAGGACAACACCAGCTGTAGCTTCCGTTGTGCTGAGGGTTTCAGGCTGGAAGGAGCTGACCTAGTCCAGTGTACTGACTTGGGACGGTGGACAGCGCCAGCCCCGGTGTGTCAAGGTACTGTGACATTGGAACGTTCCTTCTGTGTCTCTCAGTTTATTAAAGGCATCACACCTGCATTTAGAAGTAAGTCATTTATTCATCAGACATTCACTAAGAACTACTAGTGCCAGGCCCTTTGTGCTGGCCCTAGGGATGAAATGGTGAGCAAAGCACACATCCATTACAGCATATTAGAACTCAAGATGAAGATTGCACTGATTGATGGAGTGGGTTGGCATGAAGGAGACAGGGGTTGGGAGGAAGGAATGATGAATGAGGAACAACGTGGGATGGTAGAAGAGTAATGGGCAAGGCATTTAGTCTATTTCTGTCATTTCCTGGCAACAAGCTTTTGGTCTCTCTGAAGTTCAGTGTCTCCTGTAAAATGGAAGTATTATTATCTGCCTTGCCTACGGGCCTCATTCGTGGTTGTGAATTAATGTGTGTAAAAGTGAGCTTAAAACTGCTACGAGTTTTACAAACGTATGTAAAACATGGGGCGCCTGAGTGGCTCAGTCGTTAAGCATCTGCCTTCAGCTCGGATCATGATCCCAGAGTCCTGGGATTGAGGCCCACATTGGGCTCCCTGCTCGGTGGGAAGCCTGCTTCTCCCTCTCCCACTCCCCCTGCTTGTGTTCCCTCTCTCGCTGTGTCTCTCTCTGTCAAATAAATAAAGTCTTTAAAAAAAAAAAAAACAAATGTATGTAAAACAATAACATTACCTTATAAATCCTATGTCTGTGATCTGATTTTACAAAGTAATCTTCTTTTAATAGTTCATGTTTTCCATATTTTGCTCTTACAGAAGAACAAAGGCATAGGGAAGTCACTAGGATTATTATTTTGACAAGGGGTATCCCACACAGAAGTCATGTCCCAGAGATGCAACATTGACATTTCATGTTGCTATTTACTGGGATCCCCGGGCAAGTTATGAGAATCCCCTGGATCTAAGTATACCCCGATTTAAAAATGAGGCAGTAATTTGAAAGCAGGGTTGCAAGGAGGGAAAAAGATTTGTACACCCATGTCCATAGCAGCATTATTTATAATAGTTAAAATGTGGAAGCAACCCAAGTGTCCCTCAGTGGATGAACGGATAAGCCAAATGTGGTTGATATATACAATGGAATATTATTTCACCTTAAAAAAAGAAGGAGATTCTAACATGTTACAACATGGATGAACCTCAGGGACATTATGCCAAGTGAAACAAGCCAGTCGTAAAAGACGGATAAGGATAAGGGATGAGTGCACTCATATGAGGTCCCTAGCGTAGTCAAAATCATAGAGACAGAAAGTAGAATGGAGGTTGCAAAGGGCTGGAGGAGGGGGATGTGGAGTTCCTGTTTAAGGAGTGTAGAGTTTCAGTGTGAGACGATGACAGATGTTCTACCGCTGGTTGGTGATGGCTGCACGGCAAGATGAGTGTACTTTATGTCGGTGAACTGTGCACTTAAAAATAGTCAAGTGGTAAATGGTAAATTTTATACTGTGTGTACTCTACCACGATTAAAAAAATGGAAAAATCAACCCAAAAATGAGGCAGCGAGGGAGTAGATGACCATGCACCATGATGGTGAGGGTACTGGGATGTGTTGTGAATTTATGGTCTGAGAGGAGACAGACACAAAAGAGCCCTTTGCTGTGCTTCGAAGGGAGGGAAGGATCTTAAGAGACCACTGGGGCCATTCTTGTCTTCAGGCACGTAAATGTCTTATCACACCCCAGAGATAATTGGGTACTCTCTTAAGCTTCCCGAGATATGGCCTCAATAACTCCCTTGCCAGGCTTCCCAGGTGTTTTCTGCTGTGACGGTGAGATCAGGGTCTGCAACTCATGCGTACTTTTAATAGTATTACCACTGTCTATCACCACTAGAACTGCTGCTGCTTGCTGCTACCAGCAGATACTATTTATTGAACACTTTATAGTCTAACTCCGTAAGGTAATTACAATTACTGTTCACATTTTTAAGATGAGAAAAGACTTAACATATTAGGATGCACCTGTCCTCTCTCTATGACCATCTATTTTATATGATTGAGATCATAGCATATATATAATTTTTAGTCTGCTTTTTCACTGAACATTGTACATTGAGACACCTCCCATATCTTTTCAAGGTGAAATATATCATTTTTAGTGACCTTTAGTGTTCCTTTCATCGATCCACCATAATTTATTTTCAGCCTCTGATTAGTGGCATTTGTATTTATTTTCAATATTTTGCTCTTACAAATAATGTCTTCATAAAAAAAATCTCTGAATTGATTTTTTGATAAGCATCGTGATTACATTCTTAGCATACATTCTTGGGTCTAACAATATGATCTTGAAAAATTATTCATGCATATTGTCAAAATGTTTAACAATGGCTTAGAATTTTCCTTATAAAATTCTTCATGTGCTATTGTGATGGATGCTTTTCTCATCCCCCAGTTTAAACATGCCCCATTCAGAAATGCCTGTTCTTGGCACTAGAAAGGGTTAAGGGGTCAAAATTAATGAGTACTTGTGTGTTACTCTGTCCTCACTCCCTTACTTCTTTACTTCCTCACCTCTTAGCTCTGCAGTGCCATGATCTTCCAGCTCCAAACAAGGCCCAGGTGAACTGCTCCCACCCATTTGGTGCCTTTAGGTACCAATCAACCTGCAGCTTCACCTGCAAGGAAGGCTTACACCTGGTGGGAGCAAGCATGCTGCAGTGCTTGGGTTCCGGCAACTGGAGCGCTCCTCCTCCAGAATGCCAAGGTAAAGTGAATTCTTTCCAGTCATCTTTGAAATCCATTGTAGGCTCTATTTTAAAAGGCTATATGCTAGTGGTGGTGACTGTCTAGGGGCCAGAAGCTTGAAATGGACTGGAAATTAATAAACACTTTCATCCTGTAACCCACTGATTCCAAATGCAGGTGCTGGGGTTGAATATACCTTCCAGGCAGGGTCTGGAAAGACCAGAGTGAGGCTTGCAACCTTGCCTTCTCAGCTTTAATCCTGGCTACACAGGAGCCTGGAGATATTACAAAGTTCATGCAGTTTTGGGGAAAAACTCAGAATCCTTGAGGAGGCTTATCACAGTGACTAGAATTCTTCCACAGAATTCTATCACAGTAACCAGTTATAGTTCACTGCCCTATACTGTCCTGCCTGTGGGTGTCTCACTACAAGGAGGTCGATACTCACCATGACTTCCTGTGACCTTCCAGTTCCCTTCTGCTTTTAGCTCTTTGTTTACTCTGACTGAACTTTCTCCTCTTGTTGCTGGGTGAGCATCAAGTGAAATACCCAAATGTGGGCTGAGCAGGAAGGTGCCGAGAGGCTTGCAACCCGCTCGCTGTTGTAAGACTTCTGAGAGGGTGTTATCAGACAATTTCCCTCTTCAATGTCCTCTTTGCCTTGTTGCCTTCTGATATGCAGCTACCATAACCCCAGCTATCAGAAGGCAAGACCACAAAAGAGCTGGAAACGCATTCCATGGCACCAAGACCCTCCCAATTTGTCCTTACAGGTTACAGGCTTCTTGACTTGTCTCCTCTCCTCTTTCCCACCACACACACATACACACTACAGAAAGATGTTTCAGGTGGGAGAAAATGACTAGGTCTTTGGAGAAGTTGATCAGGTTGAGGGGAACATAGATGGAGAGGGGAGAGGGTAAAGGGAATAGAAAGGTATAAAAAATACTCTTAGAACCTCAAGCAGTTGAGGTCAGTGGCTAAAGAATGGCCCTGGGTTCAGCCCTACTGTCACTGACTCTGGTCTGAAGCCATACACTAGTCAGTCAAACCAAACAGTGAAGAAGAAACCCCTAAACCATGCATTCTCATAGTCTTCACTTTTTAATGTCAACATGTTGAATCTGGGCATTATAGTTTCATTAAATGGCAGAGGGACATCTCAACAGCTATTAACACTTACATACAGAGTGTTTTTGCTTTTGACTCTTGTAAAAATTTTGGGAGCTATGCAATGCCATTCTCCACATTTTAAAAGTGAAGATATTGAGGCTCAGAGAAGTTAAGTGACTTGTCCCACGTCACAGAGCATGATCTCCAACCCAAGTAAGTCCCCTAGCATCTCAAACTCTATATGTATAAACTGTGGTAAAGAACCATGAGATGTAATTTACCTTTTCTATAAGTGAAGAAGTAGAGTCGTTGGGGCTGGTCACCATAGGATGACATTGATGGGAAGAGCATTTGCAGATGGCCAGTTACGTTACGTGCCTACCACATGTCCATGATTTTTAAAATATTTTTAAATTTAATTTTTACATATTATTTAACTTATTATTTTATATAACTGAGGATCCCTGCTAAGCAAGGAGTGTTATTTTTCCCATTTCATACATGAAGCAACTGAAGTTCAGAAAGGTCTAGAGACACATTGCTGGTAAGGAACACATTTGTCACTGTTTTCTGGCAAGGTCATTAAGTCTGTTTCTGAAGGTGTCAAGGAAGCAGCCACTTCCATGCCTGTCCAGGGACACCTGAAATGCTATCTTTCCAAAGCACCAGCTCCCTTTTAAAATGACCTTTAAAGCTCTTTGTGGGTGAAGGTTTCAGGATGCCAATCAACTGTTAGCTGCTGCTATTTTATATATCCGTGACCTCTAACTGGTGAGAAAGCAGCATGAAATTCAAAGGACCACTTCTAACCAAATGCTGCCCTTATGGATTAAGCATGTGTGTGCACACATGCATGCACACACACACTGATTTCAGGTTGCTGTGTTCTAAAATGACCCCATCTCTCCTCTCTCTACCATGCCCATTGTAGCCATTCCCTGCACACCTCTGCTAAGCCCTTGGAATGGAACAATGACCTGTGTCCAGCCTCTTGGGAATTCTGGTTATAAGTCCACATGCCAATTCGCCTGTGATGAAGGATTCTCTTTATCTGGACCACAAATATTGGATTGTACTCCATCTGGACATTGGACAGGTTCCCCACCAATATGTGAAGGTAGGATTGTGGGTCTGTCCTTTCTTACGGCTTCTCAGACAAAATGAAAGAAGGAAGGATCACCAGGGATTCATGTAAAACTGTTCCTAAGCTAAAGGAAACACACTCTCCACAAAGCATGGTAATTTCTGTCTTGCTTTCTGCATATTCCTATAACTTTAAACATTTCACAATTTCATAAAGTGCTTTAATATCACTGTGACATTTGATGTTTGCCACCATTCTGAAATAATGGGGAAAGGTAGTGTCATGTCCATTTCCCAGATGAGAAAGCAGAGGCTCAGGGAGGTTAAGTAACCTGTTGCAGTTCACACCCTTAGTAAGTGATGAAGCTCAGCTATGTCACTGGGACTTTAACTTCTTTAAAGTGTTTTTCCACTGGCTCTTTATTCCTTCCTACATTTACCTTCACTGAGCACTGCTAAACCCCAGGCTCTGAGCTAATGCGGGCATGGATGTGATATCACCTCCACCCCTCGAGGACCTCGTAAGCTACTCGGGCATGTCTCTCCTGGCTCTGCTTCCCATGTGGACTAGGAGGTCTTCCAGGGCAGGAACCGTGCCTTCTTCATCTTTGTATCCCCTGCAGCAACTAGATGGAAGTGGCTGTGTGACAAATACTTGCTCAGCTGCAGCGTACCATTTACTGGTTAAATTTACTCAAGCACAAACCCTGTTGACCATGAATTGCAGGACCCTCAAAGGCAGGAGCCGGATCCTATCTATCTTTGTCTCCCCCAAACATCTGGCTAACATAACACAGTCCCT
>NC_138374.1:87877211-87935040 GCF_054177405.1 Leptonychotes weddellii
GCGTGAGCCTGGTGATGGGTATTAAAGAGGGCACGTTCTGCATGGAGCACTGGGTGTTATATGCAAACAATGAATCATGGAACACTACATCAAAAACTAATGATGTAATGTATGGTGATTAACATAACATAATAAAAAAAAAGAGAGAACCTGGCTCATAGGAAGTCCTAATTAAACACTAGCTAGTCTTTTTATTATTTTTGGCATTATCTGAGGAGAGAATGTTTAAACCTACATAGGTTCACATGGGAATGACCAGCTCAATTTGGAAATAACTCACATCAGAGCTCCTAGGTATATTAGAGTGCTGGGAGCAGGAGGTGTGGAAAAAGAGTGGGAAAGCTTTAGGAAACATCTCAGCCTTGATTCTGTCTCCACCCTCTCTAGCTCCTACCTTCAGTTCCCTCCAGAAACTATTTCCCTGCTCTGACTTGTGGTATCATAGTAGATCAAATTGAGCCTTGGAAATCATTCTTCATATTTTTAGGCCCTGCCATGCCATTTGAACAACTATTTCAACTCTTGTGTCCTATTGATTATCAAATTTGAGCCATCATTATGACCTTAGTTTTGAGATTTCAATGAAGAATGGACTTGAAGAACTAGAAAATTTTTATATTTTCCATATACAGTATAAGCCCAAATTACGTTCTCCAGTTCAACTCATGCCTGCAAGTAAGTGCCTAATATATCCAGGCATAGTCTCAATCTGACATATGAAATGGTAAATAATACTGATCTCAAGCAGCTGTCAGTCTACCAGGGGATACAGACAAGTACATGGATGACTTCAACAAATGTGGGATGAACAAGAGAGAAATATGTGCAGCTATTGGGACATGGAATTTAGAGACTTAGCTTGTCTTAGGGTCCAAAGAAAGCTTTCTGAAGAAAATTGGTCCCTGAACTATGTCTTAAAGATGAACAGGTGTGTTAGCCATGTGCGAAATGAGGGAGAAAGCCACGAGCAAGTCAATGAGATACAAAGCATGCATGAAAAGTGTGGAGAACTACAAGCATTTTAATGTTACTAGAAGGAAAGAGGAGGCAGGAGCTGATGGGAGATGAGATTAGAAAGAAAGGTAGGAGCTAGGGTTAAATGCTGTTATCTTTTTTTCAATTATTTATTGAGTACCTACTATGTATTAAGCATTTCTCTAAGCTTGAGGAGTTCAGATTTCATCCTGTAGGACAAATGATAGTTAGAAATTAAAGAGTAGATATATGTGTGATATTTGTTTGTTTTTGATTAATCAGCCTGCCTATAGTATGAATAGTATATTTAAGGGGAGCTAATTTAACCTTGTGGAACTCAGCAAGAAACTAAAGCAATAATCTAGGAGGAATGAGGGCAGTAGTAGCAGAATTGACAAGTAGGAGGAAAATTAGAGAAACAGTAAGTTATAAAAATGAACAGTGTGTTACTTTGCATAAAAGGGGAGGTGGAAGAGTTTCATATCAGAGTACCCATGTAAATGGGGGTGCCTCATACTGAAATAGAAATATAAAAAGGAAAGTTGGCTGGGACAATTGATTTTACAATCTTTGGGGCATTACAAAAGATATACTTAGCATATTTGGAATTATTCAGGGCTGGACAAAGATTTGTCAGTCCAAAGCTCACATGAATCTGTGAGTCCACAGAAGTTGGTAAGTTTGATCAAAGCGGGGTCATGTAGAGTCCCTGGACAAAAGATAGAAGAAAATGAGAAATAACAATAGTGTATGGGCTTGGATAAGTGCCAATGAAGAAACCCAAGGAGAAATGATTATAGGTAGAAAGAAGACCAGAAAAGAATGATAAAATGGAAGCGGAGGCAAAAAAAAAAAGAATAAAATGTTCAAAAGGGAGTGAAATGGTTATGCCAATGACATAACAATTAAAAAATAAAATATGAAAATATTAAGGATAAATAAATAAATAATAAAAAATAAACTTCAGCAGTGGAGTGAAAGTATTGGGTAGGAATTGAATGAAATGAGTGAGACCTATTCCAGTTGGTTGACATTTAAATTTATTTTAGCTTTAATTCTTTATCCTTTACAAACATTGCTGTTCTCTTCTTATAATTTTCTATCCTATGCACCAGATACTTCAACCATAGTTTTGAAACTCAATCAATGTCAAAGGATTTGATGTTTCTTTCGGTAGTGAGTTGACTGGGTCAAAGACTCCTTGACTTTGAGTCTATGTACTCTTTCCTTTCTGTTTTCTACCATCATATCTGTCAATAATTTCAGTAGACTCCTACTGATTCTCTCCATCTTCTCTTTTTGTTCCTCAATCCATCTTATGCATTGCTTCTAGGAATATTGCCCCAAATGCAGGTCTTAAGATACTAAGTGGCCTCCCATTGTCAAATAAAGGCCAGATTCTTTCATTAGGCAGTTAACTCCAGCTTACCCTGCTTTCCATCAAACTAAATTATGAGCATACATAATTTCCACTAGCTAATTGCAAATCCTTTATGGGCAGAATCTATAATAGATTTGTTTTTGTATCCCCCAAAATACCTAGCCCAAATAAATGTGTTGGATTTATTACTATATTTCTCTGACCTGTATTTTGTATCATTATGTGAACTTTTCTTTTCAGCCTTGCCCTGTCATAACTTTGAGGATTACATAAAAGAGCAAAATTACCTAATGGTTAACTCACCCTCCTAACAATAAATGGCAATGTTTCTTTCAAGCTTTAGACTTCTAACGAATCCAACAAGTTGGCTAGAATATGAGTTCCCTAACAACAGGAATCTACCAAGCTGCCTTCTTTGTGAAACTCAAAAAGACGTGCTAAGAAGTGATTTGAAACTTCATGCTGACTTATGAAATCTTTCAGAAAACATAACAACATTGTGCAAGCATATCCTTCTGATCAAAACTTCTCATTTCTCGGAATAGCGGGTATCATTTTGTCCCAGTCATCCTCCACAAGTTACAAGAACCCCTATAACTATATATAGGAAGAAACAAGTCAGGATGGGGGCTTACCAAATTGACACTGGGGTCCATAGTAGCCCACATCACAGTTGCAGGTGTAATTATTGATGGTTTCCACACATTCTCCATGGTTGCCACATGACCAGGGCTGACAAGAAGCTTTAAGGGAGGGTCAGAAATAAATTATTTTAACATGATTACTTCTTAGTACTCATAATCATTTCTTCAGGTATAGATAGCTTTCTGGCTGCGACTATTTAATGAACAGAAAGGTTTATTTGTACATTCATAGCTTTTTTTTGCAATAAAACCATATGCTAGAATTTTTTATTTATGTAATATACTGGCCATATAGCCACAGACATATACATAGGATGAATTTACTAAGGCCAATACTCTATAACACTTCAGAGAAACTTAGTGACATACTTTGAAACTCTTGGAATACTTTGTTTTAAATGTTATAAGTAGGTTAAATGATGACCCAACCCCAACCATTTCTGCAATATGCTTGACAATCCCTTCCTTTATAGAAAATACTAGAGAAAGATTAAGTCTGAACTTGTTAAATCAGTAGAGAGCCCAATTTACAAGAGATCAAATTAACTATGTTTCATTGTTGAAATATGACTTGGAAAAACACTGTTTTGGAACTGAAAACAGAAGTTTCCAACCTCCACAGATAATGAAACATGGCAATATTTCATTTTATAGAATTATGTAAGATTAAGCCAAAGAGGAAACATGAGCATAAATCCCCCTACCTTACAGTGAGGAAACAGGCATCATGTGAGCCTGAGCTCCTGGCCAGACCCATCTCTCTGCTTCTACTTCCCTGCCTTACTTCTCACATACACTTACATATTGATGTAAATTGATTTAGAGGTGTAGTTTTGGGGTGTTAGGAGCAGCCTCACATGCCAAAAATGCACAGAAGTGACATGATTTTATTTTTATTTTTTTGGAGGACAGGATTTATTTTAGAATGTACTAGAAACTACTTTCTTCCCTATCATCCTCCTGGGATGAGTCCCATCATTCTCTCCACTTTGACCACTCCCTACCTGTGTAACAGAGGGCTTTCTTTTGTTTGTAGCAGGAGTCATCATTCCACTTTCCTGCGTCTTTGATCCTCTTGATGTAGATCTCCACACAGTCCTCTTTGGACTTCTTGTTATTAGGCTCTCCATCTCCCCAGTTCTCCGCTTCTTTTGTAAGAGACTTGTTGGTTCCCACCCAAGTCCATATTCCCCCTACTTTCCGGATTCCTATCCAGTAGTAAGTTTGGCTGAGGGGAAGGGTCCTCTCCAGGTACTCAATTTCCCCCTTGTTTTGTATGGCAACTAAATCTGTGTAATCTTCTTGGCAGTACCTTCTAGCCCTCGCCCAGTTCATGGATTTTTCAGAATAGTGGTAAGTCCAGCCATTGGTTCCATGACGTGCAAGGAAATCTGAAAGATATCAGTGTGAATTATGCAGACTCTCAGTTACAACTGAAAAGAACCTAGAAGTAATCCAGGCTGGGCTTGCCACTTAAAGATGACGAAACCAAGACCACAGAATCAGTCATTTGCAGATTTTAAGTGGAACCTAGACCTTCGGGTCCTGATCACTTTTCACAGTAATGTATAATACTTTTTGCTCATCGCAAATTTGGTAGCTTCCTAGATTTTATTTCATAACCTCATTTTTTTTCTCAAAATTCTTCCAAGTGAAATTTAACCAATGTATTTTAGAAATTCATATTTCTTTTTCTATTTCTGTATAATATATATCCCTAAAACTTACTGCCCACTTTTTTATACTGGGATAATTTCCTAAAAGCCAACATTTATGTTTCTGTGGGAGAAGTAATATAAGGACAGGAATAACAACATACTTTTAAGTATTCTCTTTCATATCAAAAAGGTAATCTTTTACCACAGGAAGAGCTGCTTCTGGGAAAGCCTCAATACATAGCTCAAGCCTTATATATCTAACTATATTTTTTAAAAAGAATAATTTACAAAACCAAATGCTGCAGGATTATGAAATTGATTTAGATCGTGTTCTGTGCACAAAGATACTCAGCTGATGGTGTTTAATAATCATACGGGCTCTTCAAACAGGAGGGCTTTGACAAAACCGAAACAAACACATAATTATGCAATGATCTCATGGTATCTTATGCCAGTCTAAGCATGGTATGATCTATGTGAAATGCTGTTCTACCATTACGGTAAATGTTTTCATGGTCATCAATATTTATTGAGTTCTCACTATGTAGGGCAAAAACCATGGAGGAATACCAAAGAAAACATAGATCCAATTTTTACAGTCTCCTAAGGATTCCGAACAAGGAATAACAGATGCAAAGAAAACATAATTAATCTTGATCCAATTAAACATATCAGAAGTGAACAGAGAACTGAGAAACAGATATGATTAATGAGTAAGGAATGTAATAAAATAAACATTTGGAACAGAGTTTTGAAGGAACATTCTACCAGAATATAAGTTCCAAGAGAGGAGAAACTGTTTGGTTCAGTGCTGTATCCTCAGTGCCTAGGACAGTGCCTGGCACATTATAGGAACTTGGAAAACACTTGTTGAATGAAAACAGCACTAGCTTTGCAGGTGACATGAGGCAGACATGGCATAAGGAATGTGTCAGGGGCAGAGAAAAGCACATTTGCTTGGCCAGAGCTCAAAATCTAAGCCAGGGAGTAAGAAGGACTAACTTACTTAGGAAGGGGAAACAAGGTTCAAAACAACTGCTGGAGAGTCTTCAAGAATCAGACATAAAACTTGTCACACTAATGGGAGAAGAATAAAAAATATATATATAAAAGGCACACTTTAATTGTAGAAATAACATTGACATGCACTAAATTATTGAAAAAAAAAAAATAAAAAGTACCGAGCACCCAGCTGGCTGAGTTGGAAGAGCATGTGACTCTTGATCTTGGACTTGTGAGTTCAAGTCACATGTTGGGTATAGAGATTACTTGAAAATAAAATCTTTTTAAAAAAATAAAAGTACTCTGCTAAATATTTGGTATGGATTGTAAGGGTCCCATCAGATTTTCCTTAATTGACTTTATTTCTTCATAATTAAGACTTTTGTGGGATTATCAGGATCTGGACCATGCAACAAGGGTGTGGCGGGCTTAGGTTTCTGGGGGAAGTACTAAAAGTAACAGAAGAAAAGGACGTTCATAGAAAGGATAGAACTAACAACTATCTAACTAATATTCTTCCCTGTGACTACATGCACCCAGTGGATATTTAAGAAAAATAAGCGTAAGTTAAAAAGGGCTTAGCAATATACAAATACCATAACGTACCACAACATAGCACTGTCCAGACCCACAACTTGAAGATATTCCATGAGCCCCTCTGAGAACTCTGACATTTCCATGGAAATATCTGCAAAGAAAATACAAAATTATAGTTAGATTTATATTCTTAAATCACAATTTTTAGAGCACCTTGAGGAGGTGGCTGCAACTTTCTTAAAGTTCAAAATAAAATACATATGCTCACTAACCCTGTCTGAAGGAAGAGGTTTCTTAGATGTGCATGAAAAAGTAGCATTAAATTTGCTTCAAAACTGATACAGAGTTGTTTCTTTTCTTTTTCATGTTTTAGCCTTAGGTTGCTGATTATTACTACTCTGATTTTTTTCTACATTTCAATATTTTTTTGTACTTCCTTTCTGCTGAGCTGTTAGATGAAACTATTTGATATTTAATATGTATATTTTCAAGGTGTTCTTTGATACTTAATGAACTATTGAAGTCTGAGATTTAAATGTTAAAATCTTACACTGGATTACAATGGTTCGATGCTTCAAATACTTAAAAGTATTAGATAGCCAGACACCAATAAAGAAAAGCAGTTCATTTCTTTTTCAATTAAAAAAAATACACTTTGCAGAATCCAGACCACAAGTTCTCTGCACACCTTAAAACCATATTTTCTGAAGTGTATCACCTCTCAGGTAGCCCCAGTGTTCACCTGCAAAAGTGCTCATTTCAACAAAATAGTACTTCTTCAAGAATCTCACCAGAGACAAATCAATGAAGAGAAATCAGCACATCTGAGAAGAAAGATTCTAGAAGCACCTTTTAGACTTAGCATTTTTAATTATTGGCTTTGTTAAAACCAAAAATGAAGTGTGTGGTTTCTTGTCCTTTGCCACCTGTCTTTGCAATCTCAAGGGGTTCTATCTGAGCATCTGGAAATCTTTGAGGCTGATAAGCTCACCATGGCTTTATTTGTCCTTCTTTAGCTCTTCTGGACTTCAGCCTCTCAACTCAGCACCAGGGTGTCTGGGTCCTTGCCCACAGCTGGGTGTGCTGTGCTTCGGGAGGCTGCGTGGAGTGCCACCAGAAAGGCTTGCTTTTTTTTCATTTCTCAGACTGAGTCTCACATCCTCCTCCCCTTCCCCGCATCTTTCCCCACCTCTTCTCGCTCCTCTTTCCCCACCCCTTTCCTAATCTGCCTTCTGTCACCACCCTGAGAAAAGAAGAGCTGCTGACCAGGGGCATTGTTGCTAGATTCTCTCCTCCTTCCCTCCTTTCCCTCCTTCCTTCCTTCCTTCCTTCCTTCCTTCCTTCCTTCCTTCCTTCCCTCCTGTCTTCTCCTCCTCCTTCTCCCTCTCTCTGCCTCCCTCCCTCCCCTCCACCCCCATCTCTCTCTCTCTTTCCCTCCTTTCTTTTTGGATAAAACCTGTGCTACCTCTTGGCTATCCTTGGTAGTGAGCCCCAGATTACTGCAAACACCACAGGATCAGAACACCAATTCCTGATGCCTGTCAAGCTTCAGTAGACAGTTCCTGCTCCCTCTGTCCTTGCTCGTCCCCTAGTGGAGGTCCCTGGTAATGGCATCTCCTAGAGTTGAGCCCTAAAGATAGCAAAGCCCAGGGGAGGTTTTTGCCTTGGGGAGTTTGGGGGCCTAGAGTACTTTTGCATTTCTGGAGTGTAAAATGTGAAGGAAATAGACTGCATATGAAATTAGGACCTACATGATAGAGGGCAGTGGAAAGGAAGAGTGATGACAAAATCACATTTGTAGTTTTTAGAAGATGAGTAATAACAGTAATAGCTGGAGAGCTCGACCAACAGTACACATGATCACCTCATTGAGTCTTCATGAAGGTTAAGTACTACTATTCCCCAGCAGGCACTATCATCATCCCCATTTTAAAAGAGTGTCAGAAAGCTTAAGAAAGTTGTGTTTAGTCACAAAGCTAGTAAGAAACACAGTTGGGGTTTTGAACCCAGGCCAGTCAGTTCTGAAGCCCGTGCTCTTGATGATTAGGGAGCACATCTTCCGCCAGGAGTTTGGAATGACAAGTTGATGTGGGGACAAACCTGGAGCCAAGGAGCCCGGCAAAGTGCCGACGTTCTTACTATCATACCCCAAAGGAATATCTAGACTTGTATTTCTGAGTCTTCTCCTTCAATTCTCACTTGACCCTTGTCTAATCAGGCTTTCAATCACACCAATTCCCTGAGACTGCTCCCACCAAGGTCTTCTGTCCTCATGTTATTTGACCAATCAGCCCCTGGCTCTCCTCCTACTTCATGGACTGTTCCTTCTCTGTTTCATTTGTTGGTCTGCCCTCATCTCTCCACTCTGCAAACCTTCAGAGTGCTCCAGTGCTCACCACTGTTTTTTTTCTTTTCTACCCCCACTGACTTGGTGATGCAAGCCAGCCTCTTCACCTTGAAGAGCATCTAAATGTTTGATGACTCCTAAATTTGTATTTCCAGCAAGGACTGTTCCCAGCCAAATGCCTACCTGATATCTCCATTTAGTTGTTTAAAAAGCCTCTCAAATTTTACACGTGCCAAACTGAACTTCTGAATTCCTCTTCCCAAGCCTCTTGACATCTCAGTAAATTATAACTCCATTCTTTAAGTTCCTTAAGCCAAAGCTTTTGGAGTTAATTGAGATTCCCCTCTTCTTCTGACAAATTATATCTAATAGGTCAGCAAATTTTGTTGGCTTTGCTATCAAAATATCCAATCACTTCCATTCTATTATGCATCCAAACCACCATCATCTCTCACCTCTATTATTGCAGAAGTCCCCCCATGTAGACTCCACGTTTCTACCCTCTTCTTTTTATGGCCTATTTTCAACAAAACAACTTAAATGATTCAGTTAAAATGTGTATCACTCAGGGTCCCAGCCAGAAACAGAATTCACCCCAGATGAGTGAATTCTTCACCCACTGAAGAGTCTTTACTAGAGGGACCACTCACATAGATTGGGCAAGGCTAAGAAAACAAACATGAGAGGATGAGGCATCCAGAGTCTGGCGGTAGCAGGATGCAGCTGTACCTCTGGGACTGAAGATTCAAAGGAGGAGATGGTGTTAGAATCTAGTGAGAATTGCAACCCTAAAGGAGAAGCTACCCATCAGGAGCTATACTGGAGGAGAGATACAGCTGCTTCCAGAGAGAACACCTGTGCAGGCAAAGGTTGGGTAAGACATATCCTGACCACTCTCTCTTCTTGCTCTTTGATCTCCTGTATGAGCCTCTTATTAGTCAAACCAATCAGACACCAGCCCGCCAGTGATGCAATCTGCAGGGCTCAGCCTCTGGGACACAGGGCAGGGAGACCTGAGAATGGATGGGTAGTGAGGGAGGGCGGCAGAGGGGAAGAAAATAACCAGCAAGAGAAAACACACGTCAGACCCTCTAGTGGCTTCTCATCCCACCCAGAGTAAAATCTAAAGTCCTTACGTTGGCTCACAAAATCTTACATGGTCAGGCACCTGCTTCCTAATCACTTTTGTCCTCTGAGATTTCCATTCTTTTTTGTAAGCTCAGTTATTCATTTAAATTTATTTATTTAAATTTCACCTAGAAATTTAAAATATTATAGCAGAAGAGTGTTCAGAATATTAATCCTCTATATTCTCAGAAGCAGAAGGTCTAGCATTCAATAAATGCCAATTGAATAAGTGGATAAATAAACCCCTTTTTGGTCATAAACTGCAAATGTCCCTTTCTTTTTTAAGGAAAGACTTTATCTCATTTTTTTTTTTTTAGTCTCATTATTTTGTTGGATATCTTTGTTGTTCTACTGGTTTGTTGGACATTCTTATTCTTTGAAAACCAAGATCCAGGGTTTTCTTCAGAAAGCTGGTTTAGGTCATCAGGCATCCAGCCAAAACTACATTCAAGCTCCCGACTTGCACCAAGTCTACAAGGTACACCAACATTTCAGGCCCTTGTCCAAGAGAAGGAGAGATCTTGGGTCCATCCAAAGTTGGGTTTTGGGAGGGTGGGGGTGGGGTTATTTAGTGACATTGTCAGATATACACTCAATTTATTCACTTTTCTATACATTTTAAATTCTGGCCTTATATCAAGTTAGATTTCTAAAGAACTCAGACCACATCAACTTAGCCCCTCACTAAGTTCCCCTCACTGAGTCCATCAAATCTGTGTTTTTTGGCTTTTATCAAAGCATTTTTCATATGGATGTTTTTGAGTCATACGGATGGATTTTGTATTTGCTAAAAACACTTTTCTTGAATGTACAGTGACAAATTTAGCTTAAATTTATGCACATTCATCTATACCATGGAATATGATTCAGCCACGAAAAGGAATGAAGTACTGACACATGATACAGTGTGGATGTACCTTGAACGCATTAGGCTTAGTGAAAGACGCCAGACACAAAAGGCCAGAGATTGTGTGATCCCATTTATATGGAATATCTAGAATAGGCAAATCCACAGAGACAGAAAGCAAACTGGTGGTTGCCAGGGGCTCTGGAGAGAGAGGAATAGGGACTGACTGTTTAATGGGTATAGGGTTTTCTTTTGCTGAGAATATTTTTAAGTAGATAGAGGTGGTGATTGCACAACACTATGAATGTACTAAATATCACTCTGAATTGTACACTTTAAAGTGGTTGCTTTTATGTTATATAAACTTTACCTCAATAATAATAATTTTAAAAATAGTGCACATTCAATCTAAAGAGAAGATTTGGGGTAGGCAAGGCCATGGGACAGGTTAGCAGCCACTTGAAGGGTTGTCGGGAGAAGAGTGGTTATTTGGCTATTCTGTGGTCCCCAAAGGGCAGAACTAGAATGAGTAGGTGAGCATTATAAACCATCGCAAAACCCCAGAGAGATTGAAACCAATGCTGGAGAACTATTTGGGTCATTGAGTACCACTGGCAGAAGAAGCCTTCCCTTGTGCCTCTCCCCCATCACAGATGACTGCAAGGCTTACTTGTTCATTGCTGCCAACCAAAGCTGTGTTCACCGCAGTTTCCAATATGAGTTTATCATGGTAGAAGGAATGCGCAGTCTCACACAACAACCAGTAACCCCACAGCCGGGGTGCCCAGTTCTCCGATAACATGCTTCTCCTCCACTCAGCTTGAACTACCTTCTCCCTTGGACACAGCCTCAAACTGTGTCGACTTCAAAATCACATACTCCAGCATCCCCCCCCTTTAATCACGGTCACCTATTCTTGTAGATCTGGTGCTCAAGTATCTCACTGCAGCACTTGTCAATCATATCTCACTGAACCTCCAGGCCATTAACTAGTTCCTTTATTTCATCTTTATTTCCATTCTGTTCTGTACTATTGTCAAACCTATCTTGTCTCCATAACTGGATTTCAAACCTTGCCTTCTGAGACAACTCATTCCACTTGAGAAAATTGGTCCTGTTCCTTATCATGAGCCCATCTGCATTTGTTTGTCCACATATTCATTCTTTCATTCAAAAAATATTTGTTAAGTATCTATGGTATATCAGGAATATGCTACATTCTAGGAACAGAGCAATGAACAAGGTAAATTGCTTCTACCCTTAAGGAACTTAGAATCTAGTAGAAAAGACAGGTATTAAGCAATTACACAATAATTAGTTAATTAGGATTAAAGGAAGGAAGAAAAATATGGGCTGTGAGAGCATTAAAGAGGTGACTTAATCTAAGGAGTCAATTGCCATGAAGGGACATTTGAGCAGAGAACCTGAAACCTGAGTAGGAGTCAAGCAGGCAAAGAATGGCGGACTCCTTGATGAGGAGGGTGAGTAACTGCAGGTGAAAGAAGCCGATGTGTTCAAAGGCATCAAAGTGGGCAGACATAGCTCTCCATTGTGGATGGAGTGCAATGCCTGAAGGGGCATGGCGTGAAATGAGGATGGGAGACAGGCAAGACTAGATTTTGTGTGACTTGTGGGCTGTGTCACAGTCCCTCCCAACAGCAGACTGAGAGCCTGGAGACTCTGGGGATTTTATCATTTAATCCAGGGGTTGTGATAAGGATCTGTTCTGAGGCTGTCGGTGAGAGCACAGCTGGTTAAGGGTTATTACAAGAACTATTGATAGGAAGGATTTGGCACCACTGGGAGAGTAAGGAGAAGAACAAAATCCCCTTAATTATAGCCAAAGCTCTCTTGTGGTGTTGGTTGAACCATCTTATGAATATACCAAAACTATTGGACAGTACACTTAAGAAGGGTGAATTTTATGGAATGTGAATTTTATCTAAATAAAATAGAACTTTTAAGAAAGAACCTACACACAGAACTAAATATAAACATGTTTATTATCAAATTTTGTACTGCCATATCAAATACAAAATGGGTATGGCATAAGCTTAAATAAATATATACTTTAAAAACTATAAACTATTTTAAATCATAATTTAAAATACTTTATTAAACCGAAATGCAGACCACATTTACATTTCACACAGCTACTTCCATTGCAGTATATATAAATATTTATATTTACAGCATTTGAACAATTTCAGAGAAAATAATAATCCATTCCATAGGTAGCCTGCTCACAATAGTTGTTTATTTCTCTCTCCCTTATTTCACAGAGTTCTTTCGCTCTGTCAAAATCTCTGACCTTCTGACCCTTAGCATTCCTCCCTGTTTGCTTTTGGCTTCGCCTTGGCCAACATACAGCCAGCACTTGTCCAAAACTTTGCTTTTTCAACACATCCTAGATTAGTGAAAGTGTGGGAGAGTTTTGATTCTCTTGTCATTTGCAGGATGTGGTGAGAAGCTCTGGTGATGGACAGGCCAAGAATTTCTCACTGCCAATGATCAAGTGATAACTGGAGATTCCTTAGGAATTTTAACCTCCTTTATAAATAAATATAAATACACACTCATCCAGACCTTCCTTTCTTCATGAACACCCTAACAAACAGAATAATGCAATTAGGGAATAAACATTAAAAGTCTCCACTTAAAAAAGAAAAAATCCACTGGACAAATCCTTTATATGGTGAGTTCCTATCATGAATTTAAAATCTTACGCAATATGCAAGAATTATATGTTGATGCATCGCATCTGACAACATCTTTGTAGGGATGCAAAGCACATCCATATTTCTACATTTTTTTTCAACAAAGATATGCATAAAAGTGTACCCTCATTTGTTTGCATTTACACTTTTTTCAAATCAGAACACTTGGCCTCATGGAAGTTTTTCATCATGGAAAACCACATACCTCTGAAAACAGAGATGACAGTGTACAAGCGTATGCCATTCATGTTCTACTCTCCTGATACTACTCATGTTTTTACTTATTTTTTTTTAAATAGGTTCCATGCCCAGCATGGAGCCCAATGGGAGCTTGAACTCATGACCCTGAGACCAAGACCTGAGCTGAGATCAGGAGTCAGATACTTAACAGACTGAGCCACGCAGGAGCCCCACTACTCATGTTTTTAAAAGCAACTATAGTAAAACATTCACAACTTTATACTGGTTAACATTATACATTGCTGGGGGACAGCATTTGTCCTTTTTTGAAATAAATTTACTACAGACATAACATTATGTTTGTTAATAAACAAAAATCTAGGATCTACCTTAACATAGTCTTAACATGCACATATTTTAAAGTCCCTACAACACTTGTATTGAATTAAGAATTAGGGAAGATTGTACTTTAGTCAATGCAAATAAAAGAACACAATCTCTAAGAGCACTTTATAAAGCACTGAGTCCCACAGGGATAAAAGTGATTAAGACTGTGCTTAGTAATCCTCACACAGAGTATTAAGTAGGATTTCCCCAGGCACTCCCCTGTGGGCATTAAAAAATTATCATTTTTTGCACTTTGGTGATAGAATATCTTTGGCCAAGTTGTTTTCCCTAAACTCCTGAGAATTATTCATCCCCATGACAGCAACCATGTAATCAGTAGTTGAGACACAGTGAGCGGCAAAAGAAAGAAACAATACCAAAAATACTGTGTTTCTCCACTGAGATCTCATAGTGAGCAGGGGAGAGAGTTAGAACAGGAATTCTGAGATTCCAGAGCCTGAGTCTCTCTACTTTTGTCCAGAAATGAATATGCTTTTCCTCCATCATCCAGCACTTTCCAGATGCTGAGAACAGGAAAGAGAAAGCTGAGTGTTGCTGGTGGCAGGCTGGCCTCGCCCACTAGAGTGTGGACCGTTGAAGTCCTCATGGGTGCCATGCTCCCAGCTGTAAAAGCAGTGGATGTGGGAGCTGAGAAGTACCAGAGACCAGAGGAGCCCTTTCTGTCTCTGCCATCATCAGGGTATTTCTCTAGTTCCCTGGAGGTACCTGTGTTCCTGCAAATAAAGAATGCATGCCGTCAGGACACTTAATATTCTGCATTAATAGCAACAACAAAATTCACCTTCTAGCACAGACCACTGTGTTCATTGTCACTGGAGAGTACAAGTATGAACAACAAAATCCTATTCAGTTAGGGCAGTGAAACTATTCTGTATGATACTGGAATGGTGGATACATGTCATTATACACTTGTCAAATCCCATAGAATATACAAAACCAAGAGGGAACTCTAATGTAAACTGTGGACTTTAGTTAATAATAATGGATTTGTATTGGCCCATCAATTGTAACAAAATGCCACACTAACACAAGCTGTTAATAACAGAAGACATTGGAGGTTCGGGGGGTATGTTAGAATTCTAGTTATATAGCAACAGTCCATATCTCATGCAATTCCTAGTTTAGAACAGTTTCTAGAAGATAGTAAGTGCCACATAAGGGTTAACAATCAGCATTATTATTATTAACTTTCAAAAGTGAAATGACTCTATAAAGGCCAAATCTTGTTTTTTTCCTCTCCTTCTACAAAGAAATGAAACAACCTTCCATAAAACACCACGAAGCTGGTGATTCTCCCCCAAGAAACTGGCAGGTTTGGAGGGCTCAAGGAGCAGCAGAACATGAAGAGAGGATACATTCTTTCAAAATCATATGTGATTTCAAGTCTTACCTGATTCCGTTTGACTTAAAATGACTACAAAGGCATGTGGAAGGATCCGTCTGATTGAAGGCTTTGGCAGCTGCTGCGGAATACACGAGAACACTAAATTAAGCCCTGTTTTCCAACATAAACAGAGAAAAATGTGTAGAATATTCAATGGCATGCTTTGGACAAGAGTGCAACTTACCTGGCAGGAACAAATTTCTTTGCTGCAAGAAAAAGAAAACCATTAATTTGGACTAAAGGACTTTTAAGGAGATATCACATTCAGAAACAATATGGTTCTATTCCCCAGGGACTGCAAACTCTACGCCTTCAGGGCCCCTGTGATAAGCAGAGTGCAAACACAGCCTGTTGCCAAGGGGGTGAAGTGCAAAGCACACACTCATCCTAAGGGCCCAGCAGTTTCCTAATGCTAGCGATAGTTGCAGGCTCAGCGTGCAGAGTTCATCTGCCAGTTTTTCATAAGAAGTCCCAAATCTAGATTTTATGTGAGATTTCCCATTTTATAAATGTCAGAACTTAATTTAAAAAAATGTTAACTATTCCATAAGCCAAACAAACTGTGAGTGTGGCTAGATGTGTTTGCAGGGTCCCCAGGAGATACTCCCATATTTAAGCCTGTATTCCCAATAAATGTTTTGGAAACATTTTCGCCATTTCCTGGGAGCACAACCCTATAGCCTCACTGCACAACTCTCAGGGGGGCCACAGAATTCCCGGTGAATGGCATCCCTTGGAGCTGTCCACTGTTAAATAACATGTATATTTCCTAAAACTCTTCCTACTTTGAGTTGTACTATATACTCTTTCTCTAAGACCATGGCTCAATTATACTGTTCTTTAGTGTTTCTCTAGTAACTCGAGTCTAATTACTAATGTGCAAGAGAGAACATGACTCATCAATGAGAAAAAGAAATACATTTTTCAAGAACATTTTTGAAGTATGATCCCAAGCTCCCTTACCTCTCTTGCGAAGGCGTTTCAGGAGCCAGAGGAGAAATGAGGCTGATGTCAAGAGGGAGGTCCCAGCAGTGGCGAGTCCGATTGCCAGGGGAATATTGGACTCAGTGGGAGCTAGGGAAACAGAGAGGGAAGAACTGTCATGAGAAGAAACTGAATTTAAAGTTTTTCTGTTCTGTCCATTTGCCCTTT
This sequence comes from Leptonychotes weddellii, assembly GCF_054177405.1. Classification (NCBI taxonomy): domain Eukaryota; kingdom Metazoa; phylum Chordata; class Mammalia; order Carnivora; family Phocidae; genus Leptonychotes; species Leptonychotes weddellii. Next base: position 87,893,572 of record NC_138374.1, read on the forward strand.
CCTTTGCACACTGATGAGCCATCTACATCAATACATACGGAGGAGACATGGTAGGGACTAAAGGCTTCTGAGATGGGCCCAAACCACCTGTGGCAGCTTGTCTCCCGCCACTGCCAAGAGACCTCTAACCTGCCAAGCTCTTCACAGAACCCACTGCACCTTGGTCAAGACTACATGCGTGCTCTCTCCATTACTTGTCTTCCTTTTCCCTACTTTGACCTCTAGCTCTCCTTTTTCCACTTGTCAGAATTCTACCCATTCCATCCACCCGTCACCTCTTCTGTTTCCTCTCTATCACCATAATATTAAATATTCACCAGCTTCTCAACCTTGGAACCTTCCTAGTGTGAACATAATGAATGGTTCGTTACCTTCCCCTTCTTCTGTCTAGCCCTCCCAGACAGCCCCGGCACCAATCAGTACTTCACCTTCACAGGTAGGCGGCATCCCAGACCAGTGTCCTGTGGCATCACATGTCAGAACTGCAGACCCATCGAGTGTCCATCCTTCAGGACATGCAAACGCACACACAGTGCCAAACACGGGCTCCCCGCTGCAGCTCACGTTCATCTTTCCAGAAACTGCCAGACTTGAACATTGTACCACTGCAAATTATGGACACATGGGTGGAGGTTAACAAAAGTCTCCTGGAAAATGTCTAAAACTGGCTGAAAAGTCATAATAAACGTAACTTATAAGCACTACTTAGTTTTCAGCATGTAGGAAATTAGGATCACACCCATTAGGGCAATCTAGCTTCAGACACATATGAAATATTTGACCTTACCCCTTAGAGTCTAAATTCAATCCTACCTTGGCAGGAGGGGACCTCCTGTGTCCACTGTCCCTGAGATGTGCACTCAAGCTGAGCTGACCCACGTAATTCAAAGCCTTCCTCACAGCTGAAGGCACAGGAGGACCTGTAGCTGAACTCTCCAGTAAAGGAATGGGTGCACCTCACGGAGCCATGCTGGAGCTGCCGGACAGCAACACATTTCACAGCTGAAAGATATGAGTAAGCACATTAGAAGTCTGTATCAGGAAGCAACAGTTTTCTCATGTCATCAAGTCCCTAGCTCTTCAATTGTTTTTATCTTAAAAACAAAAACTGTACCTTCACATGTGGGCTCCTCACTGTCCCATTCGCCTGTGGGGCCGCACTTGAGTTTTTTGGATCCCTTCAACACAAATCCCTTCTCACAGAAGAACTCACAGCTGGACTCACTTTGGAAATTTCCAGAAGCACTAGGAAGACAACTCATGTAGCCTTTCTCTGGGATGGACAAGGCTTTGCACTGAAAAGCTGAGATACCAAAATGATGGTCAGAAAATATTGCAGTGGAACTGGAGAGTGCTTAGCATTTGATGAATGAACCCATTCATTTTGGACAAAGCAATGCTCAGCGATCTCAAGGCTCTTCATTACTCCCTGGACAACTGGGAAGATGAGGGTGTTTTCTTTGAATGCCAAGCCCTTCATTGATAATGGCACTCAGTAAAGGATAGCCTTTAATAGAACCAGTGGTTCCTGAACACCGTTCTGACATTTGAAAGAAGTTACAGTCAAGAGAAAGATTTTATGTAGTCAGAGAGCAAATTATGGGTCCCGGATGCTAACAGATGATGCCAAAACACAAAAGGAAGGTAAGAAGGCAGCACAAAAAATGTGTCTGCTTTGCAGTTTGGTTTTGGTCTTGTGGCTTCTTACCACTGGAAATCATTCTGGGCTATATTTGGCGACAGAAATACCAGGACATGATAATGAAAACTGCTTGTTTTCAACATCACTGCTCTTGCTTTAAAGTGAATTAAATTTTAGTGCTTATGTAGGTATTAAGGGTGTCTTTACACATGGCACAACACATGGCACATTCTTGTCACTGCTAATTATGAGCAGTTTCAGAAGAAAAGTATTACAAGAGTTTTAAAATCAAGTCATGTTCTCACAATCCTACTTTTAAATGTTCTCATGTGATTTTCCCTTAGATTAAGGTATCTGCCTACTCCGTGCCAATGTCTACAAAGCCACGTTAGCACAGCACAAGAAACCGGCCAAGCATCCACTCTCAGTACGTACAATCCTTTCCCTGGATAAGCATTGGCTCTTTTATATGAAACTCAAAAACATAAGATGAACATTGCCCATCACATCTGATTACTCTAGTTAAAGTAAGCATCTGGTTTCATTTTAACTGCCCAAGTTCGAAGATGGCTGCCCTTTAAGGAAGGGGGTATGTAAAGGAGAAGCTCTTGGGCTTACCTTCACAAACTGGGACTTGCTGATTCCATTTCCCTTGTGCGGTGCATTCAAGTTGGGCTGGCCCCTGCACCAGGAAGCCTTCCTCGCATGTGAAATTGCAGGAGGACCCGAAGGTGAACTCGCCAGCTGGGGAGTGGCTGCAGCTCACAGACCCATTCTGAGGATGGTCAATGGCCTCACATGTCACAGCTGTAACATAGACACCCACGTACATTAGCAGGTCTGGCCTGACCATTTCAAGTACAGGTTGAGAAAAAGAACGTTTACAGTAAATCTTGACATGGGGCAACTCTACCTTTACATGTTGGCTTCTTGTTGTCCCAATTCCCAGATGAGGTACACTGGAGGTGCTTGGGTCCCATTAGTTCAAATCCTTCTTCACATTCAAAGGCACAAGTTGTGTTCCATGGGAAGTTTCCAGAGCTTTTGAGACAGTCCATAGTGCCATTGGGAGGCTTTGTCAAAGCATTGCACTCAACCACTGGGGATTTGAAAGAACACCATGAATTTTACAGAAGAATGATATGTTCACTTCCTAGAGAGTTGAAATTTATAAGAGGGCAAGGAAGCAGCTTTCAAACAGTAAATCCCAAAGTCCTAAGTTAATTTGGGGGGACATGCACATACACTATAAAGTTTTTATGCTCTTTTATTAATACTTTCATCTTCTCTGATTGATTTATACTTTGACTACGTTGAGTGGTCTCTGATCTATGTTATCATATCTCTCATGTCTCTGATCTACTTTCCGGAAGGCAAAAACAAAGGAAAAAAGTTTCTCAATCAGGATTTATGACTAGTTGTGAAAACAAAAATACTGACATACACAGGACATTCATTTATGTCAGCCCAGCAGGACCTAGAGGCAAAAAGTCTTCATCTCCAGCCTAGAAAGATAAGCTGAGAGAGAGAGAGAGCTGCTGGGACTGCTTGACTCCCATGGTCTTATGCATCTACTGCATCAAGAAAGGCCAACCAGGAGAAGTCGTGAAGATTTCTTGAGTGTGGTGCCAGCGCTACGGCACTCTCTTACACGTCACCAGAGCCTCAGAAGCACCCATCTCAAACACGGTGGTTTTTCTAAAAACCTCTCAAACCAAGCAGGCACCCTACTGACCAACACGTATTGGCTGGGGGAAGTCTTATTAAGAACAACATTACAAAAAGAACTTTCCCTAGAGTTTTGAAAGTGCTATAAGTTGGATAAAAACAAACAAACAAACAAACCAACCAAGGCCAAGAGGGATGAGTCAGAGAGTGTTGTGTGCGTTTGGAGAGAGATTTACCATTGCAGGCGGGAAGAGGAGCACTCCAGTCCCCTGTGGAAGTACACCACGTGGTCTCTGTGCTGCTTGGGAGGTAACCCTTTTCACAGCTGACGGAGCAGGAAGAATTGTAGCTGAAGTGCCCCAGAGGGTGAGTGCAAACCAGGCTTCCGTGCCCAGGGTCTTCCTGTGCTCGACAGGTCACAACTGAAAGGAGAAACCACATCAGATCCTCTGTCGCCTAGCATAAAGTGAGAAAGCCCTGGTGGTAAATCTGGGATTTGAAGCCACGGCTCTTAAGCACCACATGACACTACATGCCCGGGGAAGGGAGGACATGCACACCTGACACCCAAGCCAGCTGGGACACGGGAAAGTGCTACCGACTCAAGTGAAGGAGCAGATGAGATGGGGACCTACCGTGCTCACACCTGAGTCCACTGAAGCCGGGGTAGCACTCACAGGTGTAGCTGTTGACAGTCTCCACACACTCACCATGGCCGCTGCAGGATGTAGGGGTACAGGCAGCTGCAAAAAACACAATGAGGAAGAGGATTGTCATTGTGCTTATAATGCGTTTCTTTGGGTTGAGGATCAACAGTGTGTGACAGAGATGTCACCATTTATAGGGACTTCCAGAGATTTTAGCTAAAGTGCTTCACGCAATGCCAAAGCTGGGTTTTAAGCTAAGCTGATGTTAATATGCAGGTGTCAGGGGTACAGTTGTCATTGGCATCAAGAATAGAAAATTCTCTTTATCACAAACTTTCAAGATAGTTTCCCTTCTACAAGTAAATGAGTAACTAAAATATGCGCTGTATGTGCATACACTGCCTATGTATTGACCTACATATATACATACATTCTTCCCTACATTCACACAAAGAGGCAAAAAGATATAATTTGCCAACAGAATGTTTTAAAAATATATTTTTTTAAGAACATAACATTAGGGGCGCCTGGGTGGCTCAGTTGGTTAAGCGACTGCCTTCGGCTCAGGTCATGATCTTGGAGTCCCGGGATCGAGTCCCGCATTGGGCTACCTGCTCAGCAGGGAATCTGCTTCTCCCTCTCCCACTCCCCCCTCTTGTGCTCTTTCTCTCTCTCACTCTCTCTCTCAAATAAATAAATAAAATCTTTAAAAAAAAAAAAAAAGAACATAACATTACCATAATAGAGACCAGGTTTTGCATACTGTCAATAATTTGTCGAGATGCCCTCAGCCTGAAACTCCCTCCCACGGCTGCCTCAAGTCCCGTACCTGTGTAACACAAGGCAAGCTTCTTTTTGTCGCATCTCTCATCATTCCACTTGCCCGTGTCCTTATCTCTCTTGATGTAGATCTCCACACAGTCTTCATTGGTTTGCTTATTGTTCGGTTCGCCTGGAGCCCAGTTCCTGGCTTCTTCGGTCAGAAGCTTCTGGGTCCCTATCCAGGTCCACTGCTTATTGACCTTTCTGATTCCGATCCAGTAGTAAGTTGGTGAATAGCTGAACATGGAGTTCAGGTACTTAATTTCTTCTTGGTTTTGTATCGCAACCAGATGCGTGTACCTTTGCTGACAGTAAGCACTAGCTTCGTCAAAAGTCATGGTTTCTGTGGAGGCATTGTACGACCAGGCCTCACTCTCTTTAAACAGGAGAAGCGCTAAAAGGGAAAGTGTGAAAGGCATGGAAAAGTTAGTCCTGCTATAGTTTGACTCTATTAACTGGGCTTTTTACAGTCTTATTTTCATCAACCAGTGGCCTTGGAATGACTTGAATTTTTTTCACCTTTTCCAAAGTAAGAAGAGGTATAGATGGAGAAACCATTTATTGTGTGTATCTTTTGTGGTTGAGCCTCTCTGCACTCACTCACCACAATCTATCAGGGTATCCACTACAGTAGAATAATAATCAGAATAACTAAGCCTACTGAGCACTTAATATGCACCACAGAACTGTCTGAGGCCATTTCCATAATACTGGATCCTCACAATGCCTCTGGGAAATAGGCCACTCATGATCAACACTTTACACTTTAGGAAGTTGAGACACAAAGAGGTAAATTGTCTCTAACCCAGGATGGAATGCATTGTGCAGAGAGGCCAGAGATGCTGCTAAACATCCTACAAAGCATGGACCCCCCACAAAGAGGAATTATCCTGCCTGAAATGCCAAGTGTCCAGGATGAGAAACCCTGATCTAACGAATGATATTGACTTACCAAGAGTGAGAACAGGGAGAAGCTGTGAAGCGATCATGACTTCTAGGATTCTTTTTTTTTATCAAAAGATGAGTCTTGAAATGCCCTTCTGGGGGGAAAAAGTACAAAATTCATTACAGAAAGAAATTTTAGGTAGCTGGTTACTGAGATCATTTTATGAAGATGTTTTCAGCAGTATCATAAGATTTTAGCTAAAGGATAACAGTGCCATCATCTTAGTTTGTTTCAAGGAAGTCGACTGGAATGAATACATACAAAATTTAAGGTTTTCATCATTTAGGTGAAAGAGAAAAGCCAGAGTTTAACTGGTCTGGATACAACAAGAACATGCACACGTCTTTTATCAAAAGGCTTTCTGCATCTCTATTCATATTGACAATCCTGTTGGCATATTGACAATTCATATTGACAATCCACCCTTGTAAAGACTCTTTTGAACTTACTGTTCTGTCAAGTGGTGGCTTTGGTGCCCGCGTTGGAATCCTGTTTGTGTCACTGCTGCTTCTGTCTCGTGCCACTTAGCAGTTCTGATGTGAAGTCAGCCAAGAACAGCAGAGCGCTGCTCCTGCCGGAGCCCCTTTATAGGGAAGCTCGCTTCCTGTGAGTAATTTCCAAACCCAGTAAAGAGGAATTCCCCTGCAGCATCCAAAATTTTCCCGGGAATATCCATAACACCAAAAAATTACAGTGATGTCAGATATTGGTGCCATATTAATATGGCACAAATGTGGGGTTTTAAATAACATAAAATTGATGTCTTTAAAAAATTTGAAAACTTTGCTCTTTAGCAGCATCTCTCCTGTAATTGTGGTAGTAACCAGAATTTCATGAACATAAGCAAATTCAGCCTTAGTTTTATTATCTGTGGGCTACCATTCTTAATTTTCTTATCTGTAGCTGTCAACAGTGGACCACCAATCTTTTGTTTTTTCTCTCTCTCACCTACCAGTACAACCCATTTTAAGGTACACTGTCTCACAGAGAAATGAATCACAAGGTATATATTAATCCTTAAATTCTGTGGATAGTTATAGCTAAATTACTAGAAATAATATCTCCCAGGTAAATGTTTGAAATAAGGCTTTGTTTCTTAAAAATAACAAAAATGGGAAACAGACTTAGTTGTCCATGTCTGGAAAATGCTTATTCATGATTTGTTAAGTGAGAAAAAATAAAGATGAAAACTATATGTACTCATAGTTACTTGACTCCAATTTTATTTAACAGTTTTAAAATATGTATGTGTAAAGAATAACAAAACTATACCAAAATGTTAACAGTGGCTATCTCTCGGGGCGCCTGGGTGGCTCAGTCAGTTAAGCGGCTGCCTTCGGCTCAGGTCATGATCCCAGGGTCCTGGGATCGAGCCCCGCATCGGGCTCCCTGCTCAGTGGGGAGCCTGCTTCTCCCTCTCCCTCTGCCTGCCTCTCTGCCTACTTGTTCTCTCTATCTCTCTGTCAAATAAATAAATAAAATCTTTAAAAAAAAAAAAAACAGTGGCTATCTCTCATGGCAAGACTTGGGGTAAGTTTTATATTCTTCATGATTATTTTCAGCATTTTCCAACTTTGGCAATGGCCCTCCATTACTTTTATAGTAAAAATAACACAGTATAAAGAATCCTGTGTCCAAATGCAACTGAAGGAGATATATATAATATCACTTATTCTGCTCTTCATTGTGACATTTCTTTGGGGTGATATCTCCAAATCTGCATCTTGTCTAATTTAAACAATAGACACAGTAAATGGGGATCATTTTAATTTCCACAGGAAAAGTTGTTGACCCCTACAAGCACCTTCCAGAAGATCCTAATTCCAAAGCAAATTCTCTCTGTGGCTAAATTTACATTGAGAGAACTTCGGGGAGAGAACCCAATACCAGAAGGAGGTATAAGAGAAAGAAGACATGGAAGAAATTTGAGAGTAAAGATAACTTATTATTAGAGGTATGGGGGGGGATATTCCAAACCCACTCACCCTTAAAGTTATCCTGCATTCTCCTAGAATATGCCCCTGAGGTTGAGCCAGCAAATTAGGCACCTGGGGACTGGGGGCTGAGGGGCTTTCCTCAGTCTGCCTCTCATGGAGAGACGTCAGGACAGTGAGGGGTAGGAGGGGGCGACAGCGACTGTCGGGATCTGATGAGGGCACCCACTTGCTAGAGATGGAGGATGAGTTGAAGAAATTGGGTGAGAGCTGAATAGTTGGGGAAGTTGAGTGTTATCTCCCCCTCCCCCAAATAAACCTATGTTCCCTGAGTAACAGGCTGACTAGAGGTGCTTCAAGGCCCCATTGAATCTCCCAGGCTCTGAAGATGTAGCTGGGTTTCAACTCCGGCTTCATATGGACTCCTTTACAGCATCCACACTGGGAGGGCTAAGGGAAGAGGAAAGACAGTGCAAACATGGGCTCACCCCAGGCGCCACTGCCTAGAGCTATTTCATCTGTGAGGCGCCACACTTCCTGGCTTCTTCATCTTTTTTCCTGGAAGTCATTTGTCTTCTCCTCTCCAGCCTTTAATGGGCATTAAGGACTTTACCAACTTTCCCTTCTGTGCCCAGATCCATTCCTACCTTTATGGTGAAGAGGCATCCCCGAGGGAGTGAGAGATGGCCAGGAAAAGGATTTGGGGGTTGCCAAGACAAATGTTCCATTTTTATCCAAAGCTGTACACTACCAATAGCTAGGGACAAATAAAAGCTACAGACAGGAGACTATTGGGTTTAATGGGAGGTAGCACCAGCCATAACCACATGGGGCAAGACCAACGGTCAAGGTGTGAATTTGGCTTTGGTTCCTCACTGCTGAAGGGAACTGCAAGGCATGGGCACTGACCTTCCCAAGGCTCTCAGTTGGTTCCTTTATGTCTGAGCAGTTTTGTTGGGCACTTTTTTTTTTTAAAGCCTTGATAGCTTCCCCCCACATTCTACTCTGCCAAACACCTAATGTGCTTCTGCAGAGTCTAATGTGGGGAGAAGAAATCCCAATATGGATATAATTCTATTTACAGAATAAAAATCTGATATTTCTCGCACACCCAACATTGTGAAATAAAATTAACAATATCATGGTATAAAAATGGCATTTCTTGTTTCGTCAGAGCATAAGACTATTTGATGGAAAACTGGTCTGGTTCCCTCTGAATTTATTCCCCAGGAAGGCATGTTCACTCATCTGGGATTTGTAGCTATCTTAGAACACCTGGGTCAGGCAGGAGCCCTGGGCTTTGTCTGAGCTCCCACACCCAGGGAGCTTGTTTAAAATGCATGCCTTCAGGTCCAACACTTCAGAGACTCTGATTCAGTGGGTCTGGGTGGGCCCAGGAATGTACACTATCAATGAACATCTCAGGTGATTCTGAGACAGATGCCCAAACCCCACCACAGTTTGAGATAGAACAGCCCAGGGCCACCTAAGTTAGGAGAGACTATCAAGAAGACCCTATGGCTGGTGCTCAATTACAGGTACCAGAATTTCGACCAAAATGTCACTGTAGCTAATCCTGACACCTTCTCTGCTGAAAAGCTAGAGGCCCTGCTTGTAACAGTGCTGGTCCCAAACAAGGAATATTTGGGATGAGTGGATGCTCTGAGTTCTTATACATGAAAAGTAAGTGGTTTTTAACCAAAGAAAGAGAATAGCTGCTGAAGAAATGATGTGAGTATGGAGATATTCAGTTAATTTCCTACCCTCCTTCAAAAGGACCCTGTATTTCCACTAATTCCCCATTATGAACTTCCTAAACAATTCTGAGACTTACAAATTTGATGTGTTTCCTTGCTTCCTATCTGTCAGTACCTTATCTTGAAGTTTCCGGTTTCTGTTTTGGGATCTAAGAACTAACTAATGGGAATATCTTCAAAATGAGCTAACTGCGGTGAATTCCCAAAGCAGAAGAAACAAGTGCGGGCAGCCTGGTGGATTGACAGAGCTTTTCCTGAGTGTAGCCAGACTGTTTGCCGACACTGGGTAACTGGCTGCAGAAAATATCCCTGGTTTTCAGAAAAGTCCCCTTGCTTGTTTTCCTTGGCCAGCACTGCTTGTTTTGTAACACAGAGGTTTCCTAAAGGACTATTCTTAGCTTTGCTCTCAGTGCTTCGTATCAGAAAAGTTGGGGTCTGGTCACTGAATACCAAGAGATTGCTGTTTCATACTAGTTAGCTCCGTGGCGGTGTGGAGCAAGATTTTTTGTCTCTTCAAGCCCTAGATTTCCCATCCGAGAACGAAAGGTGTTTGATTAAGTCCTTGCTGCTATAATATATTATAACATACTGTGTAATAATAGGAAGACGAACCATGAGAGACTATGGACTCTGAGGAACAAACTGAGGGTTCCAGAGGGGAGGGTGGTGGGAGGATGGGTTAGCCTGGTGATGGGTATTAAAGAGGGCACATATTGCATGGAGCACTGGGTGTTATACACAAACAATGAATCATGGAACACTACATCAAGAACTAATGTTGTAATGTATGGTGATTAACGTAACATAATAAAAAAAACTATTAAAAAAATAATAGGAAAAGATACCAATTTAAATCCAACTATTCATTATTTTTCCTAGCTGTGACGTTTTTAGGTAATAATCAATAATGATATCATATATAAAGCACCTAATGGATACCAAGTGCCTTACATACATTACTTCATACACATAATAAAAGGCAGACATTATTAATTTCATTTTGCAGAGGATGAAACATGGACCTAGAGAAGTTAAACAATGTGCCTGTGGTGTTTTTGAGTTACTAAATGGTCAGCAGGGATTCAAATCCATGTTTGTGTTCTTCTAAAGACCACATCCTTTGTGTTCATTCCATGCCTGCTCAGACAGAAACCCCAGAAGGAAATATACCTGAGTTTTTGTGTGAAAAAAGTGTTAAAGCAACCTCTTTCACTTCCCATACCCCTAGCTGGCCCTGTAAATTCAGTGTCTTTGGTTGGGATCCTTTCACAGTAGACCCTAAGACAAGGATGTGGGTGAAAATCGTTTATTTGGGAGATGATCCAAGGAGCATAGTAAATGAGTGAGGAAGTAAGACAGGGAAAGGAAGGAACCTGGTAAAGTGTATGCTAATAGACAGGTTACCACTGTGGGAACAAGGCCTCAGTGGCCCGCCCCCTGCAGGGAGCTCTGGGAGATATCTAACTATAGCCCGAAGGAGGGGTGAGGGAGCTGGGGTGGACCCACCAATTCCAGTCTGTCATTTGCTGAGGGCTGACCCTGGGAGGAGGTGATTAATTTCTGCACTTCCAAATTGATTCCTGAGGCAAGACAAAGCCCACCACAGTGAGTGGCAGGTGCTTGCAAGTGGAAATGACATGATCTGACTTCTGTATGTTGTGTTGGGACAAGATGGATGTGTTAGTTTACTACCACTGCTGTAACAAATTACTTTGATGGCTGAAAACAACCCAAATTTATTATTTCATAGTTTCTATAGGTCAGAAGTATGGTGGATGGTTTCTCTGCTCTGGGTTTCACTTTGTCAAAATCAAAGTGTAAGTCAGTTGGGCTCTTCTTGGGAGACTCTGGGAAGAATCTACTTCCAAGGTCATTCAGATGGTTGACAGAATCCAGATTTTTATGGTTGTAGTACTGAGGTCCCTGTTTCCTTGCTGGCTATCAGCCAGGAGTCACTCTCAGTGTCTAGGGACCACCTACATTCCCTGGCTTATGACCCCTTCACCTTCCAAACTCAGCAGTGGCGGAGTCCTTCTCTCAAATCTCTCCAACTTCTTCTGCCTCATTGCTTTTCTGGCCACCACTTCTGTGTGGATTTGAAATGGGGAAGGACAGAGGAACCAAGATTCCCAAGGCCATGCTTTTTTTGTTGAAAGTGTTTTAAAAAAGGACAGTTGTAATTTTTATTTGCATTTTATATTTTTATACATGTTGTTAGGAGTCAGCCATTTTAAGGATCTCAGATGACCTAACCAGCCTTCAGCATGTTTTCTGTCCTACTTCTGACTCTACTTATGGTGTGACCATATTTGCTGTAATCTCAAAGGAGAAAAATAAAACTTATAAAAAAGGCAAAAACAACAACAACAAAAAATCTTATTCTGAACATTCTGTAACTTTTTTGTGTGTTTATGCTTAGCTGTACTATCAAGAGTTGGTTTGTATGAAATGGTTAACAAGGCCAAAGATAAAAGCTTTCTTTTTCTCCCTTTTTTTTTTTTAAAGATTTTATTTATTTATTTGAGAGAGAATGAGAGACAGAGAGCATGAGAGGGAGGAGGGTCAGAGGGAGAAGCAGACTCCCCGCCGAGCAGGGAGCCCGATGCGGGACTCGATCCCGGGACTCCAGGATCAGGACCTGAGCCGAAGGCAGTCGCTCAACCAACTGAGCCACCCAGGCGCCCCTTCTCCCTTTTTTGATCTATGAACTTGCTGCTTATTTTTTGGCCTGCGTGATGTGTATGTGAAACAATGTTGTCTAATAATAAATTGGAGTTTTATTTTGCTGAGTTGTCCTAAAAAAGAGAGATATGGAAGGACTGATTCACTGTATGGAGTCATTTTCCAATACATGATGTTTGCTATAACCCAGTTTTACTTATTGTCCATTAGTTGCTGGTGTTCAAATTTTTACTGAAAAATGGGGGTAATTCTGGACATCATAATGATGCCTTCTCATAGAGTATTTTATTTGTTGTTGTATCCCCAGCTCCCAACTTTGCCTGGCTTTTAGTAAATGATCATAGATATTTGTTGAATTAATAAATGAATGAAGTCACTTGAAATTAAAACATTTGCTTTTGTGTCCTAATCATGCATTTCAGAACAGTTGGCATCCTAAAAAGGAAGTGTTCTTTCTACTTTAATCTTGTACAGTGTAAAGACAGAAAACCATTTGGGAAAAGCTGCCAGCCTCAATATCTCCTAGTACCAAACTGAATGCCAACTTTGAGAAGCTAAGTGAGAGGATTGATGATGCTTATGCACATACCTCTTCATGCTGAGTGCCTACCTGTAGTCAGATCACAGGAAAGCAAGGAGCACTCCTTTAGGGGGACACTTCCACACTGAAAATAATGAGGCTCAATTATTAGAAGTGTTTTTATCTCTAAAAGCAGTAGGAGATTTTTCTCAATAAGGAATCATTCTGACCTATAGCATTTGTAAACCTTCTTTAAAATATCCTAAAATTCTGGGTGGCTCAGTTGGTTAAGTGTTCAACTCTTGATTACAGCTCAGGTCTTGATCTCAGGGTCATGAGTTCAAGCCCTATGTTGTGCTCCACACTGGGCATGGAGCCTACTTAAAAAAAAATCTTAAAATTTTACTAGAATATGTGAAACCTCCCCCAACTAATTCTGGGAAGTTATAAAGTTCATGTCAAAACGGGACAATGCTAGAACAAAAGTAGGAAACCAATCTCTTTTATGATGAGGATGTCTAGAAAGAAGAATCCTGGTCTGGACCCCTCCCACACCAAGTCAGCCATCCTGGCCCTGCCTCTGTGTGTGTACCACTGTGCCTTTTCCACAGACAAGAGCCATCTATGTATAATGCAGGAGTCAGGCGGTCAGCCTCATCCACTTCACCTTGTTTGCCTCATCCACTTCACCTAACTAGGGGGCCAAGTTAATGTTTGTGTGGAGCAGAGCATGCAGGGTGAAGAGATGATAGATCTGACAATGAGGAGCACGCAGGCATTGTCCAGAAGGAGGACTGCGGAAGAAGATTTGGGACTAACTTTCAAAACAGAATTTCCTTGCTCTCTGGATGTTGGCTTCCTTGACCTTCGATGGTTAGAGGTTCCTTTCCTTGTTCAACAATGTTGATTTTGGAGAGAAAACAGAGCTCAAAAACCCACAGGTCATCCCCTGGGGAATGTTACAGGAATACAGAGGGCTGTTTCACAAACCGGCAAGGCCTCTTCTCTGCTTCTAGTTGATAGGAAGAGAGGAAGAGATGAACAATACCTTTTTAAGAAGCTCAGTTTTATCGCTTTATCTTACAGAAAGATGCCTCCAGTCAGTCTGGCTAAGGGTAATTAGCACGGGAGCGTCTTTATGATTCTAACAAGTGGAATGTTTCCCTTAATTAAGAGAGCCTTGTCTGACTTAGGGAAATGAAACACTTTCTCCGATAGGAGTGTGAGCTGGCCATAATTCCCACTGACAAAAAACTTAGAGAAATAAGGCAATTATCTGGAGTGATCAGAAATGAGTCACTTTCCTCCCTTGAGATATTCAGAAAATTGAAGCAAAAATATATTCTTTTGGGTTTTCTGTATCTAACAGATAATTGACTAATGTCTTGGCTTTGTTGAATTACTGGGAAGCAGCATGAAGTAGAAGAAAAATCTGGTCATTGTAGTCATGCAAATCAGCAAAACAAACATTTTGGATAATGCCACAAACTGGCTGTGTGATTTTCAGTGAGGTATTAAATCTCTCTGAAGTTCAGGTTCATCATCTGTAAAATAATATGGTATCTAAAATGGGAATTCTTTCTACATTGTAATGCTGTGGGTTTTTTTAAAAAGTAAAAATAGATGAAATAATATGAATAAAGCACTTAGCGTGTATAGTCAGTCACTCAATAAATAGTACTACGTAAAATACTGCTAGAAATGCTAATTTTATTTTATTTTGGGAGGGAGGGGCAGAGGGAGAGAGAGAATCTCACAACCTTGAGATCATGACCTGAGCTGAAATCAAGAATCAGACGCTTAACCAACTGAGCCACCCAGTTGCCCGTAGAAATGTTAATTTCTGGCCAATGAAGATTTGCCTGGCCTTTATACCAGGACTAAATAATTGTTAGCAAATGCCTGAATCCTAAAGTAGACTCTATCCACCTGGGCAGGTGGGAAATTTCCAGGCTAGCTTTGTGAAGCTCTTTCCTTGAGAAACAGATCCTGGATTGAATGAAGGAAAAGAAATAGGAAAGACTGCCCATGGTAAAGCAACACAGCCGTCTGAAAGTTTGGAGAGGATGGATTGAACTCTGGAAGGTGAAGTAGAAAAGACACTCGATCTTCCTGTGAAGTGGGTACCAAGGCCTACCAGAGTCCCCAGGTGTATAAATGCCACCACAGCAAAATATGTTTACAAAATATATTCCCTAGAACACTACTTTCCACAGATGTAATATATTGCCTGTGAGATATATATATATCTCACAGGCAAATAAGTTTGGAAACACTGCATGATGTAGCTCCCTTCTTAAAGAGTCTTGAAGAGCATGTTAAAGGCTCTGAGAAGTCCTTCAGAATAGCAGATGTGTGTTCACATCTGTCTAACTCAATATGTTCCCAATCTACTTGATTATGGATACTTTCCCCCCTACAACACCATTCTCTGATCTACCTCTAACAGTATGAAAAAAACTCACATGGTTATTCATTATGGACATAATTTTTAATAGCAAAATATTGGGAACAATCTAAATTAAAATGCACAGCATTTACCCTTTCCCATAATCTATGTATATATAATTAAAACTCACTGAGCCCTAGAGAGAATGACTTACCCACTAGCTAGGGGACATTCTACCAATGTATACTTGCCTTTCTTGTGTGCCGTATAAACCATTCAAATTCCAGTCTTAGCAAAATTATAAATTACCAAATATTGTGTCCCTTCAATACTGAAATCTGCCAATAAATTGCCTTCATAAGCCAAGGGTCCACTGTATAGACAAGTGTTTCTATAAACATTGGTTCTCCTCTAATGAAAATAATCCTGTTGATAAAAATAAGGAAAACATTTTGTACAAGAATAAGATTCTCCAGCCTCCTACCTACATAAACAGAAATATAAGATGTTTTCCTATCATTTTTTCCCATCTATCTTACAAGCTTTGGCATTGGCTTGGACACTCATTTTTCCTTTTGCACATAGTCATGTAAGAGTTCAAGGCAGGAGAAACTTATTGTGAGATTTGTTTTGCTGAGTGACTGATCCCAGAAGAAATTTGGATTTGCTTTTGCAAACTTCATCATAATAGTGTGTGAATTTTTCAGAACTAATCATTTTTAGAACTATTTTTATTTGGTTAGATGTTCTAAGACTATGCAACAGAGCCTTCCTGCCTTAGACCAGACTAATTACAGATAAGCAGATTCTCTCAAAATGTTGCAAATGTAAAAATTCCAAGGCAAATACGATATACTCCTCAGTTTGTGCTATTTCTGGAGATTTAACAGAACCAAAGAAAGTCCCAACAAAGCAAAGAAACAATTATGGAAGGTGGGAGAAAGAAGGAGAATTGGGACCAGATGAGATCAAACTATTTGAAGAGTGGGGGGGCGGTTCTCTTCAAAAGCTTGACAGCACACTCTTATGGTGAGACTGAGGGGAAACATCATTTTCCTATGTTGCTGGTGTGGATGGTACCACCATTATAGAGAAGAATTTGGCAATATATAGCAAAACTACACATGCATTTATTCTTTAACCAAACAATCCCACTTCTAGGAAATTGGGGTAAAGATAACTCTAACAGTATAAAAGTATATATGCACAAGTTTATACATTAGGGTATAATTTTAATAGCAAAAATACTGGGAATATTCTAAATGGACAAAATAGGAAACATAATGAATAGACAATAATACATCTTTACAATGGAGTACTGTTCAATTATGTTAATTTTAAAAACTCAAGGTGCCAAGGAGTGTATAGTATGCACCTTTAGTATAGAAGAAGGGAAATAAGATAAATATTTGTGCATTTGCTTATTTGCAAATAGGCACAAGAAGATTAAATCAGAAACTAATAAGATTGGTCATCTCCTTGTTGTTAGTGGGGATCAAGTGGAAGAGAATGAGGCTTCTTTGAGTATGTGTCTACATATGGTTTTGACTGGGAGACCATATTCATGTTTACATACTCAAAAATAAAAATAAACTAACATAAACTCAAAGAAGAAAAAAAAAAAAGAGCCAATCCAAATACCAGTGGAACATAGTACTCTGACTGTCCATGCTCAGTGGATATATTCTAAGGACAAAAGGAATTACAAAAATATCTTGGACTTTAGCTTGTAGGATTTTATTGGTAGTAACATTGATGCACTAATCCAGAAACTACTTTTTGTGTATTACAGGATTGAGTAAGTGAATAAATATATTGATGTTATAAGGAAATAAGATTATCACTGTGGGAGAAGAGAAATATAAATGTGGATTTGACAAATGAGAGAAAGACCCTGTGGTGAGGTATCCATATAAAGTCATTGTTTAAAAAAAATATATCTCCTAGTCCTATCCACTGACAGGGCCTAGACTCAGCTATATCCTAGTGGAAATAAGTGCATCTATTACACAGAACTTGATTTCTAAGTACCTTTCTCCAAATGGAACAAGGTTTCCTTGGGGAAATGACTGACTCCTGGTCTGAAGCAGGTAATGTACAAGGTGAGCCAGGAATTTCTTGCTGTGCCAGAAATAAGCAAGTGCACAAAAACTTAGGGAAACATGACAGCTTGAAGTAATCCTCACTGGTGAAATTTGAGACAATTTGAGCATTAAAAAGAATATTGAGATTAATAGATTATAATACTTTGAATAAAAAAGAATCCATAGCCCATGGAGGAAAACAGAAGGGGAAGTTCTTACTTATTGAAGAATATCAAATAATAAATAAAGAAAAAATGACAGAACTGGAGGAAAAATTGTTTTGTAAATGACAATTGTATTAATCAATACAGGCATTTTAAAGACATATGGATACACATATGAAACTTTTTGTTTTGTAAAAAGAATAAATAATACCATATGCAAAGTTTTTTTTTTTTTTAATGAGAAAACTTACTGGTCTATTGGTAGATCAGGTCAACCACATTTGAACCTGTTGATTAACACCAGGCATTTATGTGCCTCTTGATGTGATGTAACAGGAAGTATACACCATCATGTATGAAGTATTCTTGACTAAATAAATGAACCTGAATCTAGAACAAGCCTCTAAATCTAACCATCAGTAGAAAATACCATCCCGTATCCATTAAGATGATAAAACTTGGTCAGTCTGACCTTAGCAAGCTTGATGAAGATATGGAATGTTGGAAACTCTCACACCCTGCTAGTAGAAGGGCAAATTGGCTGAAACAGTTTGAATTTGACAATACTTAAGTGATGGGGGAAATCACCTTCTTTCAGGCAAGAATACTATTAATGGATGTATTATCATTGAGTAAAAATAGTTGGGGAACAAGGTATTCATACAGTCTTAAGATATCACCCTACAGGTAATTTATTAATTACCAATGAGAAAAGGTGCCCTTACAATGGAGAAATCTGACAGATACCACCTTATTCTAATGATCAAACTTAACATAACCAATAATGGATCAAATTGAATCCTGTGTCTCCTAAAATGATATGCTGGGAAGAATACAACCTCATCAATGTAGTATTCTTTCGTGTTGAGCAAACCACCTAAGGTAAAGACCCAGCTTTGTTACTTACTCTCTGGGGTTGTTGATTTTAACTTGAGGATGTTAGATTCCTTATTTTCTTGTCAGGTCAGTAATTCATTTAAGAAGATAGTTTTCGTATTTTCTTCGGTATGTTAGCTATTTTAATTTGGAGATTCATTGTATTGCCAGAAATGGAAAACAGCAGGGTTTCTTTTGAAAATATCTAACTTTACACTTATTTGTATGTGTCACTTAGATTCATACAGGCCTTTTGCCTAGTAATGTGGAAAGGGTTATAAAAAATGTTTATACCCTTTTATTCAATAATAAGACTCTTGAGAATTTATTCTAAGGAAATAATAAAATAGTAACAAAATGTTATTAGCACAAAACATAACAATTTGATTTGGAAACCAAATACTGGAAAGAACCTAAATGTCCATTAAGGAAATAATTTACTATGCAACCACTAAAATGTTTATTATGAAGATCGTGGTAATGTGGAAGATAATTCTCATATAAATTTTAAAAGCAGAACAAAAATTTATATGCATGCCAATTGCAACTTCTAGCAAAATATGTGCACTCAAAGATAAGATGATACACAAAAGGTAGTTGTTAGAATGAGGAAATATGGTTGATTTTGCTCTGTTGATTTTTTTCTTTAATACTTGATGCACCATTTTATTTTAAAATGCAAAAGAATTGATTACTTCAAGGGAAAAAGAGACTGGTTTGATTATTCTGTTCTTCCTTAGTGCTGGCAGTTTCCTCATGTGTAACATGAGGACATTAATTCCAGTTTTGATGAGATGATATTAAAGAATCTAGCTCAGTCACTGTCACATGGATGATAGTTAATAAATGGTTATCAACTTTTTTTTCTCATACCCAAGCACGGTAAGGCAAGGAGGGATCAGTGCCCGCCGGGAGGTCCAATGTGGAGGTGGCAGCACCAGCCCCTGGGAGAGAAAGGATCTTAGCAGACAGCCACATGAGAATTCAGGAGCTGATGTCTCCATCAGAAAGAACTATTTGCAGGGTGACTGGGTGGCTCAGTCATTAAACGTCTGCCTTCAGCTCAGGTCATGACCCTGGGGTCCTGGGATCGAGCCCCACATCGGGCTCCCTGCTCAGAGGGGGGCCTGCTTCTCCCTCTCCCTCTGCCTGCCTGTCTGCGGACTTGTGATCTCTCTCTCTCTTTCTCTGTCAAATAAATAAATAAAATCTTTAAAAAAAAAAAGAAAGAAAGATCTATTTGCTAATTCCTTCCCACTCAAGGTCTCCCTTTTCACTGTACTTTGCTTACCCTTCCATGAATGGAGGCAGAGGAAAGGCAGCCTGGCCTGCTCCTAGCTATTTACTGTGCTGCTTAATCTGCCTTCAGTCTTCCTTGTCCAGTCAACGGAATATAGATCTGCATTTAAGTTCCTGGTCTGCCATTTACAATGTGACTTTGGGAAAGATCCTTGTGTTCTCTGAACGTCAGTTTCTTTGTTTGTAAAATGGGAATATTAACCCATACCCTACTTGCTTCTCAAGGGTTCATAAGGTCTACAATGCAAACACAGGAAAATTGCTATTATCATTATGTTGGTAAAATTATTCTGAGAGATGATAGGACAACTGTTGGTTTAACTCCACTGGCACATTCCATGTTCAGAGAGTATGGACCTAAAAGGGTTTATCCTGAAAAATGACTTCCATCCACCAGCAATGAGTGAGAGTTCCTGTTGCTCCACATCCTCATCAGCATTTGCTATTGTCAGTTTTTGAGTATTACATTTTGACGTAATTTTTCCTAGATTTTTTTTTCAGAAAAGATAACAGATAACAAAGAAAAGATATATAATGACAGTGTTGTCTTTTATTAAAAGTCCATCAATTAATGAGATGCTCTGGCCACAATTGGTATTTTTAACTCTGATCCTCTTCTCCTCACCCCTCCACCACTCCCACTTCTGACATGCACAAGAAGGAAAAGAACTTTTCCTGTGTCACTAGCTTGCACTGGTTGTGTCCTTTTCAATCTGTAAATGAGCTGAAGCATGACTTTTGCTTTAATTAAATGAACTATTGCTCTTCACTGGTATCAAACTGCTTTAGTGCCATGTCTCCTGACCTGCACTGTAAGTTCTCAAAGAACAAAACCTATATGTATGCATGCTAGCATGACACTGTGGCACACATGGAAGCTTTTATGTATTGTTACATGAATTGATTCTTTCTGAATTAAAGATAACTTCCACAGTAACACTTCCACATCATTAATTCCTCACTTCACACCCAGGCCCTAATCTGTGAAAAGTGAATTGGATCAGCATGGGAGTTAGAGATAGATAATCACACACAACTACTATGGTTGTCTGAGAGTCTCTTATGTCATCAGTTCCTTCCCAGCCCTCTTCTTCTTGTGGACGATGTGAGTGTGGCTCAAGAGAAAATTCAGTAGGTAAGTTTTCTCAGTGCACAACTTCTCTATCACCTCTCACAGTTCACAAGTGCAATAAGACAGAACATCCAGTGCTTTGCAAATTATCTTGTATATAGTAGGCACTAAATAAAGATTTGTTGAACAAATCAGTAATGAGTCCTTACCTTTAGATAACGTGTTAGGCAGAGCAATGGACTCCCCCTTTCCAAACACCCGAACTCTAATCCCTGAATCTTATATGTTGTATTGCATGACAAGAGGGACTTTGCTGATATGATTAAGGGTACAGACCCTGAGATTGTGAGGTTATACCAGATTACCCATGTGAGCCCAAACTAATCACATGAGACATTGAAAGCAGAAAACCTTTTCTACCTAGCTTGTAAAGAGATGAGACAGAGGAAAAAGGAGAAGAGATTCAAAGTGAGAAAATAAGTATACCCACTACTACTGGCCTTGAAGATGGAGAAAGGGCTCACAAGCCAAGGAATGTGGATAGTTTTGAGAAACTGGGAAAAGTGGTCAGCTGACAAGCAAGAAAGCAGGGACCTCAAAGAACTGAATTCTTCCAACAACTCAAAAAAGCAAGGAAATGGATCTCTCCCTGGAGCCTTCAGAGAGAAATGCAGCCCTGCAACACCTTGATTCTAGCCAGGTGAGACCTGTGTCAGATTTCTGACATACAGAACTGTAAGATAATAAATTTGTGTTCTAAGCTGCTGAATTTGTGGTAACTTATTACTGCAGCAATGGAAAGCTAGTATAGAAAGAATTCAGATAGTGAGCTCTTTTCCTGAAAATTTTGTAGATATCTGGGCTTATGGCTAGACAAGCTTCTCAGAAGATTAGCTGGCTCTATAGAAAACTATTATGTCCAGACCTGCAGCCTCACTCTCTTAGGCTCACTCTAAGTCCAGTCTATCCATAGGAAAGTCAAAGCTGGACCCTGAGTGGCTAGGAAGAAAAATGGTTTTGGAAATGAGTTATGCTTCAAGCAGGAGGATAGGTGGTAGAAAACTGGCTTATTTTCTCAAAGGTCTTAGGCTGCAGTCATAGCAGCTTGATGGAACCTGTTCATAAGGAAGGATATAACAGTAATAATGGCTTAACTTCCAAGGACTCCAGAGTCCCTTAGCACTAGTTAAACAAAACCAGTTGGAAATGAGCTTAAATGAGGGACTTCCTGAACATATTCCCTATTGTTACAAAGCTGAGTTGGCTTCCTCATCTATAATTATGCCAAGCAGTCACACTACACTGTCTCTAGGGACATTAGTGATTTCTCTCAACATAATCAACTTCTTAATAGACATTTATACTAAGAGCAAAAGAGTCGATAGCTTTTCCACAAGGAGTGAAATTGGCTATGCAACTAGAAGGGAAGACTGGAAGAGGGTGATCTCTAGGAAGCCACTAAGTGGATTGCCAACTGACTCTGTGTTGTGTATTTCCTTATTTTACTTCTCAGCAGGACTTTATTTCAGAATATCAACTTGATTTGTATTAAGTCATGTCTCTGAGGCTTGGTCCAAGGATAATTTGTCCCTTGGACAAGGACGATCTGGTTTGGGGTCTGGAGTCATGTGGTTGACTCCAGGTAAGTGTAGCTGGTAACGGCAGTGAGTAATGACTCTCAAATTCTATTGAATGCCCCAAGTGCTGAGCAGGAATGAGCATGCTCTGGCCCATCTCACAAACCACTTGAAAATTTCCTTCAGAAATCTTAAATATAGACACTTAGTAACTATGTCACCAAAACACAATAATTATTAGTTAAACTCTTAGGTGATTATTTTAGGGACTGTTTTACAAATGGTTATAACTGACAGTGGATCCAAGCCAGCAGACTATGCTGTACACGCTTGATTATCCACACTGCTAAAATAAGTTGTTTTATAAATACAATAGAATTCATTTGCAGTTTTACCCAAGCCTGAAGCTAGAGCTCTGCCAAGAATAAGTCTATGTTTTCCAATCTGCTACCATATAGAGGGATTTGAATTCACTTGGCAATTTAGACATACTTATAGGTGACCAGCTAGTCTTTTTCACTTTCTTTGCTTCAATCATTAACTGTACATTTACCAACAAGCATTTACCAACTGTAAAATATCTGCTCTTAACTTGACAAAAGTACCCCAAGTTAGGACACCTTATTGTGAACACAGGTAATCATAATTTCCGGTGGATGATGATCTGTCTTCCCTTCTGTTTGAGAATAAAAAGATAAAATGGACCAACCCAAGTGATGGATTTAGCACAGGTATATAGGTGTGAGAGAGGAATCTAGGTGGCTCTCAGTGTTTGGTTTGGGTAGTAAAGGGTTATGTTAGTCCACACAGAAAATACAAGATTACTGGTGTGTAAGGGAAGATAATGAGCTCAAGTTTCAACAAGCTGAGTTTGAGGATATGAGACTTCCAGGTCAATTACTTAATAGGTAATTGGAGGCACAGTTCTGGAGCTTAGGAGAGAAGCATAACCTAAAGCTGATGTGACTATAAAATGGTAAAGACATTCTGGAAAATAGTTTGGCACTTTCTTAAACTAAACATGTTTACAATGCAACCCAGCAATTGAACTTTGAGCACTTATCCCAGAGAAATGAAAAAAAGATCTGTTGACACAGAAACTTGTGTACAAATGTTTGTAGAAACTTCATTCATAAAAAACTGGAAACTGCTCAAATGTCCTTTAGCAGATGAATGGAATGCTACTCAGAAATAAAAAGAAATGTAGTTATAAGCTACAATTTGATTTATACATGCAATAACATGGATGATCTCAAGGGAATTAATGCTGAGTGAAATAAAAAAAATTCTCAAATGCTATATATTGATTATATTTATGATACATTTTAAAATAACAAAATAATAAAAACAGAGAACAGATTAGTGGTTGCCTATGATTTGGGATGGAGAGTGGGATGAGTGTAGGTTATAACTATTAAGCAATAGCAAAAGAAACCCATGTGGTTGAAGAGTTCTGTCTCTTAACTGTGGTGGTGGTTACATGAGTTTACTCTTGTGACAAAACTGCATAAAACTACACACACACACACACACACATATGAAACTGGTGAAATCTGATAAAGCTGTGTATTGTATCAATGTCAATATCCAACTTTTAAAATTGAGCTATAGTTATACAAAATCAGTTGACTTTAAGTAAAGGAAACTACCTTCAATAATGTGGATGAACCTCATCCAATCAGTTGAAGGTCTTAAGAGCAAAAACTGTTTTTTCCCAGAAAGGAAGAAATTCTGCTTCAAGACTACAGCATCAGGTTCTGCCTGAGTTTCCAGTTCACTAGAATACATCTGTTGTACTGCAAAGAAGGAAGGAGGGAAGGAGGGAAGGAAGGAAGGAAGGGAGGGGGGAAGGAAAGAGGGAGGGAGGGAGGAAGGGTGGAAGGGAGGGAGGTGAGGAGGCAATGGAGGGAGGGAGGAAGGGAGGGAGGTAAGGGAGGGAGGGAGGAAGGGAGGGAGGGAGGGAGGAAGGGAGGAAGGAAGGAAGGAAGGAAGGAAGGAAGGAAGGAAGGAAGGAAGGAAAGTCCTAATCTTAAGGATTTTAAGGTCTTGATTTAGAATTGATGAAGGACATTGAGACTTGTTGCATATAAAGAATATAGGGAAAGAAGTCTACAAAGGCTACCAGGAATTCAAGCACACACCTACTCTGAAGAAAAAGACTTGTGGATCATCTTTTCCCTAACCTGTTGTATCACCGCCATTGTCTTCCATCCTTCTCCAAGCCACTTGCCAAACCTAAGCCTTCCCTTCACACGTCATGAGAGACTCCAAACTAGTTTCTTTATCTCCATTTCCTCCTCCATCCAAAACATTCTGCATTCCAAGTCAAGATACATTTTTCTTAAATTGAATTTGCAGCATATTACTTTTACAATTAAAGGTGTTTAATGTTTTCCCATTATCTATAGAAAAAAGGTTCTGACTCCTTAGCCTGGGCATCAAAGCTCTCCCTCATTAGACTCAACCCCACTGCATGGAACTAATTCTACCCAGCACTTGTCCACACACTGGCCCTGTGCCTCTTGCCTAAGTCTTCTC
The DNA here is from genome assembly GCF_054177405.1 of Leptonychotes weddellii. Classification (NCBI taxonomy): domain Eukaryota; kingdom Metazoa; phylum Chordata; class Mammalia; order Carnivora; family Phocidae; genus Leptonychotes; species Leptonychotes weddellii. The sequence goes on from NC_138374.1 coordinate 87,918,189, forward strand.
TGACACTGACTGTTGCCAGAGTAGTATCCTCTACTCAACTGTATCCAGTTATTCAACTGTTACTCAGCTGGTTACTTGACTATATCCAACCTCCAATGCCATGTTCTTGTCCACTCCCTACAAAACACCCCACAACTACTTCAGCCTACAGTGATTTTTTTTTTGTTAAAGATTTTATTTATTTGACAGAGAGAGATAACGAGAGCAGGAACACAAGCAGGGGGAGTGGGAGAGGGAGAAGCAGGCTTCCCGCAGAGCAGGGAGCCCGATGCGGGGCTCGATTCCAGGACACTGGGATCATGACCTGAGCTGAAGGCAGACGCTTAAAGACTGAGCCACCCAGGTGCCCCAACCCACAGTGATTTTTACCTATTCTGCACTTCAGGACATTCTTCTGACTCTTTAATTCACATTTATTCATAGATGATCTTGTGATATCCCACGCCAACTTATTTACTTTTAATTTTCATTCAGTAATCCAACCATTCAACACATTCAACAAATATTTATTAAATGCCAAGCAGAATGAGATGATTGCCTCTAAGTATGTCACAGTCATGTTTGAGATTTTATTTGCTAATTTACAAGTAGAAAAACAATTATAATGTACTAAGTTTTGTGATAGAAGAAGTGTTAGTGCACAGAACAGGAGAAACTTAATCCAGTCTGAAAGTCCAAGAAAGGTAACTTGCAAGATCACAGTGACCATCTATATATGATGATACTTGCTTTTTTTTTCTGCTTCAGTTATCTGCCCTGAAGAAAGAAAGAACCTTTATAAATGACAAATTCCATTCTCAAGTTCAAGGATATTGTCCAGTTTAAATTAATCAGATGTCTGACTTTGACTTAGAAATATGCTCATGAAATTTGGTGATTAGAGAGAACAATTCCCCAACGTGATCACTTAGGAAACATGCAGCAAAGAGCTGAGGGACCATGGGCAGAAGGGTAATGAAGTAAAAGCCGTTGGTTTGCATAGGAAACACCTTGCTTAACCTAACCTTTAAAATTGTTTTTTACTATATTAGTCACTAGGACTATTTTCTGATTGCTATGGTAATAGACTCTTTAAAGTAAGTCTTCAGGGCGCCTGGCTGGCTCAGTCAGGAGAGCATGCGACTCTTGATCTCAGGGTCATGAGTTCAAGTCCCACACTGGGCGTAGAGCTTACATACAAATAAATAAATAAATAAAACAAATTTCATCAGAAATTGTCACACCATTGTCTCAGTCAAAACCAACAGCGTTTGTCTTATTATTGACATTTATGGAAACACCCAATTCCAAGAAGACAAGGAGACCTCTGAACTTTCTAAATGTGGACTCCGAGCTTTCTGGTCTGAATGGAAGAAGTTTGGCAAAATTACCAACCATGACCACAGAGCAAATGGAGTCTCCCAGCTAAGACCTAAAAGGTAAGCGGAAATGAGGCAGGCAAAGGTGGATATAGAGGCAGAAGATCATCCAAGGACAGAGAACAATATATGCAGAGAGGTGAATAGCGACACAAGTCAAAGCCAAGAAGAGTTCAGAGGGGATCTGGGTAGTGAAAGATAAGCCTGGACAGATAAGGGAGCAATGAGCAGCTTGGAAGCCCTGGGTAGTAAGTACCTGACATTATCCTCCATGCAGTGGGGAACAGCTGAAAGGTCTTTCATCCATCCATTCAACAAACATAGATTGAGAACCTTTTACGTGCAAGGCTCCATTCCAAGCACTAAGGATACAGCAGTGAATAAGACAGCTAAAGTCCCAGACCTCACAGACCTGACATTCCAGAGAGGGAAAGATAGACAATAAATAGGTAAACATATGATTGAACAAAGTGATTTCAGGCAATGATATCTCTTTGTGAAGAAAATGCAGGTTATGGACACCAACAAGGCTGAATGTCTAGTTAGGTTGGAATGGTTAGAAAAGGTCTCTTTGAGAAGGTGAGCACATTTGAGTTCAGACCGGAAGGAAACTAGGTGTGCAAAGATGTGGGGACAGAAGTTTAGAGTGAATAGTTAAGTACAAACCCCCTAAGGTGGGAACAAGCATGGCCTGTTCAAGCAACGAAAAGAATGACAGTATGCCTGTAGTGTGTGTAGTAAGCAAAGAGGGGAAAAATGGGATATGCTGAGGTTGAGCAGAGCAGAATAATATAGTCCCCTATAGAGCAAAATAAGAGAAGTTATACAAATTTTCCATAGATTATATTCTAACAACATTTGAAAACTATTAGAGGTTTTCAGCTCGGGTGGGAGGTTTGATTTATATTTTATTATATTATATTTCATATTTTATAATATAACATATTATATTATATTTTTAAAAGATAATTATGTATAATTAATTATGAAGATGCAAGAATGAAATAAATTAGGGCCCATTTCAGTATCCCAGACCAGGACTGGATTAAGATTGTAGTAGAGGAAATAAATAAAAATGGCACATATTTAAAATCTCTTTTGGAGGCAGAGCTCATGTGATATGGATCATATGTGGGAGTAGGGAAAGGGGGAAAGTAACAGTGATCCCTATGTTTGTGCCTGAGCAACTGAATGAATGTTTGCTATGAGTCAAGATAAGGAGGTTGAGAAAGAGAATAAGAATCGCAAGCTTTGTTTTGTCAAATTTATCATGAAAGGCCTTTTAGACATGCAAGTGAGGATTTCGAGAAGCTGCTTGCATATGATCAGAGCTCAGTAGAAAGGAAAGGGCCAAAGAAAATAACTTGAGAGTCATTGGCTCATGCAGGGTATTTAAAACTGTGGGAGTAGATGAGATACTCAGAGTAGTGAAGATAAAGAGGTGATGAAGGCCTTAGAGTTCTGGGTGCATTTAGACAGTTATCAGAGCAATATGAACTGACAAAGGAGGTTGAGACTGAGCAGGCAATGAGACGGGAGAAAAACCAGGAAAGTACAGCATCATAGAAGGCAAGAGGAGAGAGGGTTTTGACAAGGCAGTCGTCAACTCCTGGGCAGTTGTATAATATAATATAAGGACAGAAAAGTACCATTGGATTGGGAAATATGAAGTGATGAGTCCATTGAGTGAAATGGTGAGACAGAAGCTCAATTGGAATAGATTAAGGAAACGATGAAAAATAAGAACATATGAACCGTAAGTAGAGACGATACAGGGGAACAAAGACATGGAGTCTTAACATATCTTCTTTGTCCATGGGAAATGTAAATGTTTTGGGATAAGGAACAGTATCTTTTTATACATCTATACTCCCAAGCATTTAGCTATGCTCATTATTCTCAGTTCTTACTGGCTGAATGACAGGATGGGTGGATGGATGGATACTTGGGATTTGCCACAAAAGAGACACTGGTAACAAAATAAATCAACATTGTAGGCAGGAGGCTTTAAGAGTTTTATTCTAACTTCCATGTCAGTAAAACATGAAAGTAAGAAACTGGAAGAAATTGGATACATTGTTTGCTTAGAATTTTAAAATGTGATCAGTATTGACATGTTTTTAGTGGAAAATCTGGTATTTCATTAATTGTGGCTAATATCTTGCAAAGTTGCTTCCTGTTCAGGATAGAAAGCTTGAAGCCCCATTTAGAAAGGTCCAAGGTTCACTGGGGTCCTTAGGATTAACCTTTTCCAAAATTCTATCAGTAACAAGAAAATTGCTAATACACTTGACTGGTCTAGATGATGGAAAAATAATTCTCAAGCAAGATTTGTTTTAAAAAGACACTTTCCATAGCAATTGAACAATAGTCCTCAGTGACTAACATGGTAAGACAAAGGATGTAAGCTGTTTCCCCCAACCTCATGCCTTGCCGTACCTTATCTCTCCACCCTTTGTTCCTGAAACTGTGAACAGCCCCTGGAGAATTGCTGTATACTTAGCAAACTTACAATGGGCAGATTTATAAGCCATAACTGAGTAATAGGAAATACCCTGAACTGAAAATGAGAGTTTTTCATTTGCAAATGGGTTCCCTTTCTCAGAGAAATTACTGGGGAAAATGTCACACAAGCAAAATTAATCTTTGGAGTCCCTCTTTGTGTGTGTGTGTCTTCTCCTTCCATAGCCACCAGAGAGGTATCATTGTCCTGGGATCTCACCTACACACACACACACACACACACACACACACACACACAATGAGTTAATAAAATAATTTACATGAAAGTACTAGTGTCCTGATGTAATTATATTTTCAAAGGAATCCCAAGAAGAGAATACTGATGCAACAGCATGCTCTCCACTCCATTTCAAATGCTTTGGACGGAGGGTTAGGAAGTATGCATGAATGGGGGTTCCTGGGTCCCCTCCAATTATACGATGTGTGCAGGCATCTCCATGCACCAGATTTTAGATCAAAGCTTGCTTGATAACCCTTCATCTATTATTTGATTACCTTCTCTGAAAAAATACCAGGGAAAACCACCCACAGCTGACTTTTGGGGGATCATGGCCCTCCTTTGACAATATTTACTTGACAAACATTTATTGAGCATGTTCTAAGTGCATCTTACTATGGACTGGAACTTAGTAAATGTTTAGCACATATTATTTCACTTAATCCTCACAAAAAAAAAAAACCCATGAGGTTAGTTTTATAATCCTCATTTTACAGATGAAGAAACTGGTGCTCAGATCCAGTTAACTAGCTGGTTCAAAGTCACATGGTTACTAAGGTACAGAACTAAGAGTCAAAGCATGGTTTCAACATGAAGCTTTTTATATCTCTCTGAGCTGCTTCTCTAGGTGAGTGAGATCTGAGTTATTCCAGCAAAGAGAAGTATGACAAAGCTAATGGAAAACAAATTCTCAAGAAAAGGGAAATGTCCAAAGTAAATAGTTTTTCTATTTATCAGAGTCTACTAGCTTAAAAATGTAATGGAAATAATTCCATAAGCTTTAACAATTAAAAAAATAGAAGATATATAGAAATAAATTCAATAAATTTGTAGGACTTGTGAAGAAATTAAAAAACATAAATAGGACCTTAAGAAAAAAAATTGGATAAGTTGGGAGATGTGCCACAATACTGGATTAGAATATTTAATATTCTAAGTGTTCCAATTCTCACCAAATGAATCTATACATTTAATATACCATCAACCAATATACCAAAGGAATTGTTTACAAATTGTCAGAATGGTTGTAAAATTTACCTGGGAAAAATAAACATATATAAATAGTGAATAACATCTCACCCCACCCTACAAAAGAATAGATTTGAAAGGAAAGTCTCGCCTGCCAGATATAAAATTACGTTATAAAGTTACACTGATTAAAACAGCTTGATACTATTGCCAAAATAGGCCAAAATAATAAAGCAGAATAGAAAATCCAGAATAAAATCCATTTATACATAAGGAATTAAAATATGATAAACAAGACATTTCAAATCATCAATAAAAGGATAGCCCTAGGTAGGGTTAGGGTAACTAACTAATCATTGGATGGGAAGGGGAAGGGTAAAATTAGATTCCTACCTCACATCCTACACTAAGATAAATTCCAGATGGATTGATTTAATTAAAAAAAAATGGAAACCACAATATGCCTGAAAAAATATTGATTATTAGTCATACAATCTTTGATGGGACATTTTTTAACATCATGACAGTTGCCATAAATGAGAAATTTTTTTGTTTTGTTTTGTGTTTTAGAGAGAGTGTACACACATGCGCACTCAAATGTTGGGGCAGGGACAGAGAGAGACAGAGAGAGAGGGAGAGAGGGAGAGAGAGAATCTTAAGTGGGCTCTATGCTGAGTGTGGAGCCCACTGGGGGGGACTCCATCTCACAACCCTGAGATCATGACCTGAGCTGAAATCAGAAGTTGGTCGCTTAACCAACTGAGCCACCCAGGCACCCTATAAAATGAGAAGTTTTTAAAATATTGATTTTTTAAAAATGAATTTATAACAAGAATTTCCACAAACAAAAGTAAAAGGCAAGCAACAAATAGAAAAAAAATTCCAGCATTTATGACCTATATATACTTGTAATATATATATATATTTGTAAATATGTATGTACATAAATATAGTTGGAAAACAATGAATAGTCCTAATAGAAAATTTACAACCAAAAAATCCAAATTATCCATATACATATGTGAAAAGTTCTTTCTCATTCTCAAGCAAAGAAATAAACACTTAAATAAAGAAATATCCTTTTTTTCCCACAAATAGGCAAAAATGTAAGAATATTGAGCTGTATTTCTGGAAAAAAATAAAATATTTCACACACAAATGTTGGGCAGGTATTTGGTACAAATTTTCTGGATGGTAATTTGTCAATATAGATCAGAAATCTTAAAAAAATTCATACACTTTGACCTAATAATTCAGCCAGCATAATTAGGAGAGTGCACAAAGGTTTATACACAAGAATATCTGTTGCGGAATTGTTTTTAATGCTGAAGATACAAATGCTTTAAAAATATGGATTGAGACTGTAAATTATGGCGCCATCATTCAATTTATATTATAAAGCCTTTTTTTAAAATTTCCAACCCCTCTTCAAAATATAGCCTGCCCTAACAACATTCTGTAAGAATGCCCTAGCACCATGAGGAGTGTAGCAATAGAGAGTTGGTGTTTCGCAGCACTTTGCTAAAACCTGAAATGGTTTTCCATAAAAGAAAATTTCTTAAGACTTTAGGATTTTCAAGAACGCTACCTTCAGCTTTCCTTAACAAATCGTCCTCACACCAATACCTTCCCCAGGATGGCTTCCCTTTCTTTTTCAATTGGGCTGTTTCTACACCTCAAGACCTTCCTCTCTGAAGCCTGCCTAACCCCCCAGACTCTAGCCTTTTCTCTGAATTCCTAGAAAATGTTTTACTCTTACTCACCATCTAGATGAAAAGGTTTTTAGTGCTTACTACCTACCCATTACAAAGTCAGGAACTATGTGTCTCACACTCTTAAATCAGATAGGGCCTGGATATAGAGTTTGGCAAAGGTCGTTGATGGGTTAATCAATGTGCAGAAATATTCAGAGCCACCAGCGACCATATATTATTTCTATCCTCATCAACAATCAAAATTGAGGAAACAGCAATTTTCTAATATAGGAAAGCACAAAGCATTGAAATATGGCATAGAAAAATCTCCCCAGCTGAAGCCAACCTCCTTTTTTCATCTTGATCCAAGTTGGCAAAATGCAAAAAGATATGCAGGGCCCATGAGTGGATATGAGTAGAAGGGGTTCTTGTGAGTGGTTGTATCTTGACCAGATCACCTTCTTAGCACAAGTGGAGGCACCATACATGTATGTTTACACTAATCTTTTACCTCAGGCAACACACACAGTGCAAGGATTCTATTAAGTGTTACCATCAAGGGTCTGTTGGCAGTTCACAGTTCACATAAGGACTTACCATTGTTATCTTACAGATGAGTCAATGGACTCTGTGTCATTGATTTCTCTTGGTCAAATCCCAAAGCCGTGTAAATCTCACTCTCTGCCTACTCTGCATCTCCACCCCTGCAGCCGATCGTGATTGCTGAAAAGCCACAAAACCTTGGTCACTGGTCTTCCTTGAAATTCATAATTATGAACTTCAAGTGGTCCCTACCCTGTCACCTACTAATCATACCATATTCCCCAAGTTCCATTCATTTGCCTATTGTCTGGATGACTGCTCAAACCATTCCCTCTCTCCTCAGACTTTCAGGGTCTTCTTCCCTACCCTCAGTCTTAACTGATGACATTGTCTGTTATTTCACTGAAAAAAAATAGAAACCATCAGATGGAGATTTCTAGAAAGTCCCACTGCTTCATCTTCCCCTGTACCATATACTTTGCATTTCCTCTTGTTACCATGGATGTACGGTCTGTCTGTGCTTCTCAGGCCAATCCTTCCACATGGCCTTGCCCACCAGAACCATTGCTCCAACAGTTTTCTTTCTTTCCTTCTCTTCCATCAAGTCCTCCATCTCAGAGGAATCAGTCTATCATCATTCAAAATATCCTACGTTTTATTTCCACCCCCCCCCCCCCCGTCCCCGCAGCTTAAGAAACCTTTCTCTAAATCCCACTTCTCCTTCCGGCTGTCACTTTATATCCCTACTCCTCAAACTAGTTGTATGTGATTTCTATCCCTCGTCACTCTTCTCTTGATTTCTTTTGAACATACTCCATCTATGCTTTCATTTCAGTCACTCCACCAAAACTACTCTTATTAACATCACCATTGACCTCCACGTTGCTAAATCCAGTGGCATTCATCTTACTTGGACAACTGACAGCATTTGACACTGTCAATCTCGCCTTCCATTCATCTGTCCATTTCCAGGACATCACACTGTCCCATCTTCCCTCTTACCTCTCTAACATATGTTTCCAGGTTCGGGCTTTTTTGCAGGTTTGGAGGTAGTATTACATTTTGCTGCATGAATGATGACAGGCAATGATCCCTTAAGACATTAAGTGGTGAGTTCCTTTATTAGGATAAATGTGATTTCCTTCCCATCACAGGGCATTTGTTTATTTCCAATGTGATTCTTCTACGTCCTTCATATTCTTGGCTCTTTCCTTTACGTCAGTTGATCTACCATGAAGGAAACTGGACAAACATTTGCACTGGTATAAACAAATATAGTTAGACTTTTGGCTTGAGTCTTTTTTTTTTTTTTTTATTTGAGAGAGAGAAAGAGAGGGAGCACCAGGGCAGAGGGAAAAGCAGGCTCCCCATTGAGCCGGGAGACCGACTCTTCAACCCTGGGGTCATGACCTGAGCTGAAGGCAGACACTTAACCGATTGAACCACTAGGCACCCTTTTGGCTTGAGTCTTAACTGGCCTCATCAAAAGACAACTATGAGGGACTGAGGAGCCCCCGGGAGTAAGTTTATTAGAATTAGCAAATATAGATACAAGACATATGGTTAAATTTGAATGTTAGATAAACAATAAATTCTTTCTTAGTATACATATGTCCAGTAAAATATTTGTATTTTATCTGACAATTCTACCTGGGACAGGACTAATCCATTTTCAAGAAAGAGCTTGATTTTGTAGTAAATCCTTAGGTGATGGGAAGAAGGTTTGTTTTCTAATTATGATGTTTTCCTCCTGGTTTTGTATCTGCCCAGATCTGTAATGAACTCATGAGAGAGTTCAGAGGAGGTGGAGGTGAATGCCTTGCTAAAGGAAAGAATAAAACTTTAAGTACATCTGAAAAAGCTTTTGCACTAATAGAATGTTATCTCCCCCCCCAAAAAAGGGGGCAGAAGGTTTTGTGTGCACTTCACATCAAAACATCTTGGAGCTGTGCCCTGTGGAAAATGTTGGTGCTTCATAAGAGATACCAGAATCAGTGGCGCCCACTGAGAGCACCGACAGTACCCACTAAGGAAAGCAGGGACTTAAAGGAAGCAGTGGTGCCCAGTAAGAGATGGCAGTTCCTGAAAGGGGCCGTGCTGCTTTATTTGATTCAGCATAAAATAACAATAAAGGGACATCATGAAGAATAGGCCAGATTTCCTTTGTTTCAACTTTGGGAATATCTCCTGAGAATTGACAGTGAAAAGAGTGCTGGGATGGTCTACACCAGGCACAACTGACTAATCTGAGGGTCAAAGACCCAGAGGTGAACAAGGCCCCAAATCACTGCATCATGTGCCTGTGTCTGTTGGCTTAAGGTGAAGGTTCATTGTTGACCACAGAATGACTTCCCTATACTCCACTGAAAATGCAACCAAGTCAAGAGAACCCCACGTAAAACATAAGATAAACAAAAAAAAAATTATTCAAACTTCCACTCATCAGCTTTTCATATATCTTAGCCTTTTGCTAACTTTAGAGCAAAATTTGACATTAGGATGGCTGTTTGAGGATTTTTATGTGCCATGGTTCAAGTTTTGTACTTTCTTATATGAGAAGCTATGTTTTTTCAAATTTGATTTCTTGCATGTTAATGTTAATGCTGAAAGAAATAATATGTAATCTGGATATTTCCACAAATCAGTGAAACCATCCATCGATATTTACCAAACTCTTATTACGGATAAAACACAGCTAATACAAGAATTTAAGACATGTAGCTCTCACTTTGAAGACATTAAAATTTCACTGGGAGAGTAATAAGCATTATTATAACAAGGGGCCACCTATCCTGCTGTGCCCCAAATAGTCTTAGTTTACACCTGATGTTGTAGAAAATTTATTAAAGCTGTTTCATCCCACTCTCAAGTGCCCCAGTTTGGGTGATAAATTATATGACCATGATGATTGTAAAGCTTTTTATTTGGAGTTACAAAGACATATTATAGAGAGGTTCAGAGGAAAGAGCCAACCTAGTGGATCAAAAGGTTAGGATAGGCTCTACAGAGGGTGGGCTTAAGGTAGACCTCAAATGAGGGGTGATAAAATCAAAGAGAAAAAAAGGAAAACAGTGTGGAGGTTCCTCAAAAAATTAAAAATAGAACTATCATACAATCTAGCAATTCCACTTCTGGGTATATATACGAAGGAAACAAAATCACTGTGTCAAAGAGATATCTGCACCACCATATTCATTGCAGCATTATTTATAATAGCTAAGATTGGAAACAACTTAAGTGTCCATCAACAGATAAATGGAAGAAAATGTGCTGTATACACACACACACACACACACACACACACACGGATACTATGCAGCCATAAAGAAGAAAGGAAATCCTACCATTGCAACATGGTTGGACCTTGAGGGCATTATGCTAAGTGAAATGTTAGACAGGAAAAGAAAGTACTGTATGATCTCACATGTGGAATAAAAAAAAAAACTCACAGAAAAAGGGATCAGATTTGTAGTTTTCAGAAGCAGGGCATAGGGATTGAGAGAATTGGATGAAGAGGGTCAAAAAGTACAAACTTCCAGTTATAAGATAAATAAGTACTGGGGATGTAATAATGTACAACATGATGACTATAGTTAATTCTGATATATGGTATATTTAAAAGTTGCTAAGAGAGTAAATCCTCAAAATTCTCATCGCAAGAAAAACTATACTTTTTTTCCTTTCTTTTTTTGTATCTATATGAGATGATGAATGTTAACTAAACTTGTGACAATCATTTTGCAAAGTATGTGAGTCAAGTCTGTGCTACACACCTTAAACTTATGCAGTGCTGTATGTCAGTTATGTCTCATTAAAACTGAAATAAAAGATTAACGAGAGAGAGAGAGGAAGTGCAGGTGGTTCATAATGGGGTGAGTAACTTTCGATAATGAAAGATTGCTTTGGGTGGAATAGTTATAACCACGTTGTAGAGACAGGATAGAAATAGTAGTTTTGGCTACATTAGAAGAGTCTTGAATGCAGACTAAGTGATGAGAACTATATCCTTGAGATAATAGAGATACTAAAATTTTTTAGGTAAAAGAGTTAAAAGACACTGGTCCTTTTCTCAGGCACTTAGACCTTTCTCTAGAAGTCTGTTGGAGCAGGCTGCACTTGGAATAATCAGTGGTACCAGAACAAGTCATTCTTAAAATTTCTCCTGGGAAGTCTTCCATAGTGACCCCACTTTTATCCTTCTTTATGAAGACTTCATGTAGACATGGTCCTTATGGTCCGGAGGTAAGGTAAATAAAGACAGAGACAGTTATGAGTGGAGTATTCAGAGATGGTACGAACCTCCTGGTGCACCTTATGCCATGGAGATAAGTCAAGAATTAATTTCTTCTTATGTTTTAGATAAAAAATGAGTACAAGTGTATGGTCTAATGTTTTCTTCCTGCATGACAGTTTGGTGTCTTATATTCCCACTTCGGAGATCATGGTCTTTGAGAATGGGAAGCTATGAAAGATTTTAACGAAGGAAGAGATGAGATGAAATTGGTGTGCTATGAAAACTGTTACGTGCGGGTATGGGTTGGACGGATTAACATTGGTTGAATTTGCATTGGGTGAATTGGGGATCCTTGATTAGAGAGACATAAACAAAGGAAACAATTAACTAAATAATGGCAGTGGCAGCACTAGAAATATTTGTTTTAGTAACAAATATGAGAAGAAAGAGGAAACAGGAATCAAGAGCAGTTTTAAATAAGACGACTGTCACAGATTCATAGGAAACTTTAACATACAAATTACATTTAAAACTCATAACTTGGGGCGCCTGGGTGGCTCAGTCGTTACGCGTCTGCCTTCGGCTCTGGTCATGGTCCCGGGGTCCTGGGATCGAGCCCCACATCGGGCTCCCTGCTCGGCGGGAGGCCTGCTTCTCCCTCTCCCACTCCCCCTGCTTGTGTTCCCTCTCTCGCTGTGTCTCTCTCTGTCAAACAAATAAAATCTTTAAAAAAAACAAAACAAAAAAAAACAAACAAAAAAAACCTCATAACTCAGTGGGGATAAACAGAACAAATATCCAGATTTGATTGAAAAGGAAACTATAAGAGCGATCCTAGTCATTTGATGAAGGGCATGCTCACAGTTAATGAGGGCATGAGTCAGGTCTAGGACTCCAGCTTGTCTGACTCCACAGATTGATTATTACGTGTGGTAAGTGAAATCCAAGGGTTTATGCTTAGAGGTCTGTTACTGGTTTAACAGGTAGGAAGGGTAGCCTTTTCCTTAAATCTTGGGGGTAGCTTTTTAAAAGACTGAACTCACTCTTTAAAAAATTCATTCTCAGTCATACAATTTAAAATTAAAGTACTAAACTGAAAGGTTATTTTAAAAGAATGCCATTTTTAAAAAAATGCCCATAGAACATATAATTTAGATTGGTAAGATGAAGTTTCAAAGAAATTTAATTGGTGGCAAATTTTAACAGGGAAAATATTGACGTTAGAAGCTTTTATCAGTCTCTGAGCCAGCTTCACATCTAATGGGTCATGTAGCTCCATGATCTGAGCTCTGCTTCTAAGGGTACCATCCAGAGTCCAGTAGCATCAGCATCACCTGAGGCTCGTTAGAAATGGCGACTCTCCTCCTGCCCCAGCACATAGAAATGTGCTTGGCAGAGAGTAAGATACTAAGTTCACTTCCAACCCCACTCTTCTATCAATCTGATGAAAATCTACTTATATTTGAGTCTGAGGTCAAGTGTTATCTCACTGGCCCAAGGGAATTTCTCCCCTCTGCTAGCTCTGTCTCAACGTTGACTGCCATTTTTGCATTCTCCTGTTGCATGTGAATTGTTTGCTTGCATATGTATGTAAGGGAACTAGTAATTTCCCCTAATAAAACAAAACCCCTGGCCTTTAGGATTGGCAATGGGGGGAAAGACTCTAACTAGAGAGAGAAGGGGAGTATCCCCTTAACATTTCCCTTATGAGATGTAAACTTTTGGGAGTGCTGGAATTTTAAACCAGATGGGACAATAGGCATAACCCAGGACTGTCTCAGGCATACTGGTATGTATGGTCATTCTAGGTATAAAGCTCAGCAGTGTCGTGCCATAAACCAAAACTGACTAGGATGAAACGCTACGGTCACCGCAAGGTCTTTTGGGCTGGCCTTCAATGCTTCTCATTGGCTTCTTATCTTAGTCACACAACCCTGTCCCTTGATTAGTTCCTCTCTGCCATGAGTCACTAGCAATTTCTCCTCTAGTCATTTGTTTAAAAGTTCAACTACTGTGCAAATTCCAGGCTACTCTTGACTCCCTGGTTGTCTGGTCTTTTTCCTTGGGTTCCGCCATTTTGCCTTTCCCAGAACTCTTTCTTCTGCTCTAAATTTTAATTGATATAACTCCTTGTTTGTCTCACTATCATTCTTCATTTCTCTCTTCTCTTTCCTACCTTCCCTGGCTTTGTATATTTGCTTGCTTGCTCTCATGCATTTCTCTTCTTCTGAGGCTCGGGTCCAAAACTATCAGTTACCTATTGTTCTGTTTCCTGTTAGTTAATCTCATAAATTAAATTTGACGAAGTCCCTTGACTAGCAAAGGAAATGCATAAGTCACAGTAAAAGGGGTACACAAATGTCAAATATATCTGAGGATCTGTCTATTCATCACATCACTTCTATAAAGATCCAGGAGAAATGGGGTATAACTAGAAGTGTGTTCAGTTACTGCACAACACAACAGTAAACTTTTCTTACAAGAGTATATTTCTTTAACAGAAATTTCTAAAGACACAAATTGTTTTCTCAATACGAAGTAAGTACTTGCTGAATTCTTGTTGGAATGAGAACACACTTGGGCTTTAGAGTAAGACAGAATTCTATGTGATTTGCAAGTGTTGAAGAAAATTCAACTAAAGGGGCTGGCACCTGGGAGGGGCTCAATTCTTCCTATTACTAAAATATTTCCAGGGCTTCTGGATGGCTCAGTTGGTTAAGCATCTGCCTTTGACTCAGGTCATGATCCCAAGGTCCTGGGATGGAGCCCCACATCAGGTGCTCAGCGGGGAGCCTGCTTCTTCCTCTGCTCCTGCCCCACCCCCTGCTCATGCTCCCTTTCCTTCTCTCTCACAAAAATAAATAAATAAAATCTCTAAGAAAGAAGAAAAAAAAAAGATAAAATATTTCCAAGAGACAGAAACCTTTGCGTGCATGTTTACATATCACCATTCAGGATGTCTCTTTAGATCAATCATGGGTAAAAATAATTTATATTCAGGCTCTGACATTTGGTTTTGTCACTTATTTTTAAGCAATTGAGTAAAATGTCTATATGGTAATAATGGATGATAGTAAACTAAAATTCATAGAGACATAAAAATCTCTAATGATTTTCACTCTAAGTTTATCTCTCTTTATGCTAAACTAACAGGACTATAGGAGACAGGGAAGAAGCATTTCTGAAGTATTTTGTTGGGAGGTCACAGAATAAGCCTTTTTCCCACTGTGGAAAAATGAAAAACAGTCACAAAGTGAAGAGTGTGGTGGCTTAATGTTAAAACACAGGTTTGAACACAATTTCCTGTTAAAGGAACTAAAATTGAGAGCATTAGAAACATCTGTGCCATTCTTCCTAGAAAATGTTTTTCTGAGGTAGTTTCCTTAGAACAGGGAATCTGTTCTGGTTCTTATTGTAAAAATCCTGGAGAAACTTGAAAACAGCAATGGAAACAGGAAACAGTTCAATTTGTGGAAAGCTCTGAAAAGAAAAGCAAATCACTGAAAATGCAGCTCCCTCTGAAGATTCTTAAAACACAGAGGCCAGATAATAGAAAAGCTGGCATAGAGATGGATTAATGAGAATGTGGTGTGCCACTGACCAACTGGGTGTGTTTTGAGTTTGTAGGCTTTATTCTATCTTTTCATACAAATTCTCCCCTAAAAAATGTCCCCCAAACAGTCTTTTTCATGTTATTTAAGACAAGTTTCAGAATCAAGTTCATAGAAATCCACCAGAAGTTATTTAGCCTAGACTAGCAGAGAGAGACCTAGAAGAATTTTGAGTTCTAGAGCACTGTAGACACCAATAAAGAATTTGAATGAGCCGAGACCTTTCCTGCCTCATATTTCCATGAACAGAGCAAGGCTGATAATTTTTTTATATATATCTCTTTGACGAAATAAATTTCTCAGAGTGGCTGAGTTTATTGTCAGTTCCTGAGGCACATTGACTCGTCCTTTGTAGCCTCAGATTGGGAGATGGTTGAATGAAGGATGTCTGTTACACCAGGAACAGGAGTCGAACCTTGTTGGTGGTAGGGGGGCTTGTTGGAGATGACAGAGTGGGCTGAGGAAATTGCTAGAGCTACACGCGTCCTATATGGCTAGCTGGATATGGTAAGAGGTTTCCAGAATTGTGTTGCTGCTGCTGGACAGCCCAAGAACCTCTGAGACTCCTGGCAGACAATAGGAACAGGCTTCAGTGTCCCCTTGATCACTGACACCGCAGTGTCCAGTGTCCAGGGGTTGGTCACATGGGGATACTTGCCTCTGTAGCTCTAGCCCCCAATTCAAACGTTTCCCTCGAGTTCACATGCTGTGTGATAAGATGATGAAGACCTTGTTCCATCTCACCTTGCAGGTTGGCCCCCAGCAGAGAGGCTGTAAGTCACCATCTCTTCCAGTGTCCACTCTCTGCATTTGGTGGGTGTCACATCGGTCTCTTGATGCTCCTCAGTTTATTGTCCCTTTTCCTATATCTCATCAGTTGGAAAGTTGTGGAAGTTTGTAGGACTAAACCACTGGGCTACTAAGAAGAGCTGAGGAGGCAAACGGAGCTGAAAACAGCCCTGTTCCACTTGCCCCATCATGCTCCCTAACATGGAGCTGAATCTGCCTGAAGGACGGAGCTTCTTTTTCTTTGCACGAATGCACTGCACAGTTCAGCAGCAGCATGGCTGAGGCATTTGGGGTTCCTTGAGACTGAGTACCTCTGATTCTACTGCAAAGGCCTAAGATATGTATTCCTGAAGGCAAGCCTTCCCGGCTTGTTTCATTCCTTCAGTGGACACCATGGAAAAGGATAGCTACAGCATCCTTTTCATCACCTTTTTGGAGATCATAAATTTATTGGCCACTTATCCTGCTCTGGGAGGGGTAAAATACCCCGCTGTCTTTAGTAATAGCTGGGTCACCAAGCTGTTTGTTATTATTATAATTTTTACATAGTTTCTTTCAAATGGGGTATTAATCTTTCTGAAAAAGCACAACCGTTGACAACCTCTATAAATGATGGACCTACTTTTTTTTTTTTTTTTAGACTTATTCATCCAACCCAGAGAGAGAGAGAGCAGGAGTGGGGGTGGGAAGAGGCAGAAAGAGAGGGAGAGAGAAACCCAAGCAGATTCCTCACCAAGTGTGGAGCCCCAGGCAAGGTCCAGGTGGGGCCCACACAGTCCAATGCAGGGCTGACTCCACAACCCTGAGATCACCACCCTGAGATCTCGACCGCAGCGTAAACTAAGAGTCTGGTGCCCTACTGACTGCGCCGCCCATGCGCCCCGATGATGGGCCTACGTTTAAAGGTTGTCTGA
>NC_138374.1:87935140-87945752 GCF_054177405.1 Leptonychotes weddellii
TTCTTTTTTTTTTCTTAACATATATTGCATTATTTGTTTCAGAGGTACAGATCTGAGATTCAACAGTCTTGCACAATTCACAGCGCTTACCAGAGCACATACCCTCCCCAGTGTCTATCACCCAGTCACCCCATCCCTCCCACCCCACCCCCCACTCCAACAACACTCAGTTTGTTTCCTGCGATTAAGAATTCCTCATTATGATGGTGCTTTTAAATGTGCACTTTTACCCAAAGAAAAGCCTTAACATCAGCAAGCATAAAGCCACCACATCACAGTATCCGAAGTTCTGGAGATTCTGGCTGAGGTGGAGGAAAAGAATGAAGTCCATGGTGTCACAGAGATTCCTCGCTATCCGTCTTTTTCTAATAGTTATTTATTAAGCACCTGAGTGAAACACCATGGAGGGTACTGAGAAGTGAAGACATATTTTCTCCTCTCAAAAAGTGCATTCTCTAGCTGAACAGCTCATCCCCTCCCCTGAAATCACTACAGCACCTGCATCATTTAACACAGGGCAGTGTGTCCACTCCCGGTCAGCGTGGAGGCATTTCCCATCCTTTCCAGATTCGGAGCATCGGGCTGAAAGACATCTGTGAAGCAGTGGAACTGGACCTAATCATCCAGGCACATCTGAGAAATGGGCAATTTAGAGGCAGACACAGAACATATGGAACTGATATTTTAGAAACAAATTTACAAGATGCATACTTCTTCATCCTTAAAGATCTGCAATGCCAAAGCATCCAAAAAGAGCAGCTTAGAAACTGTGAGGAGGGGGGTGAAGGGAGAAAACGGAGGTTGGAGCTGGGTGCGAGGTCTGGAATTCACTTGTTTCTCCAAGTTTTGAACCGGGATTTGTAACCTGTAAAGGCACAAACCCCGTTTTTAACAAAAAAGAGCAAGGCCTCCTATTTGAGCAAACAGGATGACTAAATATTATGAGAATTCTTGGAAATACTAACTTCCATTTATACAAAGGAACCATCTGGAAGCAACCATGATAAGTGCTCAGTATTAACTATTTTTCCTTAAGAAATCTATTAGGGAGATACTATTACAAGGCTTGTTTTACAGGTGGGGAAACAATTTTAACCCAAGGTATTGGACTCCAAATCTCATTGTTTTAACTTATATGCCTCTTTAAATGATTAAGGTAAACTCTTTACACAAGAAAACTTATTATGCATCCTTCTCCTGGATTTGTCGCCGTAATTTGTATCTTAAGTCTTTTGTGTTGTGGTCTTTGCAGTAATGGTACCCTAGGTACAAGTGTCCAACTACTACATGTCTTCTCTGTTGCTACACCTGTGCATTGACCTGATGAGATAAAAATTATTTATGACTTTCTTCATTATAGTTTTATATACATATATATGATATACATGATTACATATACATGAGGAATTTATATACATTATAATTTTTTAAAAGATTTTATTTATTTGAGAGAAAGAGAGAGAGAAAGCACACACGAGTTGGGGAAGGGGCAGAGGGAGATGGAAAGTCCCCACTGAGCAGGGAGCCCAACACAGGGCTTGAGGCTCCCAGGACCCTGAAATCATGACCTGAGCCAAAATCAGAGGCTTAACCAACTGAGCCACCCAGGCACCCCCAATATAATTTTTGATGATATGTGTAAGAAGTTTCTTTAACTATGACATCCATTTCACAATAATCAAAGGGTACTAAGAAATATTTGTGATGCAGGGCGCCTGGGTGGCTCAGTCGGTTAAGCATCTGCCTGCCTTCGGCTCAGGTCATGATCCCAGGGTCCTGGGATTGAGTCCCGCATCAGACTCCTTGCTCAGTGGGGAGTCTGCTTCTCCCTTTCCTTCTGCCCCTCTCCCCTGCTCGTGCTCTCTCTCTCTTGCTCTCTCTCTCAAATGAATAAATAAAATCTTTTTTTTTTTTTTAGGAAATATTTGTGATGAAAAACAGGCATTGGTAAGGTTAAGCCCACTGGGCTGGTGGAAAGAGAAAAGCTTTTAAAAAGACTTCTGTTCAGATTCTGGTTCTAGGGGAGGATGTGACTGGGATCAAATCACCCACTTCCTCCAGTCTCAACTTCTTTATCTATAAAATGCAGATAGCAATTATAACCTAATTGAGGGCCATTATGAATATGAAGTGTTAGCCTATGTAAAGCTCTTCTGCCCAGCATACAGTAAATGCTGAAAACTGTTAGCTATTATAATCTTATTAAGCGGGGATGATATATACTTCACAAGGTCCTATTAAGCAAGATGCTATATAAAAAGTGCCAACCTGATGTCCAGTAAATAGCACATTTCATTGAGTCCAAGTTGTACCATTATTTTAGGTACCTCCAAGAAAGAAAAAAAAAAAATACTTCCAATTATGCTATAGCTGTAGATAGGAAGGCAGATCCCAACTTCTGGTATGTCAAATGTGAACATTTTCACACTAGAATCAAAACCTTTTCCTCTCCTCTTTCCTATTTAACTAGTAAGGAGTCTATCCTCCCCAGAATTTGAGATTTTCCTTTGCTATTCTTTTTCCCTAGGGTCTCCTACTTCCTTGGCTACAAGGGGTTAACCATAAGTACTATAAGTTTTTTTTTTTTTAACACTATTCAATAACAAAAAGAGAAAAAAGGAACAAACTATTGATGCATGCAATGACGTGGATGAATCTATAGATTATGTTGACTGAAATAAAGCCAATTCCAAAGGTGACATACTGTGCGGTTCTGTTTGTATGACATTCTTTATTTTTCTTTATTTTTTTAAAGGATGTTTTAAAGATTTATTTTAGAGAAAGAGCAAGAGAGGAGAGAGCGGGGTGGGAGGGGTAGGGGGGAGAGGGAGAGAGAGTCTTAAGCAGACTCTGCATGGAGCGGAACCTGACGGGGGCTTGATCTCACCACCTTGAGACCACAACCCTGAAATCATGACCTGAGCTGAAACCAAGAGTTGGATGCTTAACCGACTGTGCCACCCAAGCGCCTGTATATGACATACTTTAAATGACAAGTTATAGAGATGAACAGGTCAGTAGTTTCTGGGGTTAGGAGAGGAAGGAACCAGAGAAGAAAGTGGGTGTAGCCAAAAAAAAAAAAAAAAAAGGACAACAGAAGGAGCCTCTGTCGTGATGATACTCTTTTATATCTTGACAATATCAATGTCAATTTTCTAGTTGTGATATTGTACGATAGTTTTGCAAGATGTCAGCATTGGGAGAAAACAGGTGAAGTTTCTACAAAATCTCTTTGTATTATTTTTCACATACATTTCTTACATATGAATTCATAGTTATCAAAATTAAAAAATTTAGGGGCATGTGGGTGGCTCAGTCCATTAAGCATCTGCCTTCAGCTCAGGACATGATCTCAGGGTCCTGGGATGGAGCCCACATCGGGCTCCCTGCTCAGCGGGGGAGTCTGCTTCTCTCTCTCACTCTCTCTCAAATAAGTAAATAAAATCTTTTAAAAAAAATTAAAAAGTTTAATTTTTAAAATCTGGCTTCAACACTGCGATACAGAGATCCAAAGGCCTAATTCTAAGTTCAATATATTTCAACACTTGGCTTTTGTGCTTTTTAAGGTTGTAAAAGATACTTTGCAAGTTGAATGGGTGCCCACAGAGTGGTTACCATGACAAAGACAAGAGATAACAAATGTTGGTACCTGTGGGTCAGTGAGGGTTTGTTAGGGATCCTATTGAATCTGCAGATCAGTGTGGGGAATTAACAATACTAAGTCTCCCAACCCCTGAACACAGTGTCTTTTCGCCTAGTTAGATCTTGTGTAATTTCCTTAAAAGCTGTTTCATTTCTGTAAGGTCACTAGTAATACCCCCTCTTTCATTACCGATTTTAATAATCTGAGACCTCTTTTTCTTGATCAGTCTAGCTGAGGATTTGGCAAATGTGTTGATTTTTTCAAAGACCCCACTTTTGGTTTTGTTGAGTTTTTTCTATTCTTCTATTCTCTATTTCATGATCTTTGCTTTAATCTTTATTTCCTTCTTTCTGCCTCTGTTGGGTTTAGTTTGCTCGTCTTTTTCTGGTGTCTTAAGGTGAAAATTTAGGTTATCGATTGGTGATTTTTTTAGTGTTTATTTTTTTATTGGATTTTCTGGGTAACTTTTATACTATCATGATTCCCCTTTATTTCTCCCATCTCAGGGTGAATTCAGTTGCTCAGAATTCTTATTCTTATATGAGATAAATGAATATAAAAATAAAACAAAAAGCTTCTTCCTAGTTACCTAAGGTCTTCAGTCTAGTATTTAGGTTCGTACCATTTAGTGATGCATATGTATGCCCTTAGAATTAATGGCATGATCATCTGACTAGGCACTTCATATAAACAGAAGACTGAGAAGAAATTCAAACTTGAAATAAGAAGTGTCAGGGTGCCTGGGTGGCTCAGTCAGTTAAGCGTCTGCCTTCGGCTCAGGTCATGATCCCAGGGTCCTGGGATGAGCCCCACCACCGGGCTTCCTGCTGAGCAGGGAGCCTGCTTCTCCCTCTCCCTCTGCCGCTCCCCGTTTGTGCGCTCTCTGTCAAGTAAATAAATAAAATCTTAAAAAAAAAAATCGTAAAAAAAAGAAATAGAAAGTGTCAAGTTTCCCTGAGAAAAAATTTATTTAATGTCAAAGGTGGTAGAAAGGCCAAATAGAATAAAGGTAGAGAGCAGAAAACGTTCCCACAAAATAATCTCCTAGATCTCATCAAGTGCTCAGAATACTATTTATCTAGCTCCCCTAGCAAGTACATGTTATTAATATAGCTGGGATATTATTTGGATAAACAAACATCATAATTAAAAAAATAATAATAGCAAAGCAGAAATCAAACATTCAAAAGTTTTTGGTTATTCTTTTTATTTCACTTAGGACACTCAGTGGACAATAACTCAGTTACTTAAAAGCCATTTCAATTAGGAATCTCTTTAGTCCTTCATCAATTATTTCGAGTGTTCTAGTCTCAAATACGTTCCTTTCTTCCACAAACTTTTGAAAGAGATGAATACCTCCACCTACACCAAAATAATGTGCTTTGCTGGCTAAGAGCACCCGTCCATTCTTATCTAACAATCTAAGGAATGTCTGGTGCAAAGTATCGTAATAATCTGGATTGTAAATGGTTTCTGAGGTGAGAATGAGATCATATTTTTCAAAGAACTTTTCACTACTTAGTACAAGCTTGCAAAACTCAGACCACTCCCCTGAAAAGAACCGGCACTTACATAATTCTTGTGTTATTTTTGATTTCCTGCATCTTTTCACATCGGGTTCATTTACGTCATTTCCTTCACCTTCCAAAGTTGAGTTAGCCACTACATTAGGTAAGGTTACTTCATCAATCACCATACTGTTATAATCTTGAAAATGAATTTCTTTGGCCCCTCCCTTGAATGCAACTATCCCCAGCAACCCTGATCCACAGCCAAGATCCAACACTTTTTTCCCAGCAAATTTCACGTTGGCCTTTGTGAAATAAGCCAGCAGGTCAAAGGTACATTCCCAGATTTTTAAGCCTCCTTCATAAACACCAGTAATCAGATCAGAGTGAGAAGAAATGCTTTGTGAAACTATATTTTCTCCAGGGAAGTTCTCTTTAAACAAGATGGTTTTCACTATTGATACATTAACATGTTGGGGACCTGATAATGTTTCTACGACTTTGTTTTCTAACACTTTCTTTAAATCTTTAGGCATAGGATGCTCTTTGGCAACACTCATGCAGGGATGTTTTTCATGTGGCTCCAAGTTATTTGAGCTATTTGCTGCACTGAGTGAGCGGTCGGTGTCTTGCGAGGCAGCTGCATTTCCCACTGGCTTATGTTCCGACAAATGATCCTGAGGCCAGTCAAACTGTTCTGTAGAACATTTTCTGTCCCTATGTTTACCTTTTTTACTTTCTGAGACTGAAGGCCCTTTGGAGGAATCTAGGGCCAAAGCTCCATCTCCAAGCGGTGTTGATTCATTTTCCAGATGGTTTTCTATAGTAAAATTAAATTGAAAAGTCATCCTCTCATTAAAGGCACACAATCCTTAAATTCAAAGGAAAATTCTTCAACTTCTGGATAGAACTGATGACACACATAAACCTACTTCAATTATTCAGTTAGTTTTGTTGAGGATTAATTTTTCTTTACAATATTTAGAGATGTTTCCAAATGCCTTTTTAGAGGTCTTCGCTCTTCTTTCAAATTAGCTCTGGAGAAAAAAAAGAAAATTGTTATTAAAAAGTAAAATGAGGGGCACCTGGCTGGTTCAGTTGCTACAGCATGCGACTCTTGATCTTGGAGTCCTGAGTTCAAGCCCCACATTGAGCATAGAGCTTACTTAAAAATAAATAAATGAAATAAAAAAATTTTTTTAAAAAGGTAAAATGATATATTTCACTAAAATGTAACATTAAATAGCACCCCTCCCCCCTTCCGCTATACAGCTACTTTTTCTGTAAAAGCTGTGAAGGGAGAGGGATAGAAAGAGAAACATATACACACACCCTTCAGGGTTCAAGAAATGGAGAAGAGAATAAACTGTAAAAACAAACAAAAGGACAACAGAACAACTACTCGAAAAAACATAAAGTTCAAAATTGCCAGGCAGGAAAAGACAAGCCTGACTTAAGTCTTTCACCTATCATGATCTTGCCCAAACATACCTACCTCCTAAAACTGCCAGAATCTCTTCACTTCAGTCTGTTACTGTAACAGGCCTTCAAGATTTTATTTTGGTAAATGACAATCCCTTTAAAAACAAGCACGGGTATGGTGTGTGTAATTCATCCAAATGACCTTAGCTACAAACATTTAGCAAAGACCAGCAGCCCCAAGGGTATGGGAGTAGGAGAATTTTGGAGTAATTAGTAAAGATTAATTTGGTTTTAGAGAAACAAAATAAGGGCACTGACTGGAGAGTCCCCTAGAAAGTAGAAGCAACTTCACCAAAACTCTTCACAGTATTTATCGTGTTAGATAACTTTATATACCATTTGCTTCAATTTGCACAACTCTGGCAGGCGGGGTCTATTTCCATTACACGAGACGTACAAAGTCGGGTCGCATAGTGAAGTGGGTAGAAAGGTGCCTGTTTCTATCTACCCAACCGCGCCCTGGGCCTTGGATTCATTTCTGGCTGCAAGTCCCAGGTCAACCGTGACCCCAGATGCTCAATCTCAAAGCCCCATGTAACAGACGGTAGCATATCTGGGGTCTTCCGCCTTCACCTCCCCAAAGCGTCTCACTGCAACCGTTTCCAGTGATCCAGACCTGAGAATGCTCGCAGCCCGGGAAGGTCCCAGCGCCCGGCCCTGAGAAACCACGCGCCACGCCGGACCCTCGGAATGGAAAGCGCGCACCTGTGAGTCGAGTCCTCCGCGGGCCAGACAAGCCCGGCTCCCTTCCCAGCCGCGCGCGGCTCGAGCTCACGAGGAACGCAGTCCGCTTCCTCTCTATGGTACTGGTGCCCGCGGAGAGCTCGCAAGGCCTGCCGGGAGGGCGGGAGTTTCCGGTCGTGGCGGTGGCGGGACTGGTTTGAAGCTGCACTGGTTGGCGAAACATGTCTCAGGAAAGCGCGGCCCCGGCGAGCGCTGTTCCTCTGGAAGAATTAAGTAGCTGGCCGGAGGAGCTGTGCCGCCGGGAACTGCCGTCTGTCCTGCCCCGGCTCCTTATATCCTTCATTGTCACCTCCCCCCACAGAGGGCCGTGGGGCAGGTCTCCCAACTTTTCTCCGGTCTCGTCACACTCGCCGCCGGGCCGTGTAGTGTTCCTGAGGCCTGAACCTTCTCCTTTCCTCGCTGATGGGCGGGATGAGTAAGCGAGGGAGACGAGGGCGAGCGGGGACCATGGCTGCCCAGACCGAAGGCATGCCTCCCTTTGGCACTGGAAGGGTTCGCACTGGTGTTCCGCCCTGATTTTGGCAGTGGATGTGGCATTTTCTTCCATTCCTTTGTGCCTTTGAGTTTTTCTGTACTCATCACGTGCAATTAAGTGTAAATACCTTTGCTTGGGATAGCGGGGAGGCAAGCACTCAGACCTGACCTGTGAGGTGAGCTCTGACTCCTAATAGCTGGATGAGGTAAAGAGATGTACTCTGAGCTCTTAACCTCTAGGACGGAGGGTGAGTATGGATACCTTTCTCAGTATTACGGGAATTAAAGGACGTAGGTTTGCCATGGTGCCAAGTATGTAAAAGATGTCCAGTAAATAAAAATGTTCTTCCTCTTCTCGGACCTCTTTCCATTGTTGTTGGTTACAAGGAGTTGCTTCCTTTTGTAATTGGCTGTCACCTGCTGAGTTTGAGTTACTTAATGCCTCCGTTGTCCAAGTGCATACTGTTTTTATTGTTGTAAATGTGCCTGGAACCCAGCCCTCCATGTTAAAAGGTAATTATTTCTTTAACACCTTTGAGCTCACCTTCAACATAAAGCCACACTTAAAAGAAAAAAATGACCTTCACTTTAGAGAGTCTCAAATAATTTTTTACATCTAAAGGCAAATATACATATTACCGTTATGTAGAAGTTTCTTGCATAGGCATTGGCAAAATCCCACTTAGGTTCCAAAGGCTTTTCTTAGTCATTGTGCAGATTCGGAATCGCTGTCCTCAAGGATTTTGATTTGGAAAACACATAGCATCCTTACTCCAAAACCTTTACTGGGCACATAATACATACCAGGCAGGGTGTTAGGCTTTGGGGGAACAAAGATAAGGAACATGGTTCCTCTTTTCCCCCCTCAAGCTTATGGGGAGCTTCAGTAATTGAAAGTCAACATTCCCACTTGGTTTTGCATCTCAGACTTAACATTCAAAAGAAACTAAAGCTGTTCTTCCCCCAGTTTTCAACACTTTTCAACAGATGAAAGATAAGTTTTTAATAAATTTATAGTCACATCACCCAAGCATTATTTTTATATTTTGCCTTTTACATACTCTTTTCCAGTCTTTACCTGCATGTCTACATAATCATAAATTAGGTTTAATTTTGGAAGGGGCTAGAATTTTTTTGACCTTTGCTGAAATTTTTCTGTAAGACAAATTCAACCCTATTGAGCTAAATAAAATGAGTTAATGACTATACCTCATTTTGATTGCTGCTGTAAAATTAATATATGCAAAGTAATGTCAGAAGAAGAATCAATTCTTGTATTACTGTGATGGAGTTATAGTTTGTTCATTTTTCTTGCTGACACATTCTTTAATACTTATTTTACAATAAGAAATTTCTTTTTTTTTTTTTACAATAAGAAATTTCTAACAACTCTTGGTGGTATACAAGTGTACAGTTTATAATGTGATTACTGCTAACTTTTGTAATGGACGTAGGATAATTTATTGTCACATTTATAAGTGTCTACTATGTGCAGAAGAATTTCAGTCTGATAAGCTTCATAAGAGGCGCACAATGTGAAAAGAAGATAGAAAGTGTTGAGTGACTTAATACAGGTGCAAATAAAATACTGGAGAGGTTCGAAGGAGGAAGAAATTTCTTCCTGTTTTAGAAACCAGAAATCCATGGATTATTATAGTACTGTTCCTCTGTCAAAAGAATGTCAACTACACATAGTTTGAAAAGACAATTTTATCCCTGCTCAATTTTGAAAGTATTTCCTTGGAGTATTTTCATTATATTATAGTTTGTTTACCTAAGAACATTAAATTTTTAAAAGTAAAATTAAGCCAGTAATTTGAGTTTAATTTCAGTTTCTTACTGATCATTGCCTAAACTTTAAGAAGGCTGCTTTTTAGATTTATTCTTAGCAGTGAATATCCTATTACTGTAATACTGGTATCTTCCTTAATTTTTTTACTCTATGTATCAGCATTCTGACAACTGGATCGAGCATATTCGTAAGTAAAATTATCTTAATTGTTTGATTTACTTTGATGTCATTAAGGTCTGAGTCTACATATATCGATACATTTCATATTCCCTTCAAGTGTATTCTAGTAGTGTTACAACCTCTGTAAATTTCAGTTACTTAAAATGACCAAATTCCTTCAAGTTGTAGTACTTAAAGTTTTAAATTCTATTTTGGATGGATACCAGAACTATTGATAATGTCCATATAAGCGCATTGAAATTTTAAATGTTTGTTGTTAAACTGGTTAGACTCATATAAAACATAATTTGCAGTCTGCTTTCAGGTTGACTTTCTCATCTTCTCTCTGTTCTTTAATCTTACTTGGCTTATTTATTTACTTATTTAGTTAGGAGAAGAGATGAATTAAGACTAGACTACACAATTTACTCATACTTTGAGTTCCTTATTCTATTTACATTTCCATGGTTGTGGATATTTATAATTTTCAATCTGTTGCCTGTTGGGTCTAATTTTTTTAAGTAATAACTTTTTTTATCCTGAGTATATATATTTCTACAGTGAATACTTAAACATATTCACTGTAGAAAATTTGAAACGTGCAGAAAATCAGAAAAGATAATGAAACATCCATTAATCTGAAATGGTTAAGATTTTGGTATAGAACATTCTCATCTCGATTCTATACATTCGTGCCAGGCTATCTATTATTCTTTGTATATACATGTTTATATATATTAAGATTGGGATTATACTATTTTGGAAGCTTGGTCATTTAACCTTAAAGTATTGTGTGAATATTTTTTCATG
>NC_138374.1:87946252-87962934 GCF_054177405.1 Leptonychotes weddellii
AGAAGTTGCTTCGGCTGAGGTCGAAGAGGTTGCTGCCTGTGTTCTCCTTTAGGATTTTGATGGACTCCTGTCTCACATTGAGGTCTTTCAACCATTTGGAGTCTATTTTTGTGTGTGGTGTAAGGAAATGGTCCAGTTTCATTCTTCTGCATGTGGCTATCCAATTTTCCCAACACCATTTGTTGAAGAGACTGTCTTTCTTCCATTGGACATTCTTTCCTGCTTTGTCAAAGATGAGTTGACCATAGAGTTGAGGGTCCATTTTTGGGCTCTCTATTCTGTTCCATTGATCTATGTGTCTGTTTTTGTGCCAGTACCATGCTGTCTTGATGATGATAGCTTTGTAATAGAGCTGGAAGTCCGGAATTGTGATGCCGCCGGCTTTGCTTTTCTTTTTCAACATTCCTCTGGCTATGCGGGGTCTTTTCTGGTTCCATACAAATTTTAGGATTATTTGTTCCATTTCTTTGAAAAAAGTGGATGGTATTTTGATGGGGATTGCATTGAATGTGTAGATTGCTTATTTTTTCATGGTTTTAAATGATCTCGAATAATAATTTTAATGAAAGCAAATCCTATTCAGTAGATGTACCCATATCCTTTAAGTGGTCTTCAAAGGCTGGACATACAGATTTTTTTTTGTTTTTGTTTTCTTGTTGTTATTTCAGGTACTTAATAGTTTCTCTACATAGGGGAGCCTGGGTGGCTCAGGTTAAGTGTCTGCCTTTGGCTCAGGTCACGATCTCAGGGTCCTGGGATTGAGTCCTGTGTCGGGCTCCCTGCTCAGTGGGGAGTCTGCTTCTCCCTTTTCCTCTCCCTCTCCTCCCCTCGTGTGTGTGTGTGTGTGTCTCTCTCTCTCAAATTTTTATTTTTTTATTTATTTTTTATTTTTTTTAAAGATTTTATTTATTTATTTGACAGAGAGAGACACAGTGAGAGAGGGAACACAAGCAGGGGGAGTGGGAGAGGGAGAAACAGGCTTTCCCGCAAAGCAGAGAGCCTGATGTGGGGCTCGATCCCAGGACCCTGGGATCATGACCTGAGCCGAAGGCAGATGCTTAACGACTGAGCCACCCAGGCGCCTCTCAAATAAATAAATTTTTAAAAATATTTTTATTTATTTATTTGTCAGAGAGAGAGAGAGCGCACAAGCAGGGGGAGTGGCAGGCAGAGGGAGAAGCAGGCTCCCTGCTGAGCAAGGAGACCAATGTGGGACTTGATTCCAGAACCCTAGGATCATGACTTGGGCTGAAGGCAGCCGCTTAACCGACTGCGCCACCCAGGCGTCCCAATAAAATCTTTTAATAAACATAGTTTTTTTACATAGAAAATGGCATTTTGAAATTGTACAAAGCTTCAGATTGGTAGTACTTACATATTCTTGCATTTGGGGAAGGGGCAGTGATCTTTGTTGGCTGACATGACTTAATATTCTTATAAAATATGTTACTATTTTGCTTTATAGAAATTCTGAAAATTATTGTGGAGATGTTTTTACCTCATATGAACCACCTGACGCTGGAAGAGACTTTCTTCTCACAAGTGCTGCCAAAGGTATAGTCCTATTATCATCTTAATCAGTCTACATGTTATAAAGGCTGTTTAAATCTAGCCTCAGTTTTAGATCATTTATTAACTGTGGCTCCTTTTTTCCTAATGTATCAGACATATTTGAAATACAAATAATTTAGTAAGAAATAGATCTCATGTGAGAACATGATGGTGTTAGTGTCATCATTAGGTGGTTAAAAACTATTATAATTTTAAGTAGTATAGATCCTTTACTAATTGAATATACATTATTTGTAGCTAATTTTAAGTACTTCTGTATTTTAAAGCAATTCAATGAATATCTGGGATGAATGAGGAAGTTAGCTAAGATCTTCTCTGTAGAGTTTATAATAATTGTTAAATTTCATTGTTTAGAAAAATTGAGCCAATTTTTTTAAAAGATTTATTTATTTATTTTAGAGAGAGAGTGCAGGAGCGAGTGTGGGGGAGGGGCACAGGGAGAGAGAGAGAGAGAGAGAATCCCAAGCAGACTCCCTGCTGAGTGCAGAGACCTATGCAGTGCTTGATCTCACAACCCTGAGACCATGACCTGAGCCAAAACCAGGACTTGGACACTCAACTGACTGAGACATCTAGGCACCCCTGGAGCCAAATTTTATTAAAGAAGACTTAGAATAAAAAAAAAGGCTGGAATGTTGGTAAAATCAAATAACCAAGAGAAAACATTAAGTTCACCAACTACATTATCTTTTACTCTACGTAGTTCCTATTACCTTTTAGATATATATGGTATACTTTTTCTCTGAAAAGCACAGGCATTTTTTTTTTTAATTGAAGGAATTAAAGGTATTTTGTGCAAAAAATGAAACATTTTTTAATGGTTTTTAAGTTTAGCTTTGAAGCAGATAATCATCAAAATTCCTGTTACTCATATTCATTTGATTGTTCTCTATCTAAAAGTATCTTAGAATTTGTTCTTGACCACCAGAAAAAGATCCAGCTGTTATATAGATTAAAATAAGGATGTTGAGTATTAGCTTGCCTTTGGGAAACAATATCCTCTTTAATTACATTGTGTTGTTATTCTTGCAGTGTTTAGGCCATTTAAATTGTTTAGAAAAATCTGAGTATTTAGATCTTAGGGTAGCTAACTTCACAGACAAAAAAACTTAGTTCTAAGGTCACATAGAGTACCTCTAACCCAGGAAATGGTATTTTGAGTTGATCAAAAAGGGGAACTGTTTAGAACGCAAGTAAATAGGTAATTCAGCACAAATTCATCATCACTCCCAGAAAATACCCTTATAAATACCTATATGAATATTGATTGGTTAAGACCATCAACTTTTATTGTGTAGAGTAGCACTTACCTTTGTTACAGCACCAAAAAATGAACTTCGAGCGATTTTTTACATGGATGTTATTAAATAGAGTCAAACCACAGAAATGGAAAAGAAATCAATTTCAACCTGAAGCTTTTAAAAGATTGTGTTATATGACTACTTTATATATATAAAAACATATATATTGTTTACATTATTAACGTGCAGTTGTTAAGCTAGATAATATCCCGTGGTTATTACTAGTAAAAAATTGTCTGATTTTTTTTTTCTTTAAAGATATGTCTTCCCTTTCTAGTGTTTTCTGTTACTCCTCTTTATAACATGCTTGCTTTTCACAGACTGTGAAATTATTTGATGACATGATGTACGAGTTAACCAGTCAAGCCAGAGGACTATCAAGCCATAATTTAGAAATCCAGACCACTCTAAGGAATATTTTACAAGTATGTCAAATTTAGTAGAAAGGGTATAGGGGAAGAGCTTAAACAGTGTAAGAATTTTTATACTGATATTAATTAGCTATATATCCTTTATGTAGTGACCCAATGCTGGAATTAAATTTATAGAATTAAAGATATGAATGCAAAAAAATAAATTTTGTATTTTTTTATACAGTTTAATGCTGAGTAAACACCAAACTTATATAAGACAAGTGATCAAGATATCTTGCCCTACCTATAATTTCAAAGCTTATATGTAGAACACCTGCTATATGCTTTGATGTGTGGGTTAGGATTCTGAGGTTTTTTTTTAAAACCAAATGGCTAGCCAGTTGTTCCAATATTTGTAGTTCTGATAGACTAAAGTTCAATGAAGAAGGAATAGAGTGTCCATTTTGTTCACTGCTGTATCCCTGGTACCCAGCATGTCTGATACCTTTCTATGTTTGTGAGCAAAAACATACTGTGAATGAAACTTCTCTCCTTATTTCCAGACAATGGTTCAGCTCTTAGCAGCTCTTACAGGATGTGTTCAGCATATCTGTGTCACACAGGAATCCATCATTCTAGAAAACATTCATAGTCTTCCCTCCTCAGTCCTACATGTAATCAAAAGTACATTTGTACATTGTAAGGTAAGTAATGAGTCTAAGTATACTTTAAATGGCCTGAAATCCACAGGCAAAAAGGCTGAGGAAAATAGTGTTTGCACATAAGATTTTACATATTAGCCTATATTACTGGAGTAAAGTAGAACGAAGAACCATGTACAGGCATACTTTGGTGTTTTTTTTGTTTTTTTGTTTTTTGTTTTTTGTTTTAATATTTATATGACAGAGTGAGACACAGCGAGAGAGGGAGTAGGAGCCGGGGGAGTGGGAGAGGGAGAAGCAGGCTTCCCACAGAGCAGGGAGCCCGACACGGGGCTTGATCCCAGGGCCCTGGGGAGGGTCGTTAAGGTGCTTAAAGTTAGGCAGACGCTTAACGACTGAGCCACCCAGGCGCCCCCACGCATACTTTGTTTTATTGCACTTCGCAGATATTGTGATTTTTACAAATTGTAGGCTCGTGGCAGCCCTGTGTCCAGCAAGTCTTTTGGTGCCATTTTTCTAACGACATTTGCTTGTTTCATGTCTCTTTGTCACAGTCTTGTAATTTTGGCAATATTTCAAACGTTTTCATTATTACATTTGTTATAGTGATCTGTGGATCAGTGATTATGATTTGCTGAAAGCTCAGATGATGCTTAGCATTTTTTAGCAATAAATATTTTTTGTTAACATATATACATTTTTTTCCCAACATAATGCTATTGTACACTTAACAGATTACAGTGTAATATAAACATAACTTTTATATGCACTGGGAAACCAAAAACTTTAACTCGTTTTATTGCAGTAGTCTGGAATTGAACCTGAGATATTTCTGAGGTGTGCCTGTATGTAAATATTTGTTTCAGAATAAGTGGTTATAAGGAACTGATTAAAATGGGCTTTTGCGGTTTTTTGTTCTTTGTTTTTCTTTTCTATAAAGAAAGAAGAGTCACAGGAATCCTGAAATTGTTCTGTCATGGTATTGGTGGATCAGATGAATTCCTTAATGATTAGGTGCCTATAAAAGGACACCAGCCCTTTTGTAGTCCATCTCTACATTCCTGAGGCAGCTTTAAACCATAAAAGCTGGCCTAGGAATTGTGGGTCACAGGGAGTTTTGGTACTGGTATTCATTGGGTGAATAAAATCACTGGTTTAACTAATGCTTCTCTTTGGTGATAGGGTGCTAAAAGTCATGTACCTGACCAAACCTTATGTATCTCCCTTTTAGTTCTATATTTGCAAGTCTCGGAAGTCAGGGATCATGCTTTATACATGCCTGCATCTCTTGAAGTACACTATATATAATGGATGGTCACTAAACATTTGTTTAATGAGTAAATGTGTGATTCAGTAGAAAGCACTGAAGTTATGAGCTTTGATGGAATGAGTTAAAGTAAATTTGGCTCTTGATCTTTATGATGTGCTATTTCTCTCATTTTTATTTGTGATCAGGATAGTGAATCTGTCTATTCTGGGCATTTACACCTAGTTTCAGACCTTCTCCAGGCTCTTTTCAAGGAGGCCTATTCTCTTCAAAAGCAGCTAATGGAATTACTGGATATGGTTTGCATGGACCCTTTAGTAGATGAAAATGATGATATTTTGAATATGGTAATAGGTAAGTGAGAAAACTTCCTATTTAGTATGTGACATATGTTGACTAAACTGTATATCCATTAAATTATTGAACCCAACATTGTTTCTAACGCTTCATGGTATTTTACTCACTCATTATGTATAAAAAAATTTAAATCCTACCTGATAAATTTTTAATCTTCTAAATTTTAGAATTTATAAAATTGATATGTGATGCCTTAACATAGATTTGTACATTCAGTTAAAGTTCACCATACATGATTTTTCCACAGTGATTAACAAAAAAGTCATGCAACTTTATACCTTCTAAAGTAGTCCAGATTCTGAGGCAGTAGCTTTCAGAGTTTTTAAACCATAATTCAGTAAGAAACGAAGTTTGCATTTCTTTCCAGAGCACATATAGTTGCATATGTATATGTTCATGAACGTGTATGTATTTATTTATTATGTAATATATACATTTATTTATTATATGTAAAATAATACCTGTTTTATATGTAATGTATTCCATTATATTGTTTCATTTTTAAAGAATTGCTGATTGCTACTTCATAATTTTATCACTCACCAATGCATTATAACCCAGAGTTTGAAAAACAGTAATGTATAAGGACAAAAATTTCATTTATAGTTTCTGTATAAAGAGTTAAGTTTGCTTTGTGCAGTATATCAGGTACCTCTTGCTCTGTAAAAACCACCCCAAAATCTATCAGGTTAAAACACCTACTTCTTTATTTATTCACGATTCTGTGAGTCAGCAGTTTAGGCTGGGCTTAGCTGGGACAGCTTTCTCTGCTCCCCATGGTACAACTGCTTGTTCACTCGTGTTTTTGCAGTCAGTGACCTCATCACATCTGGCTGTTGGCAGAGGCAGAAGCACTGAGCTGGCCACGTGTGGCACATCATCCAGGAGGCTAGCCCGGGCTCGGTCACCTGATGACGGCCTCAGGGTCATCATCAGGACAGGACAAGCCCCAGTGTGCAAGCACTTTTTTTTTTTTTTAAAGATTTTATTTATTTATTTGACAGAGAGAGAGACAGCGAGAGAGGGAACACAAGCAGGGGGAGTGGGAGAAGGAGAAGCAGGCTCCCCGCAGAGCGGGGAGCCTGATGTGGGATTCGATCCCAGGACCCTGGGATCGTGACCTGAGCTGAAGGCAGTCGCTTAAGCGACTGAGCCACCGAGGCGCCCTGTGCAAGCACTTTTTAAGTCTTTGCTGGCCTTATAGTTATTATTATCCTGTTGACCAATGCAAATCATATAACTAAGCCCCAGATCAGTGTGGAAGGGAACTGCCCAGGATTGTGGACACAGAAAGGGAAGTCATTGGCCATTTTTACAAATAAAATGAAAGAGTAGAAGCCTTTCATAAATACTGTGCCAATTTGCTTTAATTCTTCCTTGTTTGGTATTCTTTTCCTTTGCCGCTTATTTTGTCATTTTGGATTAGAATATCTATAGAATATTTCAGTTATAATAGGGTACAACTTTTATTCTACTGAACATTTTAGTTTACTTAGGTCATTTAGTTTTATTTAGGTAGGTGTAAACATCAAAAATTAATTTTCTGTAATTTGTAAAAACCATAAATCAAAAGTATGACACTTATTTTTAAAAATTATTTTGAAAAGTTTTTTTCTAACTGCATTACCTATTTTAATAAATGTCAGAATTGATCAGTAGATAGTTTTAAATATAGGAGAAACTCACCCCATATGACATTTGAATGTCCTAAGAGTTCTGTTATCTTTTTTTGTAGTTATTCATTCATTGTTGGATATCTGCTCTGTTATTTCCAGTATGGACCATGCGTTTCATGCCAATACTTGGAAATTTATAATTAAGTAAGTTTTTTTCCTTTGCTTTTTTACTTTTTGTAATATATTTTCCATATCCAAAATCTAAATTATTCATAAGTTTTTTAGATTGCATTTAAAACATTTTGTATGGGTGTGTATAAATGTTTGCTCACACTGCTGTCTGATTAATCCAGATATTGTACATGTAGCTCCCAAACCAAATTGGACTTCTTTACTCTGCTGCTTCTAAAATTTAAAAAAGAAGCTCTACTTTGTTACTAATACTTTTTTTTCTTTTTCAAGATATTTAAATTCAGGTCAGTTAACATACAGTGTATTATTCATTTCAGGGGTAGAATTTAGTGATTCATCACTTGCATGATGCCCAGTGCTCGTAACAAGTGCCCTCCTTAATGCCCATCACCCATTTAGCCCATCCCCTACCCACCTCGCCTCCAGCAGCCCTCAGTTTGTTCCCTAGAATTAGTCTCTTACGGTTTGCCTCCCACTAGTACTTTTGAAATAATGGGCCATGGGCCTTAACCACTTGCCTACTACTACTGTTATTTAACCCATCAGGTGTTTATTTCCAGGCTTAGAGAAATTAATAGTTATAATTAGAGCTGAATATAATCCCTTTATTATATGCCTTTGAGTTGTTCAAGTTTAATTCCATTTATAAAGTAATTTTAGCTAGAGCATTATGAAAGTTTGCCAGGGAGAGTGCCCATAGTGCTCATCAGATTCCTGGGGGTGGGAAGAGGTAGATTTGAGATGTAAAAATGGCTAAGAACCTCTACTTTATATACATGCATAAAAATTAAAGGTCAATGTAATATTTTTAGGTCTTAGGTGCTTTTCTTGCATCACCAGGAGATCATTAACTTGTCAACAAGTAATAGTGCAGTGGTTAAAAGTGTTAACCCAGAGCCATTCTGCATGTGCTTGAATCCATTTTGAAATCATTTACTCTTCCTGAACACTTGGGAAATTTGGTTATTTTCTCTGAACCTTAATTTGCTTATCCAAAAATGGGAGTAATTAAAATGGCACTTTCTAGGTGGGTTTATTTTATTTATTTTTTTTAAAAGATTTTATTTATTTGAGAGAGAGAGAGAGCACAAGCAGGGGGAAGGGGCAGAGAGAGAGGGAGAAGCAGATTCCCCACTGAGCAGGGAGCCCAATGCAGGACTCAATCCCAGGACCCCGAGATCATGACCTGAGCCAAAGGCAGACTCTTAACCAACTGAGCCACCCACATGTCTCTTGGTGGGTTTATAGTGAGAATTAATTGAGTTTATCGATATGAAATGCTAAGAACTCTGCATGGCATGTGAGTGCCCAGTGAATTACCACATCACCATCATTACCATTGAATGTGTTCTGTTCTTGTCCTCTTCCAATTCATTTGCTAGTCAGTGTTCAGTCTGATCTTTTGAAAATGTCAATTAGAGCATGTCACTCTGCTTAAAATCCATCCCATTTTACTAAGAGTTACAGCCTAATCCTCTCTGGCCTCTGCCTTCTTCACCAGCCCATCCCTGCTGCTCTCTCCCTGCTCTTAGTTCCTCAGACTCTCCTATCCCAGGGCCTTCTCACCACTCTTTCCCTCTGCCTGGGATGCCCCTCTCCATATTCTATACCTTGCTGACTCCTGCTTATCTTTCAGTTCTCAGCTTAAGTGTTACATCCTCATGATAGTGTTCTTTGATATTCTTACCCTGAGAATAAGTTATTTTAGATCTCTCTGCTGTAGCATCCTGGAGTTTTCTAGCTTAGCATTTATTACAACTGTAATTAATTATTCTTAAAATTATTTAATGTTCTCTCTTGTACTAGACCAGAAGTTCCATGCAGACAAAGCAGAGAGTGACTTCTTTCACTTCTCCATCCCTAGGGCCTAGCAGAATACCTGGAACGTTAGTAAGAGTTCAATTAATATTTTATAAGGAGAAGTAAAAAGTTAGTCACTTACTAAGCTAACATGACAGCTTCAGAGGTGACATCAGCATGTCTTAATTATGTCATGTCTAATATATATGATGCATTGTGATTTTTACATGTTATTTCAAGTCATATTTTTATGGTCCTGTGTTACTTGATGTGTTACTTGTGATTGTATTCTTTTTATTCATTTAGGCAGAGCCTTAAGCACCAGTCGGTTATAAAGAGTCAGCTGAAACACAGAGATATAATCACCAGCTTGTGTGAAGACATTCTTTTTTCCTTCCATTCTTGTTTACAGTTAGCTGAGCAGATGACACAGTCAGATGCACAGGTAAAGTATGGTCTAATAGCACATTGAACAGTAGCTCTTTATGCATTTAGCAGTTACTAAATCTCATTTGAATCTGTGGATCAGTTTACCTAAAAGGGTTCTAATTTTTTGTTGTTGTTTTTTCAATCTAAGATTATTTACAGCCCATAATTACTTTTCACCCCAAACATTGCATTAGACTCCTACCTGCTCTTATTCCCTCTAGAAACTAGCTGTCTCCTGCCCACCCCCCTTTTTATGTAAGGGGGCATGTTTATGAAGCATTCTCCTCAGAATCTTTTCATTCTTTTCTACCCTAGGTCAAAAATCTAACTCCTTAGTCCTTTATTTATCTAAGGTTTTCTGATATAGCCACAGTTGGCCTGTTCTTCACCAATCTGTTGCAACTTGTAGTGATGGTATATGTAACTGTGTGTATGTATGAGTGTTCTCAAATTGATGCGCACTTACTTACATTTATTTTGATTTCAAAAAGTTACAGTGTTGAATTGGCATCCCATTTATGAAATGTATTATAAAAATTTATAACAAGTTTATTGGGAATTAATAGTTTATTTCCCTATAACAATTTTATACATAGTGCCTTTTGTTCTCAGACTAGCCCTTTAAGTTTTATTTAACTCATAATGGCCCTAAATTATAGCATTAATAGTACTCAGGACCTAAGAGTTGCATGTAGTAATTTCAGTGGAAAATGAATGAAATATTTCTCCTGTAAAGTAACAGTAACCTCCCTTCCCATTGTGAACTTGCTAGCGGCTACAGGCAATTCCTTTGTATCTGGGCTCTTCCCCACCCAGCAGCTGGGGTGTGGATGTGTAAGGGTTCCTCCCTTTCCTAAAGACTGGTTGCAACTCCTGGGGCAGAGCTGATCTGGAAGGACTGATCCATGGGGAGGATGGAAATTTGAAAAGCAGTTCTGAAGTGGGTAAAAAGGAACTGAGGAGTAGCTTTAGGAAGGGGCTAACCTTTTCCTTCTTGTTTCTCTTCTTTTTCTCTTATCTGTTCTCCCCTTACATCCTTTCTCTTCCCCTTTTCTTTTCCACCCCCACTTCCTTCCATCGGTCTCCTTGCAGTCCCCTCACCCTCCTGGAAGAAGGAGGCATTTGGTTGAGTATCTTGTGTCCTGGCAGGAAGGTTGTTCCTTCTCCACTTCAATCCTATACATCTGTATCCTCAATCCTAACTTCCTCTTTTCCCAGTTTCCTTCTTGCTTAACTTGAGCCCACAGACTCTCCAGGGAGTGCTGGGAGAGGAAGATTAGAAGAGATTCGGACGGGAGGCACATGGGGCGAGCCCAAGCAACAGTATAGTGCAAGAGAAAGGAGAAGTCCTGAGGGTGCCTGACCAGGGTGGCTATTTGTACACAAAGTTCAGTTTATATAAACCGCTTGTATGCAGAAATCAAAGAATTTACATTATAAACTTTCCTAACTGTTTCATGTTTTTCCCTGTGAAAATTTGGAACTGGTAAAGTGACTAGCACTACTCACAGTCCATTGCCTAAAATGGAGCTTTGAGATGGTCTGTTTGGTTTCTCCTTTCTGAACTCTAAATTCTGAGTCACAGCGCCCTCTGCTGTTCACTATTGATATTTATTGAGGAATCAAACCATTTTTTTAAAATTCTTCCAAGCAAAGTTTTCTCACTTTGTTTTCAAAAACATCAAAATAAAACCACCAGATTTAATAGCTGATATGCTAAGTATGAAAGCATACAGATGTATCAGTCCCTGTATTAGGTTCCTAGGGCTGCCATAAGAAATTACCACAAACTGAGTGCCTTAAAACAACAGAATTTATTCTCCCTCAGTTTAGAGGAGAGAAATCTGAAATGTCTCAGGAGGACCATGTTCTTTTAAAGCTGTAGGGTAGAGTCTGCTCCATGCCATTCTGTTAGTTTCTGGTGTCCCTGGCATCCCTTAGCTTACAGCTGGAGAACTCCATTCTCTGCCTCCATCATCATGTGCTTTTCTCTCCCTGCGTCTTCCCATCATCTTCTTATAAGGACACCAGTTGTACTGAAGTGAGGGTATACCCTACTCCAGTGTAGCTGCTACCTAAATAATTATATCTGTGATGACCCTATTTCCAAATAAAGTTACGTTCTGAGGTACCAGGGATTAAGACTGTAACATATCTTTTTGGGAGATACAATTCAACCTTTAGCAGCTCTGAGATTGACATTTATTCTCTGTTAAGTTTTTTGTTTTTTTTTTTTTTAAATTTTTATTTATTTATTTATTTATTTATTTGAGACAGAGAGAATGAGAGAGAGAGAGCACATGAGAGGGGGGAGGGTCAGAGGCAGAAGCAGGCTCCCTGCCGAGCAGGGAGCCCGATGCGGGACTCGATCCCTGGACTCCAGGATCATGACCTGAGCCGAAGGCAGTCGCCCAACCAACTGAGCCACCCAGGCGCCCTCTCTGTTAAGTTTTGAAACTGGTTTCAAAAAGAGAATATTGTATTGGGTTTTTTAACATACAGTTTTTTAACCACCAATGATTTAGTTTTTCTATAAAGATAGGGAAATTTGGGGTGCCTGGGTGATCAGTCGGTTAAACGTCTGCCTTCGGCTCAGGTCATGATCCCAGGGTCCTGGGATCGAGCCCCACATTGGGCTCCCTGCTCAGCGGGAAGCCTGCTTCTCCCTCTCCCACTCCTGCTTGTATTCCTTCTCTCGCTGACTCTCTCTCTCTCTCAAATAAATAAATAAAATCTTAAAAAAAAGGAAATTTATTTGTAGGGCAATTAATATAAATTTAATTTCCACTGTAATTGCTACCTTTGTTCATATAATGCTTGTAGAAATTGATATTTAGAAAATAAACATACTTTTCTACATAAATATATAGCTTATTATAAATATATAAATATAAAAATTTTTAAAAGATTTATTTATTTGAGAGAGAGAGAGAGCACATGCACAGAGAGGGAGAGGGAGAAGCAGGCTCCCTGGTTAGCAGAGAGCCCAATGTGGGGCTCAATCCCAGGACCCCCAGATCATGACCCAAGCCAAAGGCAGACGCTTAACCGACTAAACCACCCAGGTGCCCCTACATACTTTCTGTTTTAAATTATTCAGTATATCAAGATGGGATTATAAATTATACACTTGATTTTTGAAAATGTCAAAATAAAAGCTCTAGATTTAATCAGTATGCTTAGTAATGAAGTAAAACTAGATCCTTCAACCAAACCTTGTGCAGTTTTCCTTTGAATGAGCCATTATGAATGAGCCATTCATTTAATAAGCATTTCCAGAGTTCTTATTCTGTGTAAGTAAAATTTTCTGCCCTCAACCATTTACAGTCTAGGCTGGGAGAAAAATAAACAGGTAGTTAGAGAATGGTGTGATCTTTGGAGAACTGGATGTTGGCTAATGGGAGTAAAGGTAGGAATCCAATCATGAAGTCAGGGAAGATTTCTTGTGATATGACATCTAAGCCTAAGATTTCTTATTGAGTATATTATACGGTCAGTGTAGATTCATCTTTAATCTCTGTACTTTTAAGCTTCTACAGCACTCTATAAGAAAATTCATGTTTATTATTATCAGAGAAGGTGAATTTTCATCTAAACTATTTCTGGTGAGGAAATTAACTGTTTCCAAATATTGTTAGTAAAGGTCAAAATGGTCATATTTAATTAATGGATCATCCAGTTCTGTTTTGATTGGTTTATTTAAGATTTTGCTATATTGGAAAGAAATCATAGTCAGTTAACATTAAAGCTAAGATATGTTATTTCATATGAAATTATTCTCCTAATTAAAGACAGTAAGGTATCTATTTGACTTAATTTTATGGTACTGATTTAAGCTTTTTGGATTATGGTGTGTATTAGCATATTGGAGTGACAAAACAACCCACATTTATTGAGTTTAGGTGCCTAAGTGTCAGACACTTTAAACCTCACAATAAACTGTAGTATAAGCCACACATTGCAGTCTTATAGAGAGGTTTAATAACTTTCCCAAGGTATGTAGTAGTTGTAGTAGGGCCGGGATTTCAATCCAGGTAGGATGACTCCACTCTCTACCTCCCCTGCATACACACAGCCACTGTTCTATCAGTTTACAAATGTAATACATAGTCACAAAACCCTCACACATTACAGAAATATTTAACATGGAAAGTGAAATCCTACTTTTATTTTCTAGAGAGAGCCACGGGTCAAGTTTTGACTTATTTTTGTGGGGTTAGGAAGCAAATATTAACACAACACACACTTTTATTTATTTTTTTAAAGATTTTATTTATTTTTTTGACAGAGAGCACAAGTAGGCAGAGAGTCAGGCAGAGGGAGAGGGAGAAGCAGGCTCCCCGCTGAGCAGGGAGCCTGACGTGGTGCTCGATCCCAGGACCCTGGGATCATGACTTGAGCCGAAGGTAGCCGCTTAACTGACTGAGCCACCCAGGTACCCCTCACAACACACACTTTTAAATAATAATAGGATTATATACATATTGTTTTGCAGCTTGATTTTTTACTGAATTATCTTAGGGCTTTCTGTGTCTGTGAAGATAAATCTACCCAATTCTTTTTAATAGTTCTGTTGTGATTACAGTTTATGAAAATACCTTGAATTTGTTGACGGATACTTCGTTCATTTCAGTTTTCACTATATAGAAATGTTGCACTGCATTTCTGTGCTAGCTAGTATTTCTATAGGATATATTTCCATAAGTGGAACTGCTACTGGATCAAGGGGATTCAACACTTTCGTTTTTAATAATAATGCAAGGAGTATATTATCTTCTGCTCCCAGGAATGGTAAAACAAAGTGCCTGTTACCCCACTTCTTCAGCTACTTTGGGATATGACCAGTTTTTTTTCATACTTGCTAATTAAAAAGCCCTCCCCCCTTTTCCCTCAAAAGATACGTAATTAGGTTATAATTTGAATTTTTTCAGTATTAGTTTATTGACAGTTTGTATTTTCTTTGAACTGCCTTCTCATACCTTTTCCCTGTTTTCTTTCATATCTCATTCTTGTATTGATTTGAGACTTTTTCTTTTGACCATCTGTTGGTCTCCATATAGCAAAGAGCAATAAGGTATTTAAATTTCTTTAACTTTCAGATCAACCAGGAATGATCACCTACCTCTTTTGCTGTATAACTTAAAATTTCTTTAGAGTTTAATTTTTTGAAAAATCTCTGTCATTTAGTGTTTGTGTTGCTTGTAACGACAATTCAGAGAAGAATTATGTTTGCTTGGAAAATGTGTATACTCTGTTTATTAAGAGATCTTTTTAGAAAGTATTGTCTCATTTACAAGTTTAGCTGATTTCATATTTTTATTTATTATGCTTTCTTCTTTCCTTTTTTGGAACAGGATAATGCTGACTATAGATTATTTCAGAAAACACTCAAATTGTGTCGTTTCTTTGCCAACTCTCTTTTGCACTATACCAAGGTAAGGCTTATTTTTTATAATTTGTAAATGTGAAATCCACAATAAGTTATAAATTGTCCTGCTTTTGTCATTACTGCCAAAAACAATCTTCTGAAGGTATTTTGTCAGGAATATATTTTATAGGTTTCTTTTTTAAATATTAAATGTTGAGCATTTAATGGTAGCAACTTAAATATTTAAGTTGCTACCATCATCATGTTATTATTTTTTTTATTTTTTTTTTTTAAAGATTTTATTTATTTATTTGACAGAGAGAGACACAATGAGAGAAGGAACACAAGCAGGGGGAGTGGGAAAGGGAGAAGCAGGCTTCCCGCAGAGCAGGGAGCCCGATGTGGGGCTCGATCCCAGGACCCTGGGATCATGACCTGAACCAAAGGCAGATGCTTAACGACTGAGCCACCCAGGCACCCCAACATCATGTTATTATTTTTATGAAATTCTCTGGAAAAATTATTTCTTTAAATATAAATAATTTTATTTTATAAATATAAATAAATATAAATAAAATTACTTCTATAAGCACAAGTCAATTTTCAGACGATAATTCAGTTTGACTTTGAATACTGTTTATAAATTACTTCTACTATATCTTTAAATTTTTTAATTATTATAGTTGAAATGTTCAAAGGTTTAAAATTGTATACTAATTTTAAGAAGACTTGCATACTGGGGAGTCATCAGGATAGCAGTGATAATTGAAGAAATATGAATAGAGTAGATAAGTTATCAAGGCAGATAATTTGGAGAGAAGAGCAGAGAATGCTTATAACAGCCAAACAAATATCATTAGTAATACATATTGGTGACTAAAAAAAACCTCTGTCCCAGTTGAATTTGTCTTAAACCTTGTCTTCCTCCCTTTGGAGGAAAAGATAAGGATCTCCAATGACTTTATTATAGTCAAAATTCCGTGGCAGGCACACTGACTACGGACACATTGCTAGCCTATTCGGGTGCTCCCGAGCTGGTCCTGCTGGGCAGCCGCCACTTATGTAGTTGGCCCGTTGGTGGGAGGGTCCTGGCACCAATGGCACTTGATGGGGAGTTACCATACCCATACCCATTTGTTTGGTGTGTAGGAGGCAAAATTATGCCTAATTATGCCATTTTTAATCAGTCCTTTTCTATCAGAGGAATCTTTGATTTTTTAAAAGTTAATCATCAGCTTTTTTCTATATCCTATAATAC
This sequence comes from Leptonychotes weddellii, assembly GCF_054177405.1. Taxonomy (NCBI): domain Eukaryota; kingdom Metazoa; phylum Chordata; class Mammalia; order Carnivora; family Phocidae; genus Leptonychotes; species Leptonychotes weddellii. The sequence continues at coordinate 87,962,428 of NC_138374.1, forward strand.
AATAAGAACTGTTTATTTTACTTCCTAAGAGATAGCCTAGCCATGATGGAGCAGTCACAGCAGTACTCGAATCCTAGCCTTACTGGTTTTTTGCTATGTGACTTGATCAAGTTACTTGATTCTTTAGCTTTCTATTCTGTGAAATGGGGATAATAATATGTCATAAGATTTTTGAGAGGACTAAAATGAAATAAAGTGATATACCTAAGGTCATTTGCTACATGTCTAAGGGAGTACTTAGTAGGTACTCAGTACGTGATAGCTGCTAATTGTGGTTGTGGTGATAGTTTTAGTGGCAAATTAGGTGCTTAGCCTTATCCTCCTTTTTATTCTCATGCAAGAACCTTCTTTTTTTTTTTTTTAACGTGGCATATCCAGGATTTTATTTTATTTCGCATGCCTTTGTGGGGGGATATGGGTTAGAAAAGCATAGTGCATACAAAGAATGAATAGAGTTGTTTTATTTTAGGAATTTCTTCCTTTACTCTCTGATTCTTGCTGTACATT
>NC_138374.1:87963034-87986268 GCF_054177405.1 Leptonychotes weddellii
TTTTTTTTTTTTTAAGATTTTATTTATTTGCGAGAGAGAGAATGAGAGACAGAGAGCATGAGAGGGAGGAGGGTCAGAGGGAGAAGCAGACTCCCTGCTGAGCAGGGAGCCCGATGCGGGACTCGATCCCGGGACTCCGGGATCATGACCTGAGCCGAAGGCAGTCGCTTAACCAACTGAGCCACCCAGGCGCCCCAAGATGGAAGCTTTTAAAGAGTAGATTCCATATGAGTTTTACTTATCTTTGTATTCTTAACTAGTATCTTATACCTGAGTGATGAATAATTGGTATGGTGATAAATACCAAAGGCCAAAAAAAAAAAAAAAAAAGAGGTTATATATACATAGATATATTTTTTTTATCTTTGTAACTTTTTATTTTACTTATATGAGATTTAAGTCGAGTAGTAGTTAACTCCATCTCAGAAAAAAAAAGTGAATTACAGAAAAGTGTCCTAATTTAGATAGGGGCTAGTGATATGTGAAATTGACAGTTAACTTCCAAGGAGCCCTCAATTGACACTAAAATACTCTGTCTTCTCATTTGTCCAGCAGTCCTCTCTAGTCTCCTAGACAACTTTTTCCATACCTGTCCCTCCTTCAACTTCCCACATCTCTTAACACCTCCTCCCCATGCCCCATTGTCAATTCATGTCCTCACTGTGTATGTCACTGAGAAAAATGGAAGCATGACTTCCTCCACACGTTGACTGTTCTACCTGTGTCTTGGTCCATGTGTTCCCTGTTCCCGTGAATGAGCTCTCTGTGCACCTGCCTGAGGCCGGCCTCTCCATGGGTGCATTGGTTCATCTGCCCTCAGGTGCTTAGGGACCTTTTTCTAGCAGTCATTCTCTTTCCCTCTTTCATCACTAATCTTCCCTCCCTACGGGGGTCTTTCTCGTTAGTATACCAGCATGCTATTACCTTTCCCATCATAAGAATACAAAACAAAACCTCTCAGTTCCATATCCTCCTCCAAATGCCGTCCCACTTCTCTGCCTCTGTTTACAACAAAACTCCTAGGAGTTGTCTGTTTTACCACTGTCTGTACTTTTTTTTCTTGAGACCATTCTAATCAGGCTTTCCATTCCACCACTTCACCAAAACAGCTCTTGTCAAGGTCATCAGTAACATCCACATTGCTGTATCCAGTGGTTGGTTTTCAGCCTCATCTTATGTAACCTGTTTGCCAGCACTTGATCCTTCCTCTTGAACTCTTTCTTCCATTGGCTTCTAGGATACCTCTCCCTCTTACTCTTTTCTAACCTCACTGGCTGCTTCTCCTTAGCAGGTTCCTTGTCTCCCCAGCTGAAGTTGGGTGTGCCTCAGTGGCTAGTCCTCAGGCCTCATTGATCTCTCTTTCTGGTCATTTTGTCTCATGATGTTAAATTCGTCTCCCCCTTGAATGTCTAATTCTGCCAGTCAGGGCGTCTACACTGACATTCACCCAGACCAAACTCTTGATTCCCACCCATTCTATCTCCACCTCCCCCACAAAATCTACTTTCCTAGTAGCATCCTCATTTCAGTTTAAATGGTAACTCCAGGCACCTGGGTGGCTCGGTTAAGCATCTGACTCTTGGTTTCGGCTCAGGTCATGATCTCAGGATTGTGAGATCGAACCCCACATTGGGCTCCGTGCTCAGTGGGGAGTCTCCTTGAGATTCTCTCTCCCTCTCCCTCTTCCCCTTTCCCCCCAAATAAATAAATGGCAGCTCCATTCTTCAGATTGATCAGGCCAAAAACCTTACCATCATCTCTGATGTATTTTCCTTGTTCTTGTATCCACATGTCATCCATTAGCAAATCATCAGTATCACCTCCAGTATAAATAGACATATTCAGTGTGTGTTTGGTATGTATGCATACCCAACACAGCCAGTTCTCACCACCAGAACTGCTCACATCTGATGCTGTCCACTACTGTGTTCTTGCCTGGGTTTCCACAGAGAGCATCCTACCCACTGTCTGCCTCCTCCCTTGCCTTCCTCTAGTCTATTGGCCATACGGTAGTCAAAGTGAGTGATAAGACATCAATGAGATCATGGAACTTCTCTGTACAAACCCACAAATGATTCAGTATTCAAACAATTCAGTAGAATTTCTTGTTCACCTTAACCTTGTTTTATTTTTTTCTCCATGGCACTTATTAACATCTCTTATGTTAAGATCTTACTTGCTTACTTGTTTGCTAACTGCCCCCCTTCATTAGCATGTGAACTTTATAAAGGCAGTGACCTTGTACATTCTGTTTACGACTTTATTACCTGCTCCTGGAACAGTGCATGGCACGTAGACACAGGCATTTAATAAACACTTGTTCAACCTAAATTAAAAATACACCATTTGATTGAAAAACTAGTATTTGCTTTGATGCTTAGTAGCTGTAGTTCAAGTCTATCGAGTCTCATTACCTGTATCTTATTTATATAAATCTTTTACCTTACTTATAACTTAATTCTTACAGCAACTCTGAATAAACATCACAAATGAAGAATCAAGGAGGTCAAAGGAATGAACCAAAGTCACGCAACTAATAACTGACAGACTGTTGCTTTTTCCATCACACTACAAAGGCCTCAAGTGTTTCTCTTAAGTGCATCCCTTTAAATGCTGTTATCCCTTGCTAGACAGGCTTTTCTCAGGTATCCTCAAGTTAAATAACAAATTAAATATCCTCAATTAAAATAACATGGCAAAAAGTACCGAATACACACATCTTACTTACTTCACATAGGTTTGACTAAAGTTTCATTTCAACTCTATTTACTGAGACATCTTCCATGAAAAAGTCTTTGCATTTTCCTTCAGGACTAGTATACAGTTTAATTCTTGCAAGGCCCTTGTTTCTGAGCATTAATTCATAGTAAATTCAGCATTATGCTTTATTTTAAAACAACTTCTAATAGAAGCGACTGAGCCAGAATTTATCAGAAATATCTTTCTATATATAATGTCTTTACTTGTTATTTAGATACTCATATTTTCATGGTCTTTTTTTTTTTTTTTAAGATTATTCATTTTTATTTTAGAGAGCGAGAAAGCAGGTAGAGGGGCAGAGGGAGAGAGAGAAAATCTCCAGCAGACTCTCTCTTGAGTATGGAGCCCAACATGGGATTTGATCCCAGGACCCTGAGATCATGACCTGAGCCGAAATCAAGAGTCGGACACTTAACCAACTGAGCCACCCAGGTGGCGCCCCTTCATGGTCTTTTTTTAAGTACACTGCTGTCAAAATGGTATTAAAATGCATCAAAACAATACCAAAGATTTCTCTAAGATTATAAACTTTTAATTTTGTGGAATTATAGTCATGTTATTTAGTTTGGAGGCCTTCATATAATGTGGTATCAATTTAGTACTTAGAATTTTGTTTTATAAAATACATGCTATGTATTTTTTACATATTTTCACTTTTGGAAGAACATCAGTCTACCTAAAATTAGAAGATACCTGTTAAAGGATGAATTTTTTCCCCTCCCTTTCCAGCAAGTTTCCTCCAAGTCTATATGCTGCCAGGATCTCTAAAGCACAACAGGAGGAAATAGCAGGCATTTTCCTAGTTACACTGGATCCACTCATCAGTCAGCTTCTCACATTCCAACCTTTCGTGCAAGTGGTTTTGGATGGTAAATTAGGTAAGTTTCAATACAGATTTAATTTTAAATCATCTAATAATTATGACTTGTTAAGACAGGGTTATTTCCCTTACTTAATTATCCTTTTTAAAGATTTTATTTAAAATTCTTTCTGTTTTTCTTTAAATGAAAAATACATTCCAAGAAAACAGTTATGTCTCTGACTTCTTTACACATCACAATCAAATTTCTGTTGAAAGTATGGAGAGTATATTTTTACCAAGTTGTTGTAACGTAATGAATATGTTTTTGTTACCTGTAAGAGCTGCCATGTGAACTACAGTTCCCACAGTGTCTTCTGCTGGTTGTCATCATGGATAAGCTGCCGTTTCAGCCTGAGGATGTGCAGGCCCTGTGGTGCACAGAGAGCTGGCTCTCAGAAGCTACAACCAGGTAGCGAACGTGGTGGTGTTTCTACCCAGTCGTCTTACAGATGGTTTAGAATGCCCTGTCATTTGGAATGATCTTGAAATTTAAGTTTTTGGTTACATCAGATATTAATAATAATTCCTGTGTAGACCTCATATTTATTGTTACTTTATAAATACAGATAAAAAATATAAATCTATAACAAATGCTAAAAATATTTTAATTTTGTTCAGTGTTTTAGAAGCTTTTGCCTAAGACTTCGTGTTATAAATGTTGAGTGTAATAGGGTAGATGTATTTACTAACATTTCAAGATGAGCTCTGATAAATAGAATGCTGGATTCTGTAAGTTTTCTCCTGGGAAATTTCACTCGTATTCATTCTCCTCACCACTACCAGTCTGCAGCATCTTACTGCATGCGTGATTGCTGGGCTGTAGCATTCACCCTTTCCTTGAGCGCCTTCTGTGTGCGGTAGCAGGTCATCTCCTGGAGCCCAGCTCCTGCCCCTCCCTGCTCAGACATGCAAGCCCGACGCTGGCTGGCCCAGCTCTGCGCTCCAAGTCTGTCCCTCTGCCACCGCTGTCCAGTGTTGCTCCTCGTCCTGTCACTCGTGTGCTCGTTTTCTGCAAACACGCCTTGCTTTGGTCAGACTGGCTATTCACACCTGCCTTCTCCTCGTGCTTTGTCATCTTTGCTTGTTTATATTTTGCTGATTTCTAATTTGTTATTTAAATCCTCTATGAAGATTTCTTAAACGATTTCAATCTTAAAGTGACCCCTCTCTGTCTGACTTACACCTATTTTCTATTTTCCTTTTTTTTTTAAAATATTTTATTTATTTATTTGAGAGAGAGAATGAGATAGAGACAGAGAGAGCATGAGATGGGGGAGCATCAGAGGGAGAAGCAGACTTCCTGCTGAGCAGGGAGCCTGATGCGGGACTCGATCCCGGGACTCCAGGATCATGACCTGAGCTGAAGGCAGTCGCTTAACCAACTGAGCCACTCAGGCGCCCTATTTTCTATTTTCTATATAATACCTAATGTATATTTAAATTTCATGTTCCTTGATGAATTTTGTCTTTGACTGTGTAGTTCAGTACTATGATAAACACTTGGTAAATGATTAAAAAAAAAAGGTACAGGAAAATTCTCCTTTAAGGAATTTCTCTAACAGTGACTATATTTTATTTTTATGGTTACATATTCACACATATTGGAAACTGTCGTTGATATATACCTCTTGAGATATTTTGCTTTGGGAAAATAACCCTCCATATGCCATATTATTATTATACCTTCTAAATGTTAAATGTGAAGAATGTTGGGTTCAGTGTTCTCCATTTCCCTGCAGGGTATCTCTATTCAAAGCCGTTTTCTGCAGTTTTGAGCAGTGTGCTGGTGAACTCTCTCTGCCTATTCATTTACAAGGAGTAAAGAGTAAAGGGCAAGTGGAAATTGCTGTCACCTTGTATCAGCATGTTTGTGTTCATCTATGTACTTTTATCGCCTCCTTTCATCCCTCATTGTTCCCTGAGCTGGTAAGTTTGTTACCTGCTGGGCTAAACTGAGGTTACCCCTATGCTTTCTTTTCATTGAAATTTTGATTTATATACAGAAGAAAGAATAGTTAATGTGTATTCTTTGTGAATGTCATTCTCTCAATTTGCACATTTTATCTTTTAATTCAGTTATGTCTTAGGAAATGGTAATCCTAGAGTCTTGCAGTACTCAGATGTAATGGCTAGCTAACACATTTGAGAAAGCATTTTGGATGGCAAGATATGGAAAGATAGAGTGAAAAGAGGAATAGTGTTAGGATTTTACCTGATTCAATTTCATAAAGAGGAGAAGTAAATAGTAGATTGTAGCACCAAATCTCCTATAGATCTTAGGCATAATGTTGATTTTTTTTAATGGAATTAAAGTAGAAAAGATGTTGAGAAAATTATAGGGAAAAAATTCTTAGAATTTACATAAGGATCAATATCCTTTAAGATATTTTACAGTGGTTAAGATCTTTGTGGATCCTAATGATTGAGTTACCACATTTAAAATCACTTGAATCTCCATAGCCCAGCACAATGCTTAATATATAGTAGGTGCTCAGTAAATGTGGAGAGAATGGTGTTACAGGCTCTTTCAGATACTCTTTCAGAAAGTTGAGCCTTCCCACTGAGGATCTGTTGTTATTTGGATTTTGATGGTGTTTTGTTTTATTTTGAGAAATGTAATAATAATAATGTATCATGAACTTTCTGTTTTTCATTAGGATGTTGCTCTGTTGAATGCTGTGCTTAGTGCTAATATGATCACCTCTTTGTTAGCTATGGATGCATGGTGCTTCCTTTCCCGGTACAATGTACTTTTTTTGGTTTTTGGTTTTGGATTGATTTATAGTAGTAACTGATAGTAAATGATGTTATACTTGTAAGTTTATAGAAAAATTCTGTCTTGATAATCCTTTAGTAGCTCCCCAAAATGGTGTGATTTGATATCATAGCACTAAATCGGGAACCAGCCTCCCTCTTTCTTTCTACGGTTCAAGTTAGGTAGTTTTGTATATTGTGGTATTCCTTGGCCATGGAGAAATTACAGCTTAGAATATTTAGTGCTTTTTGGAAGCTCATCTCCTTGCTTTTCTGAACAGTTGTAAAAATTATTTCAGAAAGATAATCTTCTTTTATATCACAGATATGGGACTGCTGAACTCTGTGCACACCATGTCACCGTAGTGGCTAATCTGGTGAGTACAATTACAAGGTCTAAAACACTCACTTTCCAAGCAGTTCCTTTAGGGATATGATAATCTCGAAGAATGTGAATGTCAAAAGGAGAGATAGTAGGTAGCTAAATTCTTTCCACATTTTCTTTGCTGTGTCTTAATGCTGATGCTATTGAGAAAGATGTGCTAGAAACTGTCAAACTGGGGAAATTGTTTCATATTGTTGAACTCTTACAGAGTTCTGTTAATTGTTCTAGATAAGAAAGACTAGGTTAATGGAGAGTAAATTTAAGATTGAATGCATAGTAGAAAATAAGAGAGTTGTAATATTGATTACTGGGTTGTTTTTTCTTTCTTTCTCTGTTTAAAGTGACTTAGACAAGCTGCCTCTTGATTTTGTTTTCTCAGAATGATTTGAAAGGGACTAAATGTGACAGTGATTGATGCCTTTGGGGAAAGAAGTCATGCTTATGAATGGCTACAAAGAGAAAATGACTTAGTGATGATTTATTTTAATCTTTTCAATGTTGACCTTTCTTTGCTTTTAAATTCTGAGATGTTTGGTATATTCCATACGATATGGTCATGTTGTTTTCGGTTTTTTGTCCCTGGCCTTTGATAAAGATCTCATGTGGGTCCATGTGTCTTTCGTTTCTGAGTAGCTATTATGTCATACATTTCTTAGTTTGCTGTTTAAAGACGTTATAGACTAAAGCCAGGGAAGTGCGTAATAACTTCACAGCCGGCACGTAGTCTCCATGGCTAATCGTCTAGAGCACGTACCCACTTCTGAATCCTTAACATGCTTGCACAAGACAGATCCAAAGTAATTTTTATGTTAGATTATCTTCTTCAAATAAAAGCATTCATTTAATTAAGTAAAAGCTCTCCTCGTGTATTATGATAGGAATTGATCTCCAGAAAATTGAGCTTATTAAATCTTTAATGGAACTAATATCTAAAGTTATATCCACTTCTGCAATATTGTACTTAGATCTTAAAAAAATTCCATGAATTGTCTTTGAGTAGGAAGATTAACATATCAAGTTACCATCCAAATGGTAATTAAAAATAGAAATTCCAGAGGGTTGTTTATAAATACAATGTCAAAATTGCTTTCTCATTATAAAAGTAATCTAAGTTAATGAAAGAAAAATTAAAGAAAAGCTCTAAATTAAAAAATCAAAATTACTTATAATCTTATGTCCCAGAAAGAGCTGCTGTTTATTTTAGCATATAAAAGCTTATAAAAGCCATGATTTTAAATCAGTCTCTCCTCTCCTGTCTTTTCTCAGATAAAATCTTGCCCCGGAGAATGTTATCAGCTCACCAACCTATCAATACTATTGAGGCGACTCTTCTTCTTCGTGGCCCCGCCCCAACAGGCAAGGATATCATCTTAGTCACTGTCTTTGAGCAGCTGCTGAGAAATGGATTCAGACTGATATGATCTGAGCATAAATTTTTGACTTACTGATAGCTTTGCTTATTGCTTTTAGATAGGTTTAGATTTTGATGTTGTTAAAGAAAAACCAGAGCCATATAGTAGTTAAAGTGATAAAAGTGGGTTTTATTCTGGGGATTGTTGCTGTAGGGGAAAAGAGGCCTCAGTGTAGAACTGGGCTCAAGTCTGAATATAGCATAGCCTAGTAGGGACTTGTCACAATGAAGGAGCAAGGTGTAGGTCAGTGGATGAAAATTACTAAGAGGAAAATGTCAGGGGTAAGGAGGTGGTTCTTGCTAAACTGACAAGTAAGATTCTTGCTGAACACAGACCAAGGTGATCAAATACCAAGACAGAGGGGTGCTTTCTAGATTGACTCAGCAAGCAGAATTCTTGCTAAAACTGGATGATGCAGGCCCAAGGATGGACACAATCCCATGCGGAACACTAGTTGAGAAGAGGCCTTGGAAGAAGAGCCTGACTAAAGTTTGGTCATTGGAGAGTCTTTGTCACTCTCTCTGCTGCAAGTTACAGTCATTGTCTTCCTGAACTATATCTCTCCCCTTGTTTCTCATACCTTTAAGATACTTGACACGAGAAGGTTCTATATGCCCTGCCCCTTTTAACTTATTTTGAAGAGCTAGAATGTTATTTATGTATGCCCTTAATGATGTCTCTTATTTTTTACAGTAAATAAGTTGAACTTTTTGGGGAAAATTGAAAGTATGATGAGCCTTATTAGTTGTTTGCTATTGTGAGGAAAACAAGCTTTGCCCTGATAAAGGAGACTCTCTGGTCACAGAAACCTCTGTAGCCCAGTGTAGCCCTTGCGTTGGTCACTTGGCAGCTTCTTTAGGAGCTTTTTAAAAAATACAGGTTCCTGGACCTTTACCTGTGAGTAGAGTAGCTATGGCATGGTGGCTGGCAGAGGGTTCCAGTCATTTTCCTTTGGTCTTATTGTTGTTAAATTCCTACATGATTCTGACACGGATGCAAGCTTGGGAACCACTAGGTTAGTGAAGGGGGTTTGAATCCTCTGGTTTGAATCCTGTCATACTGTGACGTCAGAGAAGTTTCTGAACCTGTTTCCCTGTCTACAGAGTGACAGACGTGTGTTAACTATTTTGAAAACTTTTGTAAGGACTTAGAGGTAATATATGCAAAATACGTAGCATAGAGCCATGCTTAGAAGGGTGGTCAGTAAATATTGGGAGCTCGCTCTTTCTTTTATTTTTATTTATTTGAGAGCAAGTGTGCAGAGGGGGAGGAGGGGCAGAGGGAGAGAGAGAATCTCAAGCAGGCTCCATGCCCAGTGCAGACTCTGACACGGGGCTCAATCTCACAACCCTGAGATCATGTCCTGAGCTGAAATCAAGAGTCGGTCGATTAACCAACTGAGCCACCCAGGAGCCCCGGGAGTTATTTCTGAAGAGACTGCCTCAAGTCCATGTCTGCTTTTCTGCTCGAGAGAGGTTGGCCAGGCACCAGAGGAACCATGCCAGCCTCCCAGCCCTCTTCCTTGCAAGTGGTTACGATGCTGAAAGCACACCAGACCAACCTACTAGCCCTCTAGAAAATACGTAAGGGTTGCTGTTCTCCCCTCCAAAACTCCAGAAGAGTTGTCTACTCCGTGTCCCTTCAAATTTTAGCACCTTTTATTCTCCTCTCAAAGCTCTTGCCCCTGGTTCCTGGTACACTGTCCTTCATAGAGGCCCTGTTAACTTAGAGGCCCTTCCTAAAGAAGTGGGATTGGGAGGGAAAGTGTCTTTTAACCTCAGTTTTCTTATTTATTAAATGAAAATAAAATTATCCTTTTCCCAGTGTTGTAAAATTTTAACTTTTAGAATAATACAACTCAGAATGAATGACCTCTAAGTGAGATCTAGAAACTTTGTTATAAATAAACTCTAGTTTATGTTTAGGGATCTCTTAGATACTCCTCAATTTTCTGAGTTTTTCCAAATAATTGAGGCTATCAGATATGTAAGTTATAGATTTTTGAGGGGTGTCCTTTAATTTTTTCCTTCAGTTAATCAAATACTGATTTCCTGGTCAAGTTACTGTGCTAAAATTTAAAGGGATGTACCTAAATTTGAATTCTTGTCTGGGAGTCCTTGGGAGTTAGTTTATCCTAAAACTGAGATACTAACCTTCCCTAGACGGCAGGGCTGAGACCTGGGGAGACCTGGAATGTAAGCTGCTCAAAGGGAGCACTGCACAAGTGTTCATTCTTCTGCTAGGCTCTGCTCTTTCTCCTTTTTCCTGAAAACATGATCCCTCCTCTTGAAGGGAGGGAACGGACCTTTGTTGAGACAATAGTATGGACTGGGCTGTGTTCTAGGCACTTCAGTTCTTGGAGTTCCTATGTCAGCCTTGTGGGATACGTGGCTTATGTTCATCTACAGATGAAGAAACAGCAGCTTATGGCAGTAAAAGAGTCTCCAAACTCACCGTGATAATGGCTGTGCTGGGATCCAAGCCAGATCTCTCTTAGTCCAGAAGCTGCACTTCCCACTGCCCCAGTGTTGCCTTCAGCTGCTTTGGGGGCCTCCTCTGTTTGAGGGGTATTGGCTCTGCTTCCTTATCCCTTTGAACCGTATGAAAGCTGCTTTTCTTCTTTAGATGTGTAAAGCTCGCTCATTCATTTTTAATAGCGTTTTGTTGTTTAAAATAAAAAACTTGGAAACCACTGTACTATATCATGATACCAGAAAGAACATATTGTAGTAGAAATTATAAATTTATAAACGTGCTCATAGTGAAAGGTGGTACATAATGAGCACCCAGACTGGCGCAAATCAGGTCGTGTTGGGTGTTCATAGCTTAGAAGATCGTTTCTGGGGAGGTGCAGGGTGGAAAGAGGTAGGAACAGAGGAAGCTGTTGGAGATAGAGGCATTTGTGATGCAGGCTATAGGTTGGGGGGAGGTGGAGGGGAGGCTGGGGCAGGAGTGTGGGGAGAGAGCATGGGCTGGGGCAAAGGAGAGGCAAGTGGCAAAGCTGGAAATAATTATTCGTTTGCACACAAGATGGTATCTTTTTAAAAAGGGAAATAAAAACCCAGATTTTTGTATCTGTGATGCAGCATTAATATAAATGAAAATAGTTAATCCCAGTACAGTGATGTTTTACTTTACCAAAGTGTGGTAATAATTTGGGGGAAATGCCAGGGAATAGGGAGATTAAAATGTGTTTCTGTTTCAATATAGAGAGTAGTTATTAATATCCTATTATTTCTTTAGTGTGTAACTATTGGTAATATTTCTGTTTTTAGAAACGAAAGTATAGGGTTACCTAAGAGGAAAGGATTTAATATACCTGGTTTAAGTACACTGATAGTTGTGCTACCATTTTTATGTAAAGTAAAAAGTACTATAATTTTTTGCATTTTAAGCCCACTGTTGTATTTTTCCTCTCTTCTTAATTTAAAAGAGAGAAGTCCTAATTCTCTGCAGATTATTCACTTATAATTCACTCCTTATGAACTGTTACTAGCACTGGCCGTTTTAAATATTTAAAATTGTGTTGAGACCAGGGTTTTCAAACTCAGAATAGTAAATAGATCACTCTTTCTACATAACAGATTGGTCAACGCCTACCCTTTTATGTTGTCCAGGGCGTAATTATTTATAATTTCTATTTTGGAGAAGGAACTAGTTCATTCACTCATTGGATTTTATTATAAAGAAAGGTTATGTTCAACTGATGTTTATCAATTGGCACAATTCTCTTGGCTTTCCTGAAGCAGTTTGGTTTCCTGAATAAAGCTGCTTATTATAATAGACACATAGCTCATCAAGGGATCCATTTTTCTGGCTCTCACAGCTATTCCAGTAGATAGCCACACAATTTCTCCCTTGTTCTGACAGCTAAATATTTTCTGCTAACAAAATTCGAATATAAATATAGTATATAAAACATAGGAAGGTTTCTTTCTCAAATTTAATACAGTGGGTTTTTTCTTAACATAGGAATTTTTTAGTCATCAAGCAGATTTAGGATATTGTAATTTGAATTCTTCTACTTCTTAAAAATTACATTACTATACTTCCTAAATTATACGTAATTCAGTAATTAAGTACACTATTATTTTTTTCTGTTTTTCCACTGGAAACTAACATTTTAACTGGTTCTTTTTTTTTTTAGAACTTTTGTGTTCTGTTTTTAGTCTGCTGATGCCTCATTTTAACAAAACAGTGCTGTTTTTCTGTTAACTTGGCAAAGGCTTTGAATTATTTCAGTAGTAGAATGGATTTGCCAGCCACACTGTTCTGGACTGGTGGCTTAGATTTGTGACACCAATTCTGTGTGTTGTCCGAGAGCAGAGCCAGCTAGCCCGGTGGAAAATCGAACCGATGACCTTTGCTTTTTTCTTTAGGTCCTCTGTTCTAGTCAGCTGAGATAACAGCCGCCAGGGTGAGCCGAATGAGTCTTTTGGCATATTTTGGAATATTACTTTGGACTTAACTGAACAAGGTCACAAGCACACTAGTTCTTAGGAAAATAATAAGAGCAGGATAAAATAGCTGATTGACTAATAATGAAATGCATTATTTTTAACATTTCTCAGTGTCTTCATATCACGTTCCACTTAAACTGTGTTTTTCATTTTGCAAATAAATGCAACAATAGCAAAAATAATGATGCATGTTCCTTTGAGTTACCTCGGTCTGGTACTTGTGATATTATTACTCAGTTAAAATCTTTTTAAAAATATAAAACATGGAAGCGAATACTTAGCTTTTGTGCATCCATTCATCAGATTGTCTTCTGTTACTCTTACTTCTTCAATTTATTTCAGGTGGAATTTATCCAGAAATTTTCCCCAAAAGCAGCAGAAAATCTGCCTCTGTGGCAGTATATTTCCCTCCAGGCATTACCCGCCAAGCTCAGGAAACAAGCTGCACGTGAGGTCACCAGAGTTGGGATTGCACGGTGTCAGGAATGGCTAAGCAGTAGTCGGACTTTGGGAGAACTTGAATCTCTGGTAAAATAAGAATTTTAATGGATTTGATTCATTTAGCAGCTATTTACTGAGCACTGCTCAAGGTACTAGTGATGGGCTATTAATAAGATGGATACGGTCTCTGCCCTCAGGTTAGAAACTAGCAGGATTTTCAGATTTCTACATTGTAAAGGGGTCTGTGAGAAACTTACTATTATCTTGACTTATGTAAATTAAATTATATTGGGTGCAGGGAGACCGTAGTTCAAAGACATACTAGAGCAAGATGAAACCCATTATGAAATATTTTATTTGTAGTATTTTTGCTGACACATCATTAGATTAGGCAGACATGAATTTTTTTTTTTTTTTTTTAAGATTTTATTTATTTGACACAGTGGGGGCAGAGAGCAAGCACAAGCAGGGGAAACAGCAGGCAGAGGGAGAAGCAGGCTCCCCCCTGAGCAAGGAACCCTATGTGGGACTCGATCCCAGTACCCTGGGATCATGACCTGAGCCAAAGGCTTGTTTGCTTAACCAACTGAGCCACCTAGGCACTCCAGACATGATTCTTCTATTCGATATGTATATTCTTCTATTTGACAAAACACAACCCCCATTTTACACACATCTATTCTGAGCCTTTCTGTAGCTTTCCATTTAGAATACTCCCTCTTAAAATAATGAAATATAAAAGAAATTCATCTGTGAGAAGTAAAAAATACATGGTTTTTTAAAATTGACTGAAAAAATTGACTGTAGTACATGTGGTTGAATTTTCCAGTTTAGTTTCATTTCCTCCTTTGTTGGTTCATTCATTCATTCATCCAACAAACATGTTTTGAGTGCTCTTATGTGCCAAGCGCTGTTCCAGGCAAAAATTCCTGTTCTCATGAGTTTGCATTATAGCTCAGCTGTGGATGGTAAAATAAGTAATAAATACATATGTAAGTATGTTGTATCAGTTTGTGGTAAGTGGAGAAAAACAGGGATGGGGACAGGGCATTCAAAGTGTTAGGGGCCTATTTGCAATTTTAAATTAGAAGGTCAGGGTTTTCTCAAGGCTTATTTTCTCCACACTGAGTATAAATGTTCTGATACTCTGTTACATAATGGCGCCTGATGATAATTATCAAGATAATTTAAAACATATACATATACCCAAAGGAAATACAAGTTTTTATGTGCATTTATTTTGAGAAAACTATTATACCACCTAGTTAGGAGTAGGTTAAATTGTTCAGGTTTTACATTTATTGTGCACCAATTTTTGTAGTTGAAGATAAATCTTTTGTATTAGGTAAAATAATGCACCTATTTTCTAAAATTGAATATATCTTTGCCCTGACCAAAACTTTAGTTCCAGCAGGTCATTTTACATGCTTATTTGTAGGAGGAAATGGGTAAATCTTAAATAAAAAGCTGTATGGTAATCATTGAAACTTAAGTGTTGTTGTTGAAGTATAATGGATTAATCAGGCAATGTTACTAATCGTTACATTCCCACATGGCCTTCACTTTACTCCCACTGTCCCCCAACCACCCCCACTCCTGGCCAGAGAGACATTCGATATGTAAAGGAGAGTGAATCCAGAAAAGGTGGTTTTTAGTTTCAAATTCTAGATAAGTGTACTTCTCAAATTTTTATTTGCTTATTGAATGCAGTGTTGCTGAGGAATTTTAAAGACCGATTATAAAACAACAGCAAAATAAAAATCTAATAATGTTAAAAGATTGCTAGGTGCATAATGTGAAAAACAATAGAATTTTTAGTTGATGAACATTATAAATTAGCTTGATCATACAGTCTGTATCAAACCTATTTATTAAAATGCAATGCTGTTTCCATTTTAATACTAAATTTTAACCTAAAAGGAAAAAATGTTTATTTAGAAAATGAAGAAAATGTTTCTGTGTATAAGGAAAATTAGTTCTAACAAAATAATTTGTATTAAAGTAGCTGAAAAAGATGGCTTTGGGTCTCAGAATATAAATCCGACATGGGTTTTTATGAAGAGTTATAAGTAACTCCTAACCTCTGGGGCCTCAGCTCCTTTCGATTGGGATCTAACCTGAGACTCTTCCGTCTCTCTCCCCCTTTAGAACACACTGCTCTCTGCTTTGCTCGCTGTATGTAATTGTGCCAGTGAAGCTCTGGATATTGTACAGCAAACTGCGATTATGGAAATTGGGAGTCAGCTTTGGGCTTTGTTAAACACTAAACTGGTAAGGAAAGCAACTGAAGAACAAATAAAACATTGAAAAAAGAGAATAGTACCGAAATTTTCCCTGTAGAGGAAAATGTATGTAATTTCTTCAGGGGCTTGGTAGAACTTGCGGTTAGAACTTAAAATACCTATTTGTACTCTTCCAGCCAGTTCTCTTTGAGTGTGATAGAACCAGAACCTAGTAGAGTGACAGTGATAGTTCAGTTAACTATTTTCATGACCATTTGGACCCTATTTAAAAAAACTAAACTTCTTCCCCTATGGTTTCTCTCCTCTTTTGGGCTAGTGTGGCCTGTTTCTGGGATTCCGCGGTCTTCCATACAATCCTTTGGGCAGTGGAGAGTGACTTGGCTTAAAGGTGGCAGGGGCACATGAGTGGCTCTGGCTGGTTCATGTTCCTCTTCCCCAGCAAAGGCAGAAGACCAGATGATGATCGGGCTAGAATTAGGATGATATGTGTCCCACAGATTATTGTAGTTTACAAATGACATTTAGTTTAAAAATTTAAATATGACATTTGTTTTCTTTGACTAAGTAGTGCCAGCCACTGGAAGCTGAAGGCAACATTCACACTTTCGGTAAATCATAGAGATGGTTTTGCAGATAATGTTTTTTCATTAAAGTTTATGTAGAGTTAAATTTCCCTTCTGTAGTACTGTGACTTCAGTGAGTGCTTTCCCCCAGTCCTCACGAATCATTCAGTAAGTATTCATTGAGGATTCTCTGCTGGTGATGTAGCTTATAGTATCATGATAGAAACAACAGTTATGGGGAAGAGAAATGGAATTTTAAGAACACTAAGGCACAAGTTTTTCAGTGGCAAACAAAAGTGATTAGATCTCCATCCGATTAAATTTCCTTGTCATGTGATCTTGAGCAAATTATTTAACCTCTCTGCCCCTTTTTCTTAATTATTAGTAAAGTGAGTAAAGATCTACTTCATAAAGTTATAAGGTGTATGTGAGGTAATATAAAGCATTTAGCATATTGCCTGGTATATAATAAATGCTCACTAAAAGGTTGCTATTTTCATGTAATTGAAAATTTTCACCAAAATTATTTTGTGTTTCTTATTTAAGGTAACAGGCCAACCTTACATTCAGCAGACACTTAGTCTTTTACTTCCACTGTTGGGATTTTTCGTTCAAACTCTAGATCCTCATCTGATAAGTCAGGTAAGAACAATAAGCAAGTTAATACTTGGCTGAGGAAATTGTTGAACTAACATGACTTAAAATATCTTTCTACAAACAGTCCTTTTTAATGATTTGTTGCTCAATTTGCTTGTTACCCCTTTCCTGTTGAATTAAACTTAAATGTCACAGATTTGCTTGTCTTAGGGAGGTCTCCTCATCTCTTTCGCTCTTCCCGTAGAGTATAACCGGTTAGTATACAGGGCTGTCGATTCAGCCTGTAGCTGTCCTTCCTCTCTCCCTGATGCTGAATAGTCAAAACCTGTTTTTCAACTGCTCCAGAACATCCCTGAGGTTAGGAGTCGTAGTTCAAGTGTGAACCCCTCCTTCAAAACAGTTTCAAAGGCATTCCAGCAGCTGTTGGGAGTATGGAATATAACTGATGTGGACTTAAGGATAATCCTCATTGTTTCTTTGAGGAAATAAAATTATTTTGAAGTAAGAGGACTACTGAGTTTTCTGTCTGGCCCCCAGCTTGCATGGCTGGGACAGGCGGAACAGAGGTCACTGTTGGGGGGATGCTTTTGATGTTGCCTAGTTATGGCTTGCTTTTGGAGGTTCTAAGCTGGTAGAGTAAAAGGCAAAAGGAAAAGGAAAAGGCACTTCTCTGAAGTGATTGAGAGGCTTTGGAATTAGTCCATACTGGGCAGAACTGACCCCACAAAGCTAGAGCTGGCCTAAGTTTAAAGGCACGGTTAGAAATGAACAGTTATGAGGTAAAACTAATTCCTATTTAGGAAGATGTTAGAAGAAATAACACCCTGTCATAGGAGCTATATGCCAGAAAGTGAGACTACTAACGCTTTGTTTTAGTAGCTTGGTTGGTGGTTGTGTACAGTAAGAACTTAGCATTAACAAATACTTTCTAATTAGGTATATTTTTAAATGACTATATGTGTAACATGAATTACTAAATTATAGAGAATGAGAATGCAGTAAAATAATTGACTCAAACTTTGTGGATTCTGACAGTTCTAGTAATCTTTTTTGAGAAATTAAATATGGATAATTTTGATAGAATTGTGCCTACCTTTAAAAAAACCCCAAATAACTAAAGTTCTAAAATTTCAACATAAGTAAAATTTTAACTTAGGCATTGCTTCTTTTATAGACGACTTTCTGTGTTCCTTTAAATCAGGGGTTCACAAATCTGACTTCCTGGCTAGATTCTGCCCTTCTGTTTATAGGACAAGAGCTAAGGAGAATTTTTACATTTCAAAGGTTTGTAAAATAAAAATTAAAAAATAAAAAAGCAATATGCAGTAGGGAACATATTACCTACAAAGCCTAAAATTAAAATATTGACTGTCTGGCCCTTCATAGAAACTTTGCCAATCCCTGCTTTAAATAATGAACTTCCCTCACTAGAATTTAAAATACAAAACAATTTTTAAGGATTTGAAAGAAGAGCACTGGTATATAGTTTCTCAGGAACACATTTTTTTTTTTTTCTTTACAGCAGTTGGTAGGATGAACTCTGTAATAACTGAGTCAGTCATTTGATCATTTTATTCAAATTCCACGTGTGAAGATTAGGCTTTGTAGAGTGTTGGTCTGTTCTGGGTTTTGTTGTGTTTCCCCTCCCCACATACCCATCCGAATCTTACTTATTATGTCTCAACGGAATATTTGTTTTCATTTGTAACTATTCTTTGATCTTTGCCACTTTAGGTAGTAACTTTGCAGACCTCACTGCTCAAATTAGAGCCTCCTGACCATGTTTGTTTGGCAGTGCTTGATTTTGTATCTTCTCTAGGAAAATTTTTTATACCTCAAGCTTTCCAGGTAATACTCTTAATTCTTTTGTTCCCGTGTTAACAAAATCCGTGTAAGAATTACTGACTAAAATTTTCAGGCTTTTAATTTCTGGAATTCTGTGGATTGTTGACAGTGAAAGTTGGGGGGAAATGTATTTTGTGAAGAAGAGATGGTGACTTTGTCAAAATAGAACTCATTTTGTTTTTTTGTTTTTTTTTTTAAGAAAAATATATTTGACATACAAATAATTTAGAGTTGGCTATAGTCTGAGAGTCTCCTTCCAGTTGGGCTTTAGCACACAAAGTCCCTGAGGAAGAAAACATTTATATCTTCTAGGAAAGAGTATATAATGAGGAAACTTATCAAAGTTGTTCTCTTGGTTTTATATCCATGAAAGGGAGCTGTTTATTTTTAAGACAGTATTTTTGAAAGTGTTGCAAAGTATATATAATTGACAAATGGATATTTACTTATAAAACTGACTGTACAGGCTTGGCAATACACTTCTGAATTTTCAGACACACCTTACAGTGAAAGATCATCCTCCTAAATTGAATTTTGCCTTTCTTATTACTGTGGTCAAATCCAGCAATTCTAGATAGTTGATGTTTTTCTTTTTCACCTCCATGGGAGAGACTATAAAAAGCTCACTGAGGGACGCCTGAGTGGCGCAGTTGGTTAAGTGTCTGACTCTTGGTTTTGTCTCCGGTTTGTGCTCAGCGAGGAGTCTGCTGGACTTTCCCTCTCCCTCTCAAATAAATAAATAAATACATCTTTAAAAAAAAAAAAAAGCTCACCAATGAGAACCTTTTCACATAACTGGAACAAAACCGTGATGGATGTTATCTCAGTAGTTATTAAAAACTTTGAAATAAAAAACAACTGGCTAGTTTCTAAAGGGCTATTATTTATTTAAAGTTAAATGATATCATCCTGTTTGTTTTTGTGAAAGAAATGGAGAGGTTGACAGTTTTTCAACTCTGGACAAAAGTACCCAGAGATACTTGCATTTGAGTGGTGTTCTTTTTAGCATAAAATAAATTCCAGAGTACTGTTTCATTCATGCATAACTATGGACCCTGATGGGCCCAGAACCTGTGGAGCAAATTACATATTCCCAGGAGTGAAGTTAAGGCCTGAAGAGTTTGGTGGATTCATCAGCATGTAAGAGGCCTCTAAAGCCAGGAGATGGATTTATTTATTCAAGAAAAAATTGCTGAATTTTTGCTATGTGTCAGGTGCTGTTTTAATCACTGGGGATTCATTAATGAACCAAACTAATCAATCCCCACCCTCAGCCTCTGGAAGGCAACGAATAAAGGCATGATATAGCATGTTAGTGTGAGAGCTGTAGAGAGAAATAGGGGGAGAGTGTGCTTGTGGGGGTACAGTTTGAAACGGGATATGGGCAGTGGCATCCTCACCAAGGTGATCTGTGAGTAAAATCCTGAAGCTGAGGGAGGCAGCCAGACAGGTATCCTACATGCAGGGTAAGTAGTGAGATGAGAGGGCGTCTGATCCACTGAGGGCGCCGGCAGAGGCCACACTCAGACAGTGGGGCTTTGCCGGCCATCTTAAGGACTTTTGAGTTTTACTCTAATGAAGTGAGAAGCTATTGGAAGCATTTAAGCAAAGGAGTGACATGCTCTAACATGTATTAATATGTGCTCACTGGGACAGAATTAGGGAAACTTGACAACATTAAGAATAGAATACTGAAGTTTTCCTCTATTTAATAAGGTTTGGTTCTCTTTTTAGGACAAAATTCTGCCCAGCCTGTCTTCTATTTTTGCCTCACTGCTAGCTGACAGGAATTGGATAGTAGAACAACATACCTTGGAGGCGTTTACTCAGTTCGCCGAGGTAATTATAAGACCAACCTATCACAGTGATTGCCAAAAAGTATTATTTCAGATTTTCCAAAACATTCCAAAAACATTTATTGAGCTTTTGGTCTTAGTCATTAAAATTCTCTACTGGAGGAGATACTACCAACGATCTCTTTTGCAGCATCTAACAATGGAGCATAGAGAAATGAAGGTACTTTCCTAAGGTCCTAGGAGAGTAGGAACAACCAGAACCAGGCATTCAGACCAGGTCTATTCACTTGGACACTGTCTTCCAGACAGTATTTTTGAGTGTGAAATGAATAATGCATTTCATCTCTATCATTTAGGAGTTAGGTTGATGAACACAGGGACATGTGAGCTCAGGGCCACGGAGAAGGGGAGCCTCCTGTGGGATGCTCCTTTTCTCCTGCCTGGAGCTGTGCAGTCACGCCTTTGGTCATAGGGGCCCACAGACATTAGGATGACTGGGCAGAAGTAACGAAAGCCGTCAGCTCTGTGCTCGTGCAGAATGCTGCATGGTCCTGAGGCTCCCCAAAGGAACTAAGGAGCTGATGGTCTTTTGAGTATTCTCTGATACTGTTTTCTTTTAAAATGCATTTATGATTAAGGTAGCTCTTAAAACTTTTGGAGTTGTCTTTGCAAGTTGTTGAGATACATTAAAATTGGTCTCATTTATCTATCTTTTATTAATAGGGAACAAACCATGAAGAGATAGTTCCACAATGTCTCCGTTCTGAAGATATGAAGAACAAAGTTGTATCCTTTCTGGAGAAGGTATTTATTTCTATAGATCAAAATAGCGGCATCACAGATTTTGTCATTGTTTTTTTAAATTGTAGGATTGTAACCAAGTCAAGTATCTTCTTAGCTTAAATTTTTCGTAGTACTCAGCACCGAGGTGACGCACATTGAACAACTGGGCCCATATGACGAGGCACCGCGGTGGGGCAGTTGGAGTCCCTCTGCCCACAGTGTGGATTCTGGTAGTGCTGCTCATTTCTATAGTTAGAACCAAACTGTTCCATCATTTGGCTCCCATGTTTGTGCACACCTTGCAACTTATAGAGGGGTAGTTTTAGGATATAAGGGCTAATTGCAGCACTAGTAGAACAGTTAAAGCACAAATTTAGAAAACCAAGAGAAAGTGAATTATGCTTAACTACTTATTTTTTTTTATACTACACCCATTATTAAACTGGGCTATGTATATACATGTATATGTTACACAGAAGCTGGATTAAGTATGTGTGTGTAACATGTTTTGCCAGTTTCTTACCCTACACAATGAAGGTTCACAGACTATCATTTTTCTCCTGGAAAAATGACAGTTCAACTTATCTGTAGGGAAGGAGAACACTGTACAGTAATTTTATCCAAATTACACGAAGAGGATGCATTTACAGATGAGTCCAATTTCCAAAATTTGCCTAGCTCACAGACTAAGCCAGAATAGTTTAACACTGGGTGCTTAAAACACAACACATGCGCATGCACACATGCATGTGCATGGTCTTTTTTTTTAAGTGGGGGGTAGGGAGGAGCAGAGGGAGAGAGAGAATCTTAAGCAGACTCCACGCCCAGTGCAGAGCCCAATGCTGTGCTCTACCTCACGACCCTGAGATCTGACCTGAGCTGAAATCAAGAGTTGGACGCTTAACTGGCTGAGCCACCCAAGAGCCCCTGGTCTTCTAATTTTCTGATTACATTGTTTGCCATCTATTAGAGAATGTTTGGTGTTTACTTGATTTTTCATGATCCGTGGCAGACTGGGTTTGTAGATGAAACTGCAGCTGCCAGAGTGGAACGTGTGAAACAGGAAAAAGGCATTTTCCGGGAACACTTGGCTAAAGTTGCTGTAGAAGAAGCAAAGTGGTCATCTCTACAGGTATGGACTGCATTTTGTTATGGGTCAAGCTTTTAGGAGAAATTCTCCTCTTCTTACTGATAAAAGTGAAAAAACTAGTATGGTTCCTGGCCTCATACTGACTGTCAAAATATAATCAAATAGATCTAGACATGTAAAATTCTCCTGTTTTCCTCTTTTAAAAATCGCATTTCTTCTTCCTGAAAGGTTATCAACACATAGAACAGAGGTGGGACTACAAAAATACAAGTTTTAAACATGATACTGACTGTACTCTTTCACTATGACTTTCAACTGTTTATAGTAACTTTTAGGAAAGTTATGTATCTGGGGGCGCCTGGGTGGCTCAGTTGGTTGGGTGACTGCCTTCGGCTCGGGTCATGATCCTGGAGTCCCGGGATCGAGTCCCGCATCGGGCTCCCTGCTCGGCAGGGAGTCTGCTTCTCCCTCTGACCCTCCTCCCTCTCATGCTCTCTGTCTCTCATTCTCACTCTCGCAAATAAATAAATAAAATCTTTAAAAAAAAAAAAAAAAGGAAAGTTATGTATCTGTATCAGTGAAGCTATAAATGTAGTTTCTGAACCACCGAAGAAAATGAATGAAATCACCTTCCAAAATGTTTCGGTTGATCCCTTGCTTCATTCATCAAACCAGCCTAAATGACTTCTGCCAATGTCTAGAAATCACATCTACCTATTAAAAGGCAGAAATCTGATACCACCAAGGATACTCAAAATATTGTTTTGAGCACTGATAGTGTATTAATTTATTTATTTATTTTATTGTGTTATGTTAGTCACCATACATCATTGGTTTTTGATGTGGTGATCCACGATCCATTGTTTTCATATAACACCCAGTGCTCCATGCAGTACGTTCCCTCCTTAATACCCATCACCAGGCTAACCAATCCCCCCTCCCCTCTAAAACCCTGTTTGTTTCTCAGAGTCCATAGTCTCTCATGGTTCATCTCTCCCTCCAATTCCCCACCCCCACACATTTTTCCCTTCCTTCTCCTAATGTCCTCCATGCTATTCCTTATGTTCCACAAATAAGTGAAACCATATGATAATTGACTTTCTCTGCTTGACTTATTTCACTTAGCATAATCTCCTCCAGTCCCATCCATGTTGATGTAAAAGATGGGTATTCATCCTTTGTGATGGCTGAGTAATATTCCATTGTATATATGGACCACATCTTCTTTATCCATTCATCTGTT